>NC_045691.1:10233348-10592925 GCF_003331165.1 Xiphophorus hellerii | reverse complement strand
AAGGTTTTTAAACAATACGCAAAGTTTATTTTGAATACTGAACAAGAAGATTAAGTTATTCTGAGTTTTTATGCAAGAAGAAGAATCTTTCTTCCATTGATCTCTGAATGACACATTAATTTGCTATAAACCTTACATTTCTTCTTCAATACACTTCTTTTCACATAGCTTGAGCCCTGGTAAATCCAAACCCGCCCACTGAAATGCATACATAACAGGAACATTACACTATGTCTAGTGACGCGAATTGAATTACTTTTATGTGCCTTGTCAAATTATGCACACTAACCAGAACAGACAACAATAACAGTTAGTTTTTTTTCTTAAACCATTAAACTGTCTTTTTGTTACTAGAGCAAATCTAATTTGACAAAATACAGATAGAAATTATAGAAAAGACTACTGATTTCAGTCATAATAACAGATATTCTGCTAATAAGTAATTACTACAGAACTGAGCTCACTTATCCATATGGACGTTTTAATCTGAAACACTAATTCACATTACTGCTCCATTTTAAATCTTCATTAGTAAGTTTAATTACATTTGTTAATTATGAGCCATGTAATGACTTAAATCCCTTTTTCCCCAACATCCACATACATGCAGCCTGCGGCCTCTGCATTCTCTGCTTGTCAGCTTCAGATAAAAATACAGGAGAGTTTTCAGGGGATGGGGTGGAAGCACATTTTTCATCTATTTCTTTTGAAAATGGATTATCAAATTAAAGGAAACTGCTCAATAACCGCTGCAGAGAGGAATGCTTCCCACTTAATTGAATTAGGGTTTTTCATTTCTGTGATTTCTGTGTTTGTTTTTGGCAGCTGCCATCTGTTTGCCCAGGACCAGCTCTATTAATAAGCTATTCAGATTGAGAAAGGGGCTTTATTCCAGCAACTGTTTCTCACCTCCTCTCTCTCTTTGCTCTCTGTCTCTCTCCCTTTCTCACTTGCTCACTCACTCAAACGATTGTCATGGAAATCATTAGAGGTGCCAAGCCGCAGACAAAAGAAAGAGCTTTGACACACACCTGAGCCAAAAAGAACAGAATTGTAGTCTAATTATGATGGGAACAATTAAGACTGTGCATATTTATTGACAGGGGACTTCACACAGTAGCATATGCTCATGAATACTAAAAATAAAAAAAAAATCAGTCGGGAGGGGAAGGATGGCTGGTACTGAAATTAAAAACTGTATCAGCATTGCTACTGAATAAGTAAATCTATATTTAAAACAAAACTTCACCACAGGTCTACCTGAAGTGAGTTTCAACCTGTATAATTGTACGGTTTGGAATGGATTTTCTCATGGCTTTTGGCTTGACTTTCTAAGCTGACACTACCTGACTACTTATAAAAAGAGTTCTGACATCTTTCATTGAATGTCATACAACTCAAATTAACAACATTCCTGTGTTAACTGGACCTAATATCAAATTAGATTTAGACCCTTGGTTGACCGCTTTGATATGTTGATGCAAAACACCAAACTTTTGAAGATCAAATGTAGATGCCACACAAACAGTAAGATAAAGCAATGTGAGGAACCGAAATAATAGAAAACAGGCACAGAAACCAACAAGTCGAGTGAGAAATCAAAAATAAGTTAGTTTTTTTGGTCTAGCAGGAAGCTTCAGCATTAATGGGTGTGTGTGATGCTGTTTCAATAAGAATTTGTTTCTGTGTTTCTTGAAACTAGATAATTGTTTTATAGAGGATAATAGTTACTTTGATACTATGTGACTCATTAGTGCATTCCGTTTCATTCAACGACCCATAGAAAATAACATTTCAGACCCTTGGACAGTGCTAGATTATTTTGCCCCCCAAAATAAGGAAACCTTAAGGAAAAGTTTTAAAAATTTAGAATGTGCAAGTACATATTAAAGGGTTCAAGTCTACATTAGTCCCGTGAGCGTTTCTTTTTTTTTTCCCAAACATTATGCAGACTATATCACATCAAAATGTCATCTCCACCTAAAAATATTTGCACATTTGGCTAATTGGCAACATTTATTGCTTGAGCAGAGAAGATAGTAAAGCTGGTGTTCTTCTCTCATCCCAGATGCAGGAGATGGCTTTGCACCACCACCAACAGCAACACCATCACCAGCACCCTGACGGCGCTCATTACGATCCTGCCCGTAACCACCCCATGATAAACAGCTCACCTCCGATACTGCCCAACCCCATGAGCGCACTGTCTCAGCTAAACCCTCAGGTCAGCCGGAGTGCACTGCCTCATGGTTCCCCCTCGCCTCCTGGGAGTAAATCAGCCACACCCTCTCCTTCAAGCTCCAATCAGGAGGAGGAGACAGATCCTCATTCAAAGGTACTGATGTGGCTTCTTTAGTAGAGGCAGGGACTTGTCTGATATGGTTTAATGGCCAGCATAGTAGCATTTTGGAGGAATTCAAATTATTTTTGAGTTTTTGATAATTTTGCTGGTGCTGGAGTTAAAATTATTACACCACTCTAATGTGTGTAATTGCTTGGTAGTTTAGTACTAAGTTCAGTGTCTTGCCACGTTTGGTTGGTTTTTTGAATGTTGAAAACACACTCTTTATAAGTCAAAAAGGGAGTGCACAAGTTTAACTTTTATAGGAGGTGTTGCAACACGGAAACTTTTGCCCTCTAAGGAAAAAGACCAATTTAAAATTTGCCAGAAAAAAAACAAGCAAAAAAACAAAAAAACATCCAAAGTCAAGACTTCTGGAATCATGCTTTTTTGGCGAAATTAGTATAAAATCTACTTATACAGACACCAGAACAAGTACATGTTTTACATAAGCCAAACACAGAATGCCAGGAAAAGACAGTCACACAAACTGTGAGGCATAGAGGTGGATATGTCATGGTTTGGGAACGGCAGGATCTGGCGATCTCACCATCATACTATTCTACTTTGCATCAAAGGGTGCTTGAGGAAAACTTAAAAACATTCTGTCAGAAAAATTCAAGCTGATGTAGAAGTTAGCTGAGAAATAACAAATGGAAAGTCCCTGACTGAGTCAAAGCTGAGATCTTTAGAACAGCCATGAAATGGTAGGGTGTTCTAACTTTTTGCTCAGCTAGAAAATATTTTCTGTAAAGATTAATACAATGCACAATGTGTTGATCATCTGTGAATATATATTTTTTTTCAGAGGTAAAATTGATTAAATATCAATGCATAAACATTTCTCTATGAAGAACTGAATACTCGTGAGGTTTCCTGTTTTTTTTGGTATTTGAATAACATTTTTTGTCGGAAAATCATACACATCTTACCAGTTCAGATCTCTGCCGCTTCTTTAGTCATGTTCAGGTTTAAAGTCTGACTCTAAATTCTGCTTTTGTTGAAATGTCTTTTAACAACAGCAGATCTTTGTTAGCCTGATCCTGTTTATGCACCGTGGCCACAATCCATTTTTACTGCTCAGTTTTCATCAGGAGGAATGCAGATGAGTATATAACTGACTTTGCCATCTCATCAATGTTTCAGATTCATCTCTTTTTAGCCGGCAGTTCGTAGTGATACAGTATAAGTAAATGGGGGATGCTTTGGTTTAAAAAATATATTTCTAGGCCTATACATCTCTGCCGGGCTTCACAGGGCGCATGTGAATAAAATGATTACCATTCTCTTCTATCAGTAAGTAATTCCATTTGCTCTCTCCAATTCATTCTGAGACCACATCAAAGCCAGAGCAGATACATCAGACGATTTAAAATTCCCTTCAGCCCAGGCATGAAAGTCTGAATTTATGACTTGCTGAGCAACTGCAAAATAAGATTTGAAAGGTCTGATAAATTCAACTAGCACATGATATTTCTGACAAAGTGCTCTAGGAGAGAAAAAAGACAATTTCTGTCAACTTGTGAAAGTGTTTCTGTCAGTGAAACATTGCTGCAATATCCAAATGTTGGTTATTGAACTGAGCAATCAAATTATAGAGTTAATTAAGTTTACACGCTTCACCAGGACCCAGTGTTACAGGCATTCATCACATTACAATTATTCATTTGGTGAAGTTTTTTTTTTTTCTTTTCTTTGTACATGTAAATTCTAAAACCAACTTCAGTATCAATAAGCCGTTTCTGTGTTGTGTGTGCACTGATTGTCTTCCAGATGACGGGTGAGAAACGGCCATCTTCAGAGATGATGAAGCCCAAGCCCAAGCCCCAAAAGAAGAAGAAGAAGAAGGACCCTAATGAGCCGACCAAGCCTGTGTCAGCCTACGCTTTGTTCTTCAGAGACACCCAGGCAGCCATCAAAGGACAGAATCCAAACGCAACCTTTGGAGATGTTTCCAAGATAGTCGCCTCCATGTGGGACGGACTGGGAGAGGAGCAGAAACAGGTACACAAAAACACGCATGTTCAGTTGAGTAAATATGATTCAAAGGTACAATGCTTTGGATGCCTTGTTTCACATTTCACACACACGGAATTTCATACTGTGGTGTGTTCAGGCCACATGATGTTCAGTGATAGTTTTCCACCACACACCATCACTCTTCATACACACATCTTGTCTTGGTAGGATTGTAGGAGGGCAATGAATTTTGTGGTTTTCGATTGTTTTTAAAGCTGTTTAATCACTTCAGATTTTTCTTTGTGCAATAAATTTTAATACTTGTATAAATTTTCTTTCACTTCAAAATTATGCCATATTTTATCTTTTACATAAAATCTCACTGAACTATACAACAGTTTGTGGTTGTAAGTTGTAAACTGAAAATGTGAAAACTTTAAAGTGAACTTTTAGATATGGTGAAACAAAAACACTGGTTTATCTAGCAGATAAAATTAGATAAACATTGTAGCTTGTTCCCACAAAATATAAATTTTTTACTTGTTAACCAGTCACTTGCTATCACTGAATCAAAGAGAACTACAAAGCTTACGGTACACTTTCTTTCTTCTTCATAAGCATCCTTATTAACATGTCTTTGAGCTTCTTATTTGTTTGCTGTGTGATAAACTTACGCAAGAAAATGTAGTTTTGAAGTAGTACAAACAAACAGCATTTGTACAGATTAAATAGATTTTATAGGCTTTGCATTAAAACAGCTTCGATGACAGCGAGACGTGACACATTTATTTATTTACAATCACGTTTGAAAAGCTTTTAGTTCTTGTTTCATATGTTTACTTTTGGATTACACATTCACAATCAGTACAGAATTAAATGTGATTATTGAAGGAAGTGAAACATTGTTTTTAGCCATCAGCGGTGTAGATGTAATCAGCTAAATTTGGTTTTATTACACCCCGACCTGTGCGTATGAAACCGCCTTAACATTTACTGCAGTTTATTGATTCCCACAATGGAGCACAGTTTCAATTTCATTCAAACATTCCAGACCAACAGAGCTGAATAGGTTTCTGTGTGTTTTGTGGTAACAAATGATAGTGTGAAATGAACGGAAAATGAGACAGTCTGATGATCGTGCGCAGACTCATATTTTTAGAATATCCAGTCAGAGGCACAGCCTATTGGGTGTCAAATAAAAGCACCTGTCTCCATGACAAAGTGCAGCCCATTCTCTGCAGCGCCCCTCTCCAGCATGTGTCTTTTTCTTTCCCGTCCGAACCTGCTTTATACGCCGGACTTTGGAGGCCGGCTGTCCCTTTTATTTGTAGTTAATTTTTGCCACCTTCACCGGGGCTCTTCACCATGAATCTTCATTTCGCCGCTGACACCCTTGAATGTGAATTCCTCATTTCCTGTCCTTTTATTTATATCTGTTGCCTGGTGATTTGATCATGCTGGGAATACAAGATTAGCAATTGCCTCGTCCTTGGTTTTCCCTCAAGGACATCTGCTCCAGAAATGTTATTGTTTGTGCTTCTTAACCCTTTGTCTTCTGGCGATTTTTTTCACTGTTTAAATTTTCTGTTTCCTTCTTACACATTTCACATGCATTTGTCCTTCACAGTGGAACCAGGAAAACAGGAACACAACTAACAAGCTAGTAGTACAGCAGCAAAATTGCCCCATTTAGCGTGCCACTCTACAGCTAATTTCTTTATTTCTGCATCACGTGTTTAATCAGACGTGTCAACTCACAGGACACATAATTAACTTGAGTTAATGATTCATTATCGAATGAAATGTAGCACTCTGTCTGGGCAATAACCCCGTGATTGCTTTAATTAATACAATAGACTACCACTGTCATTTATCTTGACAACTTCATGAAATAGTTCAACACAAAAGCAGCATGTAATTCTGAAGTGGATGGAAAATTATGCTTTCAATGTGTTATTACTTTAAATTTATTTTCAAATAAAAAGGTAAGAAGTATGTTGAGCATGTTGTCAGCTCCCATGAGCTAAAACGGTTTAACAACTACATTTCATCACAACTACAGCTCTGCAAAATATCTCAACCTCAGCCCTATTAGATTTTTATCAATTCAGAGAGCTTTTATCTTTGCTGAAGAAAAACAATGTGCATGAGGCTGCCACTACCATATTTCACATTGAGATGGTGTGTTCAATGCGTATTGCAGCATTGCAATTTTTGCTTGTAAGCTAAAAGATTCAGGTTTGGTTTCCTATGAGCAGATTGACTTCTTCCATATGTTGCTGTGTATTCTGCATGTCTTGTTGCAACCTGCAAAATGAACTTTTTAGACTTTTTTTTTTAACAATGATTTTTTTCGGCTCTTTCGTAAACACAACATTTGTGGAGAGCAAAATTAACATATGCCCTGTTGACAGATTCTCACACCTGAGCAGATGAACTCTGCAGCTCCTCCATGGGTGTTGAGTGCTTCATTGCCTTCTTTAACGTTTTCAATTATAAAGAAAAGGATCTAGCATTTTCCTTCCAATTTACAATATAACATTAGTTTGTGTGCATCTACCAAATGAACGCCAAATAATGTACAGAAGTTAATGGTAGCAAAAAATCCCCCCAAAAATTCAAAGGGTATGAATAACACTTAATAAAGTCCTTAAAATGTCTCCTCAAAGGTCCATAAACTACAAAAACATATCTTCTTTGCTGTAACTCTCGTAAATTGCATCTGTAAGGAAAGCTGTTCATGCCAATTTCTCATTCCTGAAAACATTTTCAACATACAGCTTCAATTTTATAGTTAACTGTTCCTGATCTGTTTACATACACACCACTATGCTTTTCCTTCCAACATGCGGTCGTCACATCATCACTGTTGAGGTGTATTCTTTAATGTCTCAGTCAGACCCTCTGGAGCCTTGCAGGAACACCAGAATGTAAACACAACCCTTCCCCTACACACAGGTTTGTTTTAACTAGATCAGAGCTCCTGTTTCCAATTATCTATAGCGCTTCTCAAACATACCATGCAGCAAAAATTCACATAAATGCAATAAAGGAAGCACGTTTTAGACCTTTGAATTGGACAAGATCAACACTTTTTCACTGTTATCATTTGCTTTTTGCTTGTGATCCTGTTTGTTGATCTTCATTATGTTTCTTCTACTTCCCCTGTGTTATCCAAAAGTACAGCATAACAAAGACATGTTTATGTTCATTTTTTTTTTCTTTTTCTTTATATTTTTTTCTAGTTATGCAGGTTCCAATGACCTGTGCTTTAAAGTGTAAGATCAATGGGTTATTTGGGCTGCGTTATTCCTCAAGGTGCCTACATGTTAATGTTGCCCCAGAAACATAAAAGAACACTTTTCTTGTTTTTGTTATTTGAGATTAAGATCAATTTTCAGTTTTTACAACAGTGAAAAGGGGGGTAATGATAATGGATTTGCGTAGGAGTGAGGGGAAACCTTAGCTTTATTTAATTGAGTCCATGTTTTGGATTTGTGTGCTTTTGAAAGGTCAGAGACCAAAAAAAAAAGCAAAAAAACAAAAACAGACTGTCAATTAATTTAAGCTGCATGTTTGGATTTTAAACTCCTTGTTTAGGCTCAGATTTTGTACACTTTTATTATGTTAGTTTTTCTTTCCTCTCCCCTCTTTACACCTCTAACATTTCTCATCCATTACTACTTAGTATGTCTTTCATTTTATCCTCGGTTGCCACCATCCCCACCCTTACTTCTGTTTCTCACCGATTATTTGGTTTTACGTTCGCAGGGTAATCATTCCCATCGGTGTCAGCAGGGCGCAGGGTTATTGTCTCCTGTAATTAACTGGTTATCAAACAAGAACAATTCATTAAGGTACAATTAGGGGGCTAATTCAGATGGGACACCTCTGTGCTGGGATTACGTTGGAGGCATATGCTATCCCTCCTTGCAGCTTTGTTATTTTTAATTCATACTGACCTGCAGCCTTTGACGGCTTCAACCACTAATGAATCCACTCACTTTGGAATAATTAGACATCCTTAGGCATAGTAATTTGCTTGAAAGTATCTGTCGTTGCATAGATCATTAGCTGTGTTAAATTAATTTGAAATTAAGGCTGCTGGGAGTAGTTTGAGTTAATAAAAGCAAAGACTTTTAGTCTATAAGATGCAAAGAGTGACTTAAGAAATGATTTTGAAAACTTTAGGAAAATTGACAGTATTTTCCTATGCTTGCTGCATAATGTATAGACATTTATTGCCTTGCAGAAATTTTTTTCACATTGTGCTGCATTACAACACACTTTAATGTATTGCATGAGGATTTTGCTTGATAAAACAGCACAAATTAGTGCATAACTGTGAAGCGGAAGGAAAATGATACATGGTTTACAGAAGTTTACAGAAAACAGAAGTGTGGTATGAAGTTCCCTCCCCTCCAGGCTCAGTGCTGTGTAAAACCAGTGCAACATGTCTAAGTGAACTTTCACTAGACTCATATCCTTTGGAACCCATGAATGAGTTTATTCTAAAATTTTCCCTTTTTTATCTTCTAGCTCTTTTCCATTACATCAACATAATACTGCCACCACCATGTTCATTATTTGATTAATTCTGATTGGCAGTGTTACTTTGCATGATTATTTTGCAGGCAGGCCAAAAGGTTCATTTTTGATCTCCCCTTAGCATCTTTGTCCACAGGTTTGCTATGGCTTCTACGTGGCTTATTTGCGTATAGCAACTTTAAAAGAACTCTTACAGCTTTCTTTCAACCATGACTTCTTCTTACCACCAAGGCTACAATTGTGAAGCACACAACAAAATATTTTCCCATCAACAGATTCTCTTACCTAAGCTGTGGATCTCTGCAACCCCTCCAGAGTTAGCTTGCGATTCTTGGCTGACTTTTCGATTACTGCCTATAGTTTACGCTTCATTTCCTTACAACTGAACTGTTCTCTGGAAGGTGTTGGTGTAACATGACAAAATGTGAAAACAGGGGAATTAATACTTTTGGATGCTGCTGTATATCAAGGTAATAATGATAATATTGTAAATATGGATGAGTGAGAGGATAAACATCAGCTGTTTGAGCAAGAGATTGTATCCGGCTTCATCCCGCTTTGTTTGCTGTCTTGCTTGTTTGCTTGTTTGTTTATTGAGTGCGTGCGTCAGCGGCTGCCAGCCTATGCTCACTTGGCAACCCATGAATGCTTAATGGTTATTCTACCCCACCTCTCTGAGAAGAGATGACCCTGCCCATGTAGCCACTGACAGTATCTCATAGAGGATCAGTAATTACCCGCTGCATTCACTCACGCAAAGAAGAGTGCCCTCCTTCATATTAAAATGCTGAGATCTGAGTCTTTTCTATTGATTTGAGGGTGGACTTTCTGACACTTTCTTTTGCTGCATGAAAAAGGCAGCAGCAGCTGCACACAGGCCGTGAGTGACATGTGATGACATTAACTTGAATTCCCTGTCTCAACGCATCATTTGAGGTTCATTCAGACAGTTCAAGATTGCCTTTTTGCTAAAGCTGTTTTGAGTTCTTTTATTTTTTTTCTCTCTCTCTCTCTCACATCTGAGTGATTTGCTGCGACATCAGCTCTGATTAAGAGATGAGCAACAGCCTTAATAGAGAAGAACACTGAAAAAGAAGCGTGCAGAGCGACAAACAGGCTTTCGCTCCTCGTTTAACTTCTATTTTCATGTTATTGTGTAGAATCTTTCTTGACATTTCATTTTGAGCTGAATTGGATTTTCAAGAAGCAAATGGTTCGAATGCATCAGCATCATGCAGATGGGCAAAAATCTCCTTGACCTGATAATTGTGCGGCAAATGCATGTGAAATGTTTTTTTGTTTTTTTTTCCATCTCAGCCCTGACTCCCCGAATCTCATCCGCATCAGTCAGTGTGAAACGGAGGGTCATTGCAACCTTTAGTATCGGCTTGTAATCAAACATTGTTGTTGTTGTGTTTGTTCCTGCAGAGCTACAAGAGGAAAACAGAGGCTGCTAAGAAGGAGTACCTGAAAGCCCTGGCCGCCTACAGAGCCAGTCTGGTTTCCAAGGTAACAGTGGGGGTCACATGTTTGATATACATGGGTCAGCTGCAATATAAGGGATGATAAATTAGACAGAATTCCTCTCTCATTCCAAAGAAAAGGTCAACTAACAACAAAGATGGTTTAGTACGTCTTCATGTAGACATATATATGCATTATGATTGAGTTGAATAACAATGCATGTTTCAATGTTATCATGTCAATATGTAAATGTATTTATGAGTGGAGGTAAAAGAGAAAGGCTGTGCGTGTGCTCCAAAGAAAACAGGGAAAATTAGGCCTGAAACACACCTCAATTTGTAACCTGGGGAGAAATAAAAAGTAATAGTGCACGTCTGCGTGCCTGCTCATCAGCGTGCATGTGTAAGAGCAGGAGTGGACATTACCTGTCATTTGCCGTCCTCCTGGTGCTTGGTTCCTCCCCGGTGGGCTGCTAATGTGTTGGCTGAGGTTTGCTCACATCCACTGCCCTCTCTTTGAAGCAGTTTAAGTCCAGACCATTACCATTTTTTGACTGATCATGTTTGTGCAAAAAGAGAGAGCTCATGTATGAAGCTTAAAAGCAGTTGTAGCACTGTTCCAACTTCATTTCATATCTGTCCCCACATTGTTCTACATATTGAGATCTAAATTACATTAGCATTTGCCAAGCTCCTCCTCCTCGCCCTCTCTAGCCCTCCTCCCCCGAATGGGACGCCACACTTCCTCTCACGCTCATGTGCAGAAAACAAGCACCTTGATTAAGGCATGAATAGTTAATTCATCAGCCTCTTCACTGTGCCATACTTTCTACTCAAAAGACTATTCTCATCTCTTGTCTCTAGTGCGATTACACATTCAGGGTATCCTATGCAGAGGCTTGATTGATGCCATATGATGGTAGTTTGAGAGTCAAAAGAAAAAAAAATCTGACAGACAAAAATAAACCTGCAAACCTTCGCTCTCTCGTTCAGGAGGAGCCAATCTGAAAGCAGGACTGAGCCTCATCCTTCAAAATGACTCTCTTATTTTTTTTTTTTTAATTACAGATGAAGGAGTCTTTTCAGAGTGAATTGGGGTGGGTGGAATTGGAGGTAATTGGAGGATCATTTGAAGGATTTACATCCTGTGTGTGCACCTGTTGCCCTTTTGTTTTGTGACATTTGTCAGTTTATGTAAGAAGAAAAGAACAAAAAGTTTGATTGCACCTCTAAATACCATTGGCCCTTCCCTTGTGTCTGAAAATTAAAATAAAAAAAAGTTTAAAAGATAAAATGTCTTTTAGCATAAACCATCTCCACTCCATCTACTGTAATACACCCTCTTTGACTATCCACTTAAAAATGAGCTCTAACAAATCAAATCCATCATCTCACTCTTCCCCTTCTCCCTTCACCTCATTTCTTCCTTATTTCATTTTCCACTTGACCCCTGCAAATGTTCCTGTCCCCCTGCTTTATCTGCTCCTTCATATCGTTCCATTGATTATTTGAGGGATTTGGCTGGCTGGATGGGAGCCATTACTAAATAACAGACCACCACACATCATTCTAGTAAGTCTGACAGTTAATGAGAAAGAATCCCTGTGCTTCATACATGCATCTGCATCTTCCCCAGGGAAAGAAAGGGAGACTGAGAGACCTGCTGAGTGAATGTTTATAGATGTAGATGAATGCAGTGGTGGGCGGATGGGTGGGTGGAGTTAATGAATAAATAGAAGATGAAGAAATAACAAGAGTGGACACAAGTTAACATACTCTAAGCTCTTTAATTTAAGGTAAAAATGTCATTATGTGATTAATGAAGGACCCAAACGCAGGGACTGATGGTGCCTGAAATAAGTAGAGTTTTAATAATGAGATAACAAAAGAACTTACAGGGGGGATCAAAGGCAGAGCAGGACACGGAGCTTGGGCGGCATAACAGAATGAACCAGCAACAAGTAATGAAAACCAGTGAGCTTATACATAATGAGGCAAGGAGAAGGGTATTGGATACAGGTGAGCTAATCCAGAAATTTGTAACAGCTGTGGAGAGCAAAACACAAAGACTGAGGGAAGGTGAATAACGCAGAGGTAGCTGAACTAAACACAAAGGAAACTCAGTGTTATCCTCTGCTGTTTACATGTTGATATCTCCTTTGCATCTTATGAATAAACTAAAATTAGACTAATTAAATGCCCTTGAATGAAGGGATGCTCCAATCAGTATTGTGTGCCCAATTTCCCATTTTATTTTTTTATTAACTGCAAAATTATGATCTTCTGAAACAGATTTTTGCCAGTTTTATTTTCTCATTAAACACTTTAATGACAAAGATTTAAGAAATCTATGTTAAAAAAAGTACTCCTCTTTTCTTTTCTCAGTTCTTCTCTGCTCTTTTCAAATAAACGATTAACAGTTTAAATTCTTTATGGCTTACAACACTCCTGTTTAAAGATGTTGTGATGTAACACAGTGGTAAACATCCTTATAGAATTAAATCCAGCTTTTTATAAAGGAAATCAAGAATCCCCAGTTTTAGTCATTAATCTGTTTGAAGCTTGGCACAAAGCTGAGCAAATTCTGTTTACATCACAGCTTTTTTGGCATTTGTTTCTGCATCAGCTACACACACACTAATATACATATATAATAGTTTTTGTATCTTAACTTAGCTGCCGCTAAGTCATGATAACAGATTGCAAATATAATGATAGCATCAAAATAGTCAGGAGGATAAACTTTGTAGTTACACATTTGTAAAGCAGTATCCACAGCAAATTATGTTTAATCAAATAAAGTCTGATTAATCTGTGAAATTCTTTTGCAATGAGATTAATTACTGTGTTTTGGTTTGTCCTGTTTTGCTTTTAGACGTATAACGACCCTGGGGAGAATAAAACTGCCCAAACGAGCCAGGCCTCTCCACATATGATGCCAACCAACTCGCTGTACAGTGTGCCACCTCCCCCACAGCCGTCATCGCCATACCTGGGACCCGGGGCCTTCCCTCTAACCGACCTGCAGAGCTATGCAGGCCACGCCCCACGCCACACTCTGTCACAGACCCTCAGCCAATCCCCAATGCTGCCCAGCATTAGTGCCTCCCCACCTTCCTCCTTCCAGATCAGCCCGCCGCTTCACCCCCACCAGCAGCTCTCCCTGCACCAGAGCTCGCTCCTCAACCAGCCCATCCGAATGCAGCAGGTCCAGTCCCAGCCAATCATCTCTCACCAGATGGGGCTACAGGCCTCTCTTCACTCCCCACCTCCAGGGCAGCAGGTACAGAAATAAACTGAGACAAATCTGATGATGAGTGTAATGAGATCTCTGCTCAGGGGTTTTGCTTAATTTTTTGTGAATTATCTCCTTTAGGGTTTTTCCCACCTCCAGTCAGAGTACCAGAAGAGCATTGGGGGTTCCCAGTCACCAGGAGCTCCTGGCTCTGGGCCCGGTCCTGGAGTGGCTCAGACCCATGAGTGGGATGGAGAATACTGCAATCGGGAGTGCGGCAACCACTGCAGGTCAGTGTATAC
Source organism: Xiphophorus hellerii (assembly GCF_003331165.1). Taxonomy (NCBI): domain Eukaryota; kingdom Metazoa; phylum Chordata; class Actinopteri; order Cyprinodontiformes; family Poeciliidae; genus Xiphophorus; species Xiphophorus hellerii. The sequence continues at coordinate 10,579,077 of NC_045691.1, read as the reverse complement.
GCAGCAATTGATCAAAGTTATAGTCTTACAACGGTCCACTTCACGGACATGTTTTATGCTATGGCTTAGCATCGTTTATTAGAAATACTTAAGTTGATTCATGTTTTGTGTCAGATTATTGAACTATATGACAAGTTGTAAAACCAAGTCTGTTAAAAATACAGATACATTGCAACAAAAAAGAAAATTATTGAAAATGTAATACAATAATTCAACTCAAAAAATGAAAACTTTCATATTATATAGACTCATAACACACAGTGATTTATTTCACTTATGTATTTCTCTTAATTTCATAACTATTTCTTACAGCTTAATGAAAACATAATGTTTAGTTTTTTCAGAAAATTAGAATGTTCCATAAAAGCAAATAAAAGAGACCTCCAACACAAAAACCCGAATCAAATATTTGAGCAATTTGTAGATTGTAGAAGTAGGTAATGTGCTAATTCAGCCTCCAACAACTAATGACTGGAGTTGAACTACACATGCATGGAACTGACTTTACACTCTCCACAAGGAGAATAAGGTGAAAAAGGTGAAATTCTCAAAGAACCTGGAACTTCACAAAGGATGATGAAGAATTTTTTAATAGAAAGAAGGAAAAAGTATTGTAGAAGGAGGTGCAAACAATCAGGGCTAGCCCCAAGCTGAGGATTGTGAAGCAAACCCTATTCAAGGATTTGGACAGCAGTCAGCATTAGCAGCCACCACACAGACACATCCAAGACGTTGGCTACAAGTGTTGTTTCCCTGTGTCCCGTCTTGAAACCTGAGATCTGCCAGGGAAAAAAAAGATGACTTCCAGCTTTCCTCTTCTAACAAGATTTATGGAGATGATTTTACTTTCCAACAACACTTAGCCTGTTCTCTAACTGCCAAAAGTACTAGCACCTGTTGAGCTTTCTATCACTAGGTTTATTGATCCTAGCTATCAAACAGTTCATTAAGTTTAGCTCATGATTCAATTAGTTTAAAAAGTTGTCTCTCCAAGGAAATCCAGCAGATTGCAGTATAAGTGTGACGTGTTTCACTTTTTGAATTGAATTACTGAAATAAATGAATGATATTGTAACTTATTACAATTTACATTAAGCATACAATTTGCAAACATGTTTGAGGTTGGCCTCGGATTTTATTGTATAAGGGCTGAGAGTTGTAAGACCAAGTGAAGATTTTAAGACAAAAGAAAAACTAAAAACTAATATAAAGAGATACTTATAACCTCAGCATTTGTATATTGACAGAGATTGAAGCTCTGCTTCTTCATAGCAGATTTAAAATCCATACTTTTTTATGCTCATGAAATCCGATTTTTTATTTAATTCTAAAAAGCTTAAACTTAAGCTAAAAGTAGAACAACCAAGTCCATGATAACAAGACAAAAAAGTATTTTTACATTCTTTTGATGTTTTATTTTTGTTAATAAAGTCAGCAAATTTTTGTTTGTTTAATTTCTTTTCTTTTTTTTGTTCTTGTGTTACAGTGGAAGCATGATAGGCAGGGACAAGCCCCTCTACCTCACCTGAAACTGAAGATTATCCTCTGCTGACAAATGACGACACCGAGGAGTCTATTCTCATCCCGCTCTGTTCTCCTCACCCAGCCCCGACCTCCTTCCTCTCACATCATGTGTACACTTTACATACAGCCACACACAAACACATTCAGATTCCTGAAACTGTTATCATCAACCTGTTTATTTTTCATTGTTAATGTAATTATTATTTCTTGCAGTTTCTAGAGTTTGTGACCAGTTTTTTGACTAGATGACTACTGTCTGTACCACTTATTGTATTAACAGTCTTCTTGCTGTTTAAATTTGCCAAGCACTTATAAAATCCCTCCCCCCTTTTCCTTCTCTTCCTCCTCCTCTTCTTCTTCCTCATCCTCCTCCTTCTCGTCCTCCTCCTCCATGCCTCCTCAGTTATATGTCTGAGCCCTCTCTGATCTGGGCTAGTGGAGTGCTCCTCTTGTGTGTCACCATCAAAAAGACCCCTTAGGGATCCCATTCAGCTTTAAGTAGAAAAAAATAAGTGTTCCTCCTTTTTTCCACCCTATTTTTGTAGTTTTCTTTGCTTTTGTTGGTGTTTCTGTCTTATTTATTTCTTGCTGGCTATTTTGTTTCTCTCTCTCTTTTTTTGCATTTTTCCTAGTAAGCCCTGTATCATAGAGAAATATTAACTCCTAGTATGTTGAGCATAGGCCTTGATGTTATGGTAGCTGTGCTTACGGGCCAGAAGATTAAAGGCTTGGTGGGGAATGAGACAGAAAAACAAAGCAAATCTTTTTTATTATTAATAAAGACCTGTAGAGGTCTACTGAGCTGTCACAGTGTGATTGTAAATATCACTTTTGTGGAATCAAATTGGGAATTAAAAGTCCAAATAGATTTGTTCCTCTAAAAGTACATGTATGTTAATGTATGTGTGTGAGTACGTCAGGACGTTAGAATGTACCCCATTCATGGCGTGGTATGAGTGTGTGCGACCAGAGGACTAGTAAGTGTGACTCTCTCTGTGTTTGAGTCTTTCCTGTGAATTTAACAATCCCGTGCAGCTGGATTTCGGAGGAGTATTTCACACTTTCACTCTCGCATTAAATCTGTGCTCACTCGTGTGTTGTTGTTTTATTCAGACAAAATTCAGACCGAATATACAATATATGTCCTGCAGACCATTAAACAGAAAGAGCAAGGTGAGAGACAGAGAGCACAGAGATGGAAAAGAAATGCTGTGAGATAAAATGAGATGTAAAGTTTCAGATAGGAAAGTAGGGGGTGGGATTAATGCCTCAAAATAATCACCCCTCCCTTCGTTTGTTTAGCTGTCTGACCAATGTATCCATGTTGTCTCCTCACCACCCAGGAGGGGGGGGGGACCTGCAACGTGAACATACACATCACAAGTAATTTTTATAAGTTTCTGGTTCGTGTTTGGTTGTGTTTTTAACTCTTGTGTGATTAACGGAAAATGCATTTTGCTGACAAAGACATCTCGTTTTTATCTCTTTTTGTGTAGCAGAATTTCAGTTCTAGTCGCTGCAACACAATAACATTTTAAGTTGTGTAAAAAAATACAAAACAAACAAAAAAACTGCCAACTGTAGTTATATTATTTGTAAAACAAGTAATGATAAATATTTGAAATGGTTATTCCTACATTGTTCCTTTTTTTGCTAGTTACCCATCAGCTGTTTGACAGGTTTTCTTATTTATAAAAGAAATGAGATCAATTTTGCTTCTTACAATGGAGGTGTATTTTTATTCTTATTTTATTATTCTCTGCTTTGGTTTGATAAATAATGATGATGACGATCACAAGGATGATTATTTAGTTATTTTTTTTATATATTTTGGATGCTGCCTTCTTTTTCTTTCCTTGCCAGCAGCATCACTTTCTGTCATAATGCTTCTTTTATTTCAGACCTGCATAATAAAGAAAAAAGTTCAAAAAGTGAGCTTGACACATGTCATTTCATTTCCCCATGGACATATTTTCATCTTCTGTCGTCTTCTCCAATTAGACGATCACACCTTTTGTTGAAGACTTTATAATAGCTATCATAAAAGCAGAGAAACACCCCCAACTCTCTCTTCTGCACTTTATATCCACACTTTAGAGGGGTCACATGTTTTGTTTCCCGTATTTATATTTAGCCCCAGTGGCATTAGCTAATTAACCATGGCTGGCTACAGTGAGCACCAGCCAGCATGGATATTGCCAGTAAACTATCTCAACGAACAGAGGAGCAGATGCAAGGAGACGTTTTGCTTTTGCTTGTGAAAGTAGTGCATCGTAGGCGTCTAGTGTGAGATAAAGAGTACGGGAAAAAAAAATCCAATGCGCATACAAACTCAGGCAACCGTCCAAGTGCTGATTTTACCCCAATTGCAAACACATCTTCTTAGAGACTTCATGAAAGAAGTCTAGAAGAGATTGAAATGAAACTGTCACGATCCTCACATTCAATGTTTTATTCATTTAACGCCTGCCTGCCTTTTCTTCTACGGTGGCATTGAATTGGCAACTAGATCATTATTGGACAATTGGGAAACCTGCCACTTTGTGATATGACACACATTATACGAAAATCACAGTCATACATTCTTAATGCAGTGTCAGATAAGAGGGAGTTTGGGTGCAGCCACACAGTCTTGGCTCTGTGCCTTTTGTGTACATAAATGAATATCATCCTATATGAAACTAAGTGTGTGTTTTCTTTGCGTAGCGTAATCTCTGTTCCTGAGCTTTGTGCTTACAAAAACAGTATTGTGACAATGAGATCTCCCTTATTTTACAAAAATATAAATCGAGCACACTCTACCATTAGACTTTTATTGTCTATAGTCATTCTGTCATAAATACTGCAAAGGGACAGCATCACTTTGACACTCTTGTCAGCACTTTTTATCCTATTCCTCATCCCCAAGTTGAAGTCGGGAGGCCAACGGTAGTGAAAAAGGGGCAATTTATGGTTGTGGTTTTCAATGTGATCCTGTCAAACACTGACCATTTTAGTTTACATAACTTTATGTAGATTGATTTAGTGGATTACAATAATAAAAACATGTTATCTGTCTAAGGTGTAATACTAATTCTAAAGCACATGCAACACATTTCTATCCAAGTCCATACATTTTTTACACACTGGTTTGGATTTATTATCACATTTATGAATGTGTAGAGCAGCATTAAGAGCCAAAAACATTGTGTCACTAGTCTTTAATTAATATTGATGGAAAATGTAAGTGTTCAGGGGTGCATAGCTTGTGGGTGCCATGAGCACTTAAAAGAAGTTAAATGTCATCAGCCAGTTTTTCTAAACAGGTTTTCTATTCCTTTTTAGCATATCTAGTCAGTGGGTAGTGGGTGCATACTGTGTTGCGCATGTGCATGTCAGTAGGAAAATGCTGACACACACTTTAACTAGCTAATGACACTAAAGTTTGACTCTCACTTTCAGCTTCCAATTTGGCACTAAAGAACTTTATCACCGTTTTTAAGGTATCTGCACTGCTATTGGTTGTCCCTAGTTTAAACTGTAAAATATCCCCATTAAACCTGAACTGTGTGGTTCAGACTGCACTATGTAACATCTGTACATGGTGCAAAGGTCATTTACGACAATTTGGGATTCATGGAAGCTTTTATTTCTATTTCTGAAAACTGGAAAACTTGCATAAAGCACCACATTAGATCGAGTAGGAGAAACACATTATTTAGACTGGTCAAACCTGGACATTTCTATTACAAGTGTAGTTAATGTATGCAATATCTATCCACTGGGCAGTAAAATAAATCCCATATAGATTTGTATTGTTTTTGACACACCTCAATATTGTAGATCACTTAAGAAAATGTTATATTTTATATGACCAGAGAAAAAAAAAAATAGAACATATTTTTCAAATGATTTCAGATATTGTGAGAAAGTAGTTACATATCTAACCCATATTGCCCCTATGTAAAAACACAAGTAGCCATTATATTGATCTTATTGTTATAACCTTGTTGGCAATAACTGGCATCAAGCAAAAATACTTTTATATCATTACGAAAGCTATTGCATTATTCTTGAATTGTTTTAAGCTCACCACATTTGAGGATTTTCAAGAATAAGCAGCCTGTTTCTTGAAAACAGGCTGCCAGAGCATACGCTTGAGCCTAAGATCACAAACTGACTGCGAACATCAGGGCAATATTTATACAAGAGAAAAAGACATACCCAGCTATTTTCTGTTAGTAGTAGGAGTAGTATTTCTATTATCTGCAAGACTTTATTATTAGCGCAGATAAATGTTGATTTTAGGTGATCAGTGTTTAAATTGTTAAACCTAACTCAACTACATGTTGTGAACTCTAAATGCACCGAAGCTGTCGCATTCACCCAAAATCTTCCAGTTGCAACTTTGATGGCGCAACAGAGAAACAAACGGCAGGAAATGTGGGCGGTTTTGACAAGAAACGAGTTTCGCTTTGTCTTCGGAATCAGTTAAGGTTTCTTTTTTCTGCTGACTGTACAGCACATAATTTATCAATTTCTCGTTGAATGATCCAGACGCATTCACTCTGATTGCAATTAATACCTTTTTTGTATGGTATTAACAAATTGATCATAATCATTACAGGATTATGAGATAAAAAAAAAAATAATGACAATGAATTGGTGGAAACCCCCTTTTTAAAAGAACAAACAGTAATTAATTATTTATTGGAGTAGTTTTACAGTCCTTGTGCACATTCACCAAATAATGTAGCAAACAAACAGAACACAACAAAATCTATCTTCAGGGCCGTGCCGTGTGGCAAGCAGCACTGTGGTTTCACACTTGTAGATATTGACGTAATCCAAGGTACCTGCAATGTAAACTTTGAAAACCATTATTTGCTACATGCGGTGGCCAAACAAAACCAATTTCCTGTTTTAATGATAGAGCTAACAAATAACGTACAAACTTGTTGCTGCACCTTCATGCAACAGTCAGAACTTAGCTCTTTTTCTTCTCTGCTTATAATTCTCCATGTGAATCATTGTGAATCATTGTGAAACATCGGGTGATGGAGAATTTCTCTCTATGACTCCATTAAACCAAATTTAAATTTCTCAATATCAAACTATCAACAGTGTAAGATGAGTTCAAAGATTGTATAAAGTGTGTGTTTAGAGTCAGATTTCTGATGCAACATGTGCAAAGATTTCTCAGTACAAATATTGTTAGCCAAACATATCCGAGTTTGGCTATTTTTGTGACATATTTTATAGGATGTTTATATACCATGATGTCAGTTTCCTCTCTAGGAAGACCAAGCTGTAAATAAAGTCAATGTTTTTGAATTTCTTGTTGATTGCTAGGTTGTGGATCTGGGCATTAAAACAATGGTGACACAAAGATAAACTTCTTAATCAGAAGTGAGTCCCCCCACCCTCGTTCCTCACATGACCCCTCATATTTGCCTGGCGGCTTTATGGGACATGTGTCCTCATCCCCACTGAAAACCTTTTGACTAAGAGCTAAAATAAAGAAGCCACACTTTTTCTCACACCTCAGCAGTTCTTAAATCTTGACATGAAGTGCAGATGAGTCAAAACGAGAACCACACATATAACCATTTTCTCATAACCCCCTTCAGTCGTCTGTGAAAGGCAGGTCTCGTTATGCACTGGATCACCTCAGAGTCGAGCCACAGAAACACGACCAGCCATACGTAGTCATTTTAGATGTTTGTTAAACACCACAGCTGCTCTGTTTGAGCAATATCGCCCACACATGCTGCACCTCAGATCCTCTGATAACTGCGTGATGGAGAGAGTTTGTGAAACAAACGGTTATGTTATTGAAATGAGGTTCTGCTCCAGATGTCTGGGATTTAAAAGTTGTTATGAGATAACATTGTAGTTACTTAGGAAGTTAGGTATTCGTCTCTGTCATGCATATGGCATGTAACAGTGTTTGAATTAGCCTGAAGATCAGATTGGGAACAGATTCAACTGAATGTAGTGCAGCATGTTGGCATGTTGTATAATAGACAGTCCTACCATTTGGCTGGCAAAAAAGGTCCTTGTTCTTAAAAATCAGTACCATAGCAACCAAGCTGTGGAACAAGCTTTGCCAATATACAGCAAACATAACATATCAGTCGCACTCACATTACTTTGAATTCAAGAGACGCTATTTGAAACAGTGCTGATTAGATGTTCTTCAATATTTTTTTTGAAATATAGAAAACACAGAAAAATGTAATCACTGTCCAGTGTGTGAAAGGTCCACACTTCTAGAAAAATATATGAAAAAGAGCTCGCAATTTGATAAAGTACCAAAATGTCTCACTCATAGCAATGAAAAATTATGTTGTCAAGTGTCTGCTGGAAAGAGACTGACCTCACTTTTAAAAAGGACGGTATCTGTCAATTGTTTGCGTGTAAAAAATACCTTTGTTGTCCCTTGTTTTATTCTCCTGAAAAGCAGGGAAGATTGTCTTTGCTAAAAATGGCCAGAATGGGAAATCGAGGCAAGGACTGCTCCTAACTGGTATAAGACACAAGAGACTACTTGAACGTACAATCAAGGGTTTTGACCTCTTGGATCATCTGCAACAATTTCTTGATTACTGAAACTAAAAGACCATCTCCAGCAAATGAACAATATTGGTAAGTCATACATTGAAGATTGTATGACTTCAGTACAATCTGGGGAAAGCTTTCCATACATGGCGAGTTAGAGATGAGAGAAACATCTTGTTCCACACTCAGTTTACAGTTGATAATTGAAAATCATCATTGTTAGTGTTAATTTTTACCTTTATTTTCATGTATTAAAACATATTATGCACATTAATCATAATGAGTTTTGCCACTGTTAAGCAAATGTATAAACAGCATAAAATAACTACCGGTAATTAGAAAACGAGAAAAAATATAGCATCATTTTTTTATAAAAGAATTATGCAGTATTCTCACAAGCCAACTCTGACAGACTCCAACTATATTTTTCTCTGAAAATTGTTTCATATTTTGTTATTGCTTTGAAAAATATGACAAAAATAAAATCTTTCATTTCTGATTTAGGTTTGAGCTCTCCCAAAGTTAAAGTGCAAACAAACAAGATTGTCTTGTTTGGTCATTGTGAGCTCCATTGTTTCTGACACATGGTATGTCATGCTCAAGTAGTTTTCCTTCCTCATCAATTACAGTGTTTATGTACCTGCAGAATCCAGAATGCTTGGTGCATGATTGTAATTTTCATATTTCAAATCCAATAAATTGCTTCATCTTTAAAGCCCCTCATCTTCTATTTAGGTCTTCTTTTTTCCTCCCATGAGACATTTATTTTCGTCAGATGCATCTGCATTCATTAGAATCAAATCTACCTGAGTGTTTTCCCTCTCTTTGGTTTAGTTTTATCCCTGTCTGTGTCTCTTCTAAGTAATGATACTTTCTATCACTCCAAAGTGTTTTCAATCAGTCTCACTGGTTTTAGAGAAATTGACTTCAAAGGCATGGAGCGAGTGAAAAATGAGGATTGAATTCTAACTTGGGATTAAATTTGAAAAAAAAAAAAAAAAAAAAATCATCCTGGTGAAAGTCATTCACGGAGAGCTCCAGGTGCCTCCATACAAATCCTGATGAAGGTTACACTGTGAAAACTAGGTTGCAAGAGCGAATGTGATGAAAGTGTTTTACTTCTGTTTTGTCAACGTTGTAGTGGATCCCCTCAGTAATGTGACAGGCTAGGCGATCATTTGCAGCAAGAGCAAATGAGAAGATGAATAAGATTTTTCTTGTTTTGTTTTTATTAAACATTTTTCAATCTATTTTGGTTTGGCCAACATCCGAGAAAATTATTTTTGGAAACATTGTTTTGGCCTTGGTCTCAGTTGTGAGGAAAAGGGTAACGAGTTTAGTAAAGTTATAGTTTGTATTGTTTGTTTGAATTTTAACAAGAAACAAGTATTTTTTTTATATTTAAATTGAGATCTAAAGCTTGAAGTTAAATCCAAGTCCACATGGATTCCTCTGAATATAGTGTTTTATGGCATATAAAGTAGGTCTAAATACTGGCTCCATTTATGCCAGTTATGAAAATGAATAAAATCTTGGCCTTCTTTTTTCAAATTATTTGTAACACTGCTCTGCTTTTTGATTTGCCTGTATTGACATAGGCATTTGCTGAATTAAATTCTCAAACAATTTAATAAAATATCATTAAGGTTTTGCAAGGTTTTTAAACAATACGCAAAGTTTATTTTGAATACTCAACAAGAAGATTAAGTTATTCTGAGTTTTTATGCAAGAAGAAGAATCTTTCTTCCATTGATCTCTGAATGACACATTAATTTGCTATAAACCTTACATTTCTTCTTCAATACACTTCTTTTCACATAGCTTGAGCCCTGGTAAATCCAAACCCGCCCACTGAAATGCATACATAACAGGAACATTACACTATGTCTAGTGACGCGAATTGAATTACTTTTATGTGCCTTGTCAAATTATGCACACTAACCAGAACAGACAACAATAACAGTTAGTTTTTTTTCTTAAACCATTAAACTGTCTTTTTGTTACTAGAGCAAATCTAATTTGACAAAATACAGATAGAAATTATAGAAAAGACTACTGATTTCAGTCATAATAACAGATATTCTGCTAATAAGTAATTACTACAGAACTGAGCTCACTTATCCATATGGACCGTTTTAATCTGAAACACTAATTCACATTACTGCTCCATTTTAAATCTTCATTAGTAAGTTTAATTACATTTGTTAATTATGAGCCATGTAATGACTTAAATCCCTTTTTCCCCAACATCCACATACATGCAGCCTGCGGCCTCTGCATTCTCTGCTTGTCAGCTTCAGATAAAAATACAGGAGAGTTTTCAGGGGATGGGGTGGAAGCACATTTTTCATCTATTTCTTTTGAAAATGGATTATCAAATTAAAGGAAACTGCTCAATAACCGCTGCAGAGAGGAATGCTTCCCACTTAATTGAATTAGGGTTTTTCATTTCTGTGATTTCTGTGTTTGTTTTTTGGCAGCTGCCATCTGTTTGCCCAGGACCAGCTCTATTAATAAGCTATTCAGATTGAGAAAGGGGCTTTATTCCAGCAACTGTTTCTCACCTCCTCTCTCTCTTTTGCTCTCTGTCTCTCTCCCTTTCTCACTTGCTCACTCACTCAAACGATTGTCATGGAAATCATTAGAGGTGCCAAGCCGCAGACAAAAGAAAGAGCTTTGACACACACCTGAGCCAAAAAGAACAGAATTGTAGTCTAATTATGATGGGAACAATTAAGACTGTGCATATTTATTGACAGGGGACTTCACACAGTAGCATATGCTCATGAATACTAAAAAATAAAAAAAAAATCAGTCAGGGAGGGGAAGGATGGCTGATGGTACTGAATTTGATTGCCTATTAAAAACTGTATCAGCATTGCTACTGAATAAAGTAAATCTATATTTAAAACAAAACTACAGCTTACTACTTAGGACTGAATTTGGCTAAACATAATTGTAGTAAATTGAAGAAAGAGGGAAAAAAAATTAGGATTAGCCAAATTAGCCAAACTAAACACAATTTCTTCTCTTTATCCTTTCCTGTCTCCTTTTCGATGTTCCAAGAAGAAGAAAGTCCAATGTAGTCTTTGTTCTGTATTCTGATCACACGTCTCTCTCCCCAAGTAATACAAGTCTACTTTAAAATTCATAACTACATTTGGAAAGAATAAAAGGGTACCCTGATGGAATATTTCCAAGGAGCTTACTTGAGAGGAAACACTATTCGCTTTGGAATATTTAATAACCTTAACCTAGTCTTTAAGACATACAGCAGTAATAACATTTAAAAAAATAGTGGTGACTGGAAAATAAATAAATAAATCAAACTATGGCTTAGCATGAAATGAGCAGCTATAATTCCTGCCTGCAGGCAGACGATGAGAGAAAAAGTGAGAACGAAAGTAGACAAAAGATGGTGAGAATCCTTGTCAAAGTTAGAGAGTCGGCTCAAGTCGACTCTCATTTTCTGCTTTGCTTTTCCTCTCCCCTCTTCTGCCTAGGAGGGAGTTTGAATTGAATCAAACAACCTAGATTGATTAAGCTTGGAAGAATGACTTTCCAATGACACAGGATTCAGCAGCAGCCTCAGCCCATCCCTTCTGTACAGATTTGACATGGTTCTATTGAGAAAGTGATACAGGAGTGATTGCAGTTTGTTCCTGTGGATTTTGTGTGAGTCTGAAATGTTTTCTCATTGTACTAAGTGTTGTCACTATTGTGCAGTTCCTTAAAGGTCCCATTTGATTCATGTTGAATCCTGCTTCGGCTCGAATGCCTCTCCGGAAAAGGAGCACAATGGATGAGTGTGAGAAAATAGATAACATGCTTCTCCAGTTTTAATATGAATTGCTCAGAGAGAGCCTCGGTATTAATCTCTTGTCCGCTTTCCTTTCTCTTGTTCTTTTGTGTTTGTGGAGAGGGTGTTGGGAAGGCGGGGTACAGTTAGGGATATTGTGGGATGTCCTGCTCGGGATTTGGTCAGAACCAATCAATGCTGTAATGTTCTCAGTCTCTTTTCTCTTTTCAACACCACCACTGTCTTTAAAAATATTCATTGTGGAGACACAGAGACCCCTACTGTCTGTAAAACCTAGCAGCAGCATTTTCCTCCCATACCTGATACTCTACCGCCACCTGCTAGCTATAAATATAATGTGATGCACCAGTTCAGCCTATTGTATAGTCATGACGATATAAAGATATGTAAAGTTTATATCAACTCAAGCATTTTATGAATGAGTGCTTATTAAAAATTTACTCTAAATATGAATGTTTTTTCAACGTGAATTAGACGACTAAATGCTTACAAATTGTGTGCTTTTCTATCATAACAAAACAACAGGCTTTGTTCCCATGATTTTATAGCTTGTGGAACTGCATTTATGGGGACATAACTTAACTTGTCAACTGCCTGAGATTACTCTGTGGATATATTTGATCCCACTCTTCCTAAATGAAGTTTAAATGGTGAAGTTTGCAGTTGATCATTTATGCAGTGTTATAAATATCCTGCCTACACAAGTATTCTGTCAAGTTTGGTGAAATAGTCACATTCTTTTTAGCCATTGACAGATCTTTGTTCGAGTCTTACATATTTAAACAGTTGAAAAAGGCTACACATTTATATTAATTATATTTAATTAATTATAAAATGTTAGTAATGAAAATGAACCACTTCTCCTAGGGATGGATGATATGATATTCATGATTGTCAATAGATAATTATAGATTCATTTTCTAGTTTAAATATATGTGTGATCTTTTCGGTTTTATCCTGTTTTCATTCTATGTCATTGTTTATTTTTAAGAAGTCATGAGAAAAGGTGGCGAAACCTGAATCTGCTACTGTGCAAGTTTCTCAAGTGGTTGTTGCTAGGTAACCAAAGAGCGTGTGAGTTAGTTGATACCACCCACCTCACTTAGCTCATGTGAGAGTTTGAGCAACTAAAGTCTTTCTGCTGCCTACATCTACCAGAATGCTGCATGGTTCTGGATCGGAGTTCAGTGAATATTCTAAATGTTGAATGTCAAATATTCCATCAGATGTATTATCTATTAATAGTGATCAAATGTCTATCACAATATATATTATTATTGATTTATTGTCCAACCCTAGGATCTGTGATTAATCCTTGGGAACAATCTTCAAATCACTGAAGCTTCCACAGTTATACCAGGAGACAGTTCTACATCCCGAGACAAACATGTTTTGGTGTGAAATGTGTGCAATAAGCCCAGAAGAAAAGCAAAAGATACTGCAAATACAGCACATTGATCAGATTTTCATGAGTTAATGAGATCAAAGATATTTTGTTTATAAACATAATACACAACATTTTATAATGAAATTGTCTAATCTGGTCCTGGGAAAACAAAAAGTGAATCTTAGAAGCGTAAGTATGAAAATAGACCATAAGTGTTGACAGCAGTCATAATATTATGAGGAACTTTGAGGGGCAGATTCTTTTTCTGAGAACTAGAAATAGTCTCAGGTGTTGCCTCAGTCTCTTTTACAGTATAGTGTACTTTATACTGCTTATTCTGTGTACTTTACCCTTTATTTGCTCATTAATTTCTTGAGATTTTATTTACATTTATTTACATTTTTGAATGTTTTGGTGGTTCTTTTACAGTGATCTATTTCACACGTTTATGTCTGTATCTGTTTGAGGATATGTTCAATTTAGGTTTAAGACATGGTAACTACACTACATTCGCTCATTCACCTTTTCACACATATATTTACACTCTGGTGGTGGCAAGCTACTGGATAAGCAAATGTTCTTATTGAACACATTTATGTAACCATAACATAATGAAGTTAACAATGCATATCTAATCTCAATGATAATTCCATGAAAACAATGTGTTACACTTTGAAACAATAAATGGGTTGAACAATAAGAGGCATTGCAAGGTCATAAAACACATGAATGCTTTACATTATTGCTAAATATCGACAATTATATTATATTCAGCCTATGAACATATTTTTTAAAATTTCTGTCTACATGTGAAGTTTTTTCATGCAGAGGTTTTATTTAAAGTCTGTCATTGCCAATTAGAAAATATGTTCTCAGTCTTAGTTAGAAATATATGACTAGCTTTCCAGAATTCAACAAAAAAAGATCCCAGCATTTGTGCAATTTCATGCAACATCTTTGCTCCTTCTCCCCCAATGAACATCATATTTTGCTATATTTTTCTTCCCTTCATCTCCGTCCAAAGTACCCTTCCACTCCTGTTAATCAAAATATATTCACATTGTCTCCTCCCTTCATACCAAGTGAATCTGAGGGGCTGATTGGCAATTTCAAGAGCAAAACCATAGTTCAGTGAAAAAGAGATGGATGCCGTGAGGATGAGTGTGCCCTGCTGTTACTATGACAACACTTCAACAAGAGGGTGGGGGAGAAATGAATAGGGGACATGATCAAATATGAACACTGTATTCTGATTTGTTATCCAGCCTGTGCTGTTATTACTAGACTACCCTGCTTGTATTTGCTGTTGTGGCACACACAAACGGAAACAGGCGTTTGGTTTTTTTTTAAGTACACACAAAGGCTGACACAGCATCTGCTCCTTACTGATAACACTGCTTAATGGCAATAAAAAGCACATGAGAGCACAGTCTTTGTTTGCTCCTTTTTACACTGGCTAGCAGCAGGTCTAACTGTTCCAATTACCAACCCTGCTGACTTAAGCATCACATCGTCATAGTCATCATTGCTGTGCTCTGTCCATTCTACAGATCTGTCTGGACTTTAGCGAAATGAACAGAGCACCAACTGGGACTTAAATAAAAACATCAAGATCTGCTGCTTGAAGCACCACCGAAGAACCTGACTGAAATATTTTGATGTAAAAACTCACTTCTATGGTACATTTAAATGTTTTCATACCCTTCATATATCTTCACATTTTGGCATAATGAAACCACAAAGTTCAGTGTGTTTTAGGGGATTTTATATGATAATCTCTTTTTGGTCTGAACTGCAGAATGCTGTGCATGTTGGAACACCGCACATCACCCTGAAACAACCAACATGGTGGTGGCAGGATCATGGTATGGGCATACCTTTTAGAGTTAATGGTATGACAAATGGAGCAAAAATACAGTACAATTCTGAAAAAAAACCCTGTTTGAAGCTGCAAAAGACTTGAGACTTTAGCGGAGAGTTACCGTCTGGCAGAATAATGACCCTAAACATACAGTAAGATCTGCAATGGAAAGGTTCACATCAAGGCATATTGACTGGTTGGAAAGGCCCAGTCATAGTCCAGACTTAAATCTAGGAGAACAGTTATAGGAACATTAGAAAATTGACATTCCTAGAAGATCTCCATCCAATCTGATTAAGCTTGAGTTGCTTTGTAGCAAAAATCTAGCAGAGAATGAGTCAGTTGTTGAAAGTCTTTGGAGACATAAACCCCACCCCCCAAAAAACACACTTTACACCACTTTTCTTCCACTTCACAGTTATGTGCTACTGTGTGATGGTTCGATAAAATCCAAATAAAACACATTTGAAGATTGTGGATGTAATGTGACAAAATACGAGAGCCAGCAAGTAAGAATTATTTTGCAAGTATCTCCAAAAAGAGTAGAGAAGCCTGTAAATTACAAAGGCAAATGCATCAATAAATAAAAGTTAACAAAGTTTATTACATGTTTATATACAAACAACCTTGCAAGGCACACCTTTGTTTAAATAATATACAATACATTAATTTTCTTGAGCAAACAGGTTTTAGAACATATATTACTATATGTGTTTTTAGTGTTTAGATATTTGATATTAGAGAAGGCCCCAAACTACAAAAAACTTAACATTGATGAATAAAATAATCACACACTTTAGGATGTAAACACATTTTTATATTTTTAATTCAAACTAATAAAATAAATTTTGAATATGTGACATAAAATCTGTCTTTCCTGAATATAAATAAAAGTTACTGTTGCATTAATATTAGCTTCTTTTTACCACTGGGATTAAAGGTTGCAATCTCTTTTATTTAAAGAAACGTCATTCGATTTTCAGCTTGTAACATTACAAAGACATGCTTATTTCTTTTTATAGGCCATACCACATTGCTAAAAAAGAGAACTAAATCCAATAGGTTGATGAAAAACTTTGAGCAAACAGCATGTCGGTTTAGCTGTTCTCTGTTCAGCACAGGCTATTGATCATGTTACAATCAGCCACGTCAATCTGTCACTCCTCTGATACTGAAAAATGTTTGTCCAACATCAATCAAGATGTTGATGAAGCAGGGATTGAAAGATGAAAAGATGCTTATGACAAAAGCCTGCTGTGACTCATAAAATCAAACTAAAGAAAAAGATGGTTGCGACTGTAAGCTTAAAAACATTAAGAAACAGGCTGTCACATTCTTACAGTTTCCCATCATGAAGTGGCCTGACCTATTTAGACAGCTTTGACAGATATAGACCCCTTACATGATTGCTGACCTGAAGTATCTGTAAAAACATCTTTTATCTAACTACAATAATAAAAAAAAGTCCATCAGTGTTCCAGTTTTCTCTTCATTTTTTTTTTTTACAGACGAGAGAGCCTGACCAAAAACGATAAGGCTTAACGGCTGAAAAATGAGCCTATCAGCTTCACTTCCCCGGCTCTTTTGTTGAAGGTCTTCTGGGGCTGGTGTGTGTTTCACTGAATATTCCTATTTTGATGTTATGGATAGCTGGCCTTTATCATGCCAGGAGGCCAAGTCGCTTGACCTTAGCAGAAAGGAAAGAGTGGATGATGAACACTAAGGTCTTTGGGCAGCAGCGAAGGTCCAGTTTCTAAGAGCAGAGAGAGATGAGAATAAATCAGGGAGTTTGTATATCAATAGCCCTTTATAGGACTTCATGAAATACAATAGTTAACATTGATCCTTTATCCATCTACTACTTGATGACCTTGGTACCAAAAAACAAAAATATATGTTTAAAATCACCGTTAAACTCTAGAGACAACGGATGGATGGATGTCTTGATTCAGTTACAGTGTATGTTTTGAATCACTGTCCAACTGACAACCAAGTTTGAGCTCCATACCAAACTTGATAGATGATATCTAAGACTCCCAGGATCTTTGGATGAAAAACAGGTCTACTGCATTACATACAGTCCACCATACAAACTTTTAGCCATGGAGTGCTATTCCACATATTCATCCCTTGTTTTACTCTACACACATCTACAGAGAATTTTGGCCTAATGTTTAATCTAACTCTAAGTCTCATTTGACAAAAGTTCGCCGCATAAGTTAAAGATACAGTATGTTCGTGATGGTAGGACAGGAGAGCTGCTTTTCAAGGCCCCTGGATATAGATCAGATCTTATAGTTGTGATGGTGACTTGATGACTCCAACATGCTCTTTGGAGCAGTTTGTTAAGAGTTTGGAGATGTTTTATCTTCTTTACAATCTCTGCTGATTGAGCAAAGACAAACTTTAATCCTTGTAAACAGTTTTAAACTTTTAGTTGTTACTCTGACTGTAGATATTTTTAAACAAGTAACATTTTTCTTCTTATATACATCCCCTAAATGCTGGTGAATACATTAGTTGGAGAACTTACATATTTTGAACTGACACATTTTTCTGAGTGATTATGATTAATTTCCAGATATATTTTACTAAAACAAATCTGTCTCTTCTTGTATGTTTTTTTTATTAACCTTGTTGCTTCCTTGCACACAAAAGGACAATTCCTTTGATATGCGCAACTTTTCCATGTCTGTGTTAATCAATTCACCAGACTGTCCCCAAACACAGTCCTGCTTTCATGTTCGACACATTCAGTATATCCTCCCACACACAGAACATTTTTTGTTAGTAATTATTTAATACAACCTATAAAGTGTTTCTTACAATTTCAGCCTCCGGGCCTCCAAAGTCGAGAAACATCATACGGACTCCATCATCTGAGGACATTCGGAGGCGCTCGAAAGGCTGCTGGAGGAGAATATTTTTCCTGACACCCATTTCATCTGTGAATAGCGTGAAGCCGTCGTCAATGTGCACTCCCAGCATGCACTCTTTTCCATTCCAACTACAGGCTGCACACACACAAAAAGATAGTTTAAAACCTGACCAAGTTGAGGGAATGTTAATACTGGACAGAAATTTAAATCTTTCCTGTAGTCTATTTGGACTGCGACGCCTTAATATGCTAACATGACAAAAGAAGCATTCAAGCTTTTAACTCCCATGAAATCAAAATTTCTCTAAATTTTACTTGATGTAAACGTTAATTTACAGATTAATTCAAAATCCATGTCTTTCTGTACCACCTAATATTACCACCAGATGGCAGTGTAATGATACTACTCTATCTGGTGATTGAATGCAATGTGCTGAGTGTGCATTAGGGCACTGTTCAATAAGTCAGTATCATACAGAGCAGTGAAGATGCTTTATGAAACCTTAACAAAGTAAGAAATATAATTTAACTGTGATATGTTAATGTAAGAACCAAATCAATGAATTTCAAACCCACAGCAGTGTTATATTTTTACTTTAGAAGAGATCAGCGACTGCTCTTTACTTAGCAACTATAAAAACAGACATTGATATGGTATTTTGGATCTTTTTACCTGCTATGACCTCCTTGATGAGTTCTGCAGCATTGTGGCAACCCTCGACCAACAGATGAGTCCACGTGGACAGCTCCTTGGCAGTGTCCACTCTGAACACATGAGTCTCTACGCCCTGCTTGGTGCCTGAACGCAAGCCGAATGACAACTCAGAGTCCAATAGAGAGGAACTTTTTCCAGGACCAGAGTGGACCAGCCTTTGGGGAGAAAGAAGAAAATATCACCAGAATGTGGCTGAAAAGATTGCAATTAGGAATTATAGGATAGACTGTGGCTAAAGATGAAACTGCTACCTATGTGGAAAACAAGGTGCAGAATCCACAGCAGAGAGAGTGACGGAAACACACATGACTCATAGCTCCTATGAGGACTAATGTTTTCCAACTAAAGCTATGGAAGTTATGACACAAACTGTTCAGTGGTTCAGTTATGGAAAGTGTGAGCATGAGCTCACAAACCAGTGGAGAAAAAAACAAACTGATCAGGGCGAGGCACAAAGTGTATGTACGACAGTTACTTTGAAAAGTGAGGATTTGGTGTGTGCGATGTATGAAGAGAAGAAAATTCTAAGGATTTCTGCCACATGGGTCAAAATCAGCAAGTTGAGGGTACCAACTGGTCACAAAAAATACATTTTTAAACACAAACATAATTTTTGTGAAGGATTTATACATTTTTATCAGCTCAATGTTAAACTTAACATACAATATAATGAGAAAAGAAGTGAGATTTTTGTTGAAAAGGGGTCAGGAAATTATTATAGATCTGAAACATAAAAAAACTTTATTCTCTTAAATTGAATGGGATATTGGTCTTAGCTCAGAAATATCTGCTGTAAAAGCTGCTGGATGTCTGTGGCTCCATTTACTATGTCATTAAAATGAAAGACATGTGGTTAATAAAAGACAAACACTGCGATGGACCTAACATTTTCCTATTTAAATATGTGCTTAAATAGAACATTTAAATTTCACCCTATGTATTAAAAAGATGTCTCCATCTCTACCAAACATCTGCATAAGGGCAAAAAATTTGAACCAAGAGCCCCAAGTAGCCCCCACGATGCACTTTGGGCACCTCTGATGTAAAGAAATTAAAATTTTAACCTGGTTGTGATGAGGGTGTGACTCTTGGTGGGGTTCCTTAGGCTCTCTTTGCTCTCAGGAAAGGAGGAATACAGAAGCAGGTCCTTCTCTGTCAACACTGCAAAGAGAGGTTTCTCTGGACCCTGGGACATCTGCACACACAGACAATTATATCAGACTGAAATTAAATGCCTATCACTCTTTCAGGGTACATACAGCAATCCTTAAGTTAAACTGAACACCTCTGATGCATAAATGGGTCCTTTTGGACCCGGTGAGGTCATCTTTTTGCAATATCTTTGTAATGAAAAGTTTTCATCACTTCATATTCCAGGTATTCCTCAACATGTTATTGTTATAACATGTAAACATGTTATTGATATCATGCAATTAAAATTTTAATTTACCTTTTATACATTTTAAGAAATGTATAATATTACTACCCCATTCTTCCGTGAGTGGGTCCCAAAGGACCCTCATTCATTTCCTATGGAATTTAATGGGAATCTTTGTTTCTTACCAACTGTGACTGTCAGGAAAACATTTTTTTGTGAACCATACACACAGAGTCCTAAGTCTCACCCCTGAATAATAATATTTTACAAAGCAAGAACTTTTACATATAATTATTATCTTTATTTTTACCTCACAAAGGGGTGTGGGTGTGTGTGTGTGTGTCGATCATCAGTGCTGTGACAGTGTTATTGTCACAAATCAACCTATTAGCCTTCTTTGAAGTTAGCTAATACTAGTTATCTAATCAAGCTGGCTAACATTCCTGCCTATATTTTATTGTGCATAAAATATAGTGCCTGTGCTTGTGTCTCTCTGTGTGTGTCTGACACCCTGGATAAGAAAACCAAAAGAGAAAATGTGTTGAATGACATGCGAAACCTGTTGATCAATGTGGTCAATGTTCTTTCTTTTATTGTCTCAAAAAATAAAGGCCCCCGGGGAAGACCCAGGACACGCTGGAGGAACTATGTTTCTCAACTGGCCTAGGAACGAGTTGGGTTTCCCCCGGAGGAGTTGGAACAAGTGGCTGGGGAGAGCAAACTGTGGGCCTCCCTTCTTAGGCTGCTGACACCGCAACCTGACACATGGATAAATGGAAGATGGATGGATGGATGGATGGATGGATGGATAGATGGAATGGATGGATATGGATGGATGGATAAAAAAAATGCACATACATACACACCCCCACATGCATGATACACACAGCACAATAGAATACAGACAGTAATGTTAGCTAGCATGGTTAGCTAGCTAGTTTCAAGAAATGTGCTCTTTCTATCCCACACACACACACACATAATGGACACTGACATTGTTCCAACATTGCTGCCGTAAAATTGCTGTTGTTGTCATTTCGTTTTAAAAATGTTTTACAAATCATCACAAATGTTCTACAATTTCTTCTAAAAATGCTTAAAAAAGCTAAAATGAAAATATTTCAAACATGAAATAATTCTTGTGTGAAATAAAACACAGCAGAAAGTATCATATTAAGCATTATTCTGAATCAAAATGACAAAGGTAGCATAAAAACACATTGATTTAAACCCACTCATGGAAGACTGTATAGTCAATATGTCATGCATCAAAGGGTTAAAACCACTTTTACTACCTTCTATTGTTTTTTTTTAAACATCACATAAATTTGTTGCAGATGTTGATCCGTGTGACCTTCTAACTCATGAATCACTGTTTCCAAGTCACACCCAGAAAGGAAAGGTTTAACCCAAGACAGGCATCTGATTATAAAAGGACAAAATATTTTACAGATTTGCGGGGCTGCATCTATTTTTAAATTAAAATATCTTCTGCTATTAATTGCTGTAGTAGCAGGCTAATATTGGTTGCAGTAGTGGTAATTTAGTAGTAATTTACTACTAAATTGCTAGTAGTAAATTACTACTAATAGTAAATTACTAGTAAAAACACAGAAATATATGTTTTTTAATTTTAAAACACATATTCTGGTGAATTGTGCAGGCAACCCAAAAGATATGTATCTCTGTAAAAAAAACAGTGCATCAAAATTACTTTAATGGCAGATACTGGCACTGAGGGTTAAGCTCACAATATTCGGGGACACCAAGTTCTTTTCTATCAGATCTATTTTGATCAGCTGCAGGAGTATGAGGTCCTGGAGGAGCTGTCAGTGAAGCCAACCACCTCAGTAAACTCTTTAAATGGTAAATGATGCCATCAACAAGCTGTTTTTTGAAGAACACTGCTAATCTGGTTATGTAACTAGTTTTGTCTTTACCACATGTGAATGGCATTGCAGTGTCAGAGCTGAGGAACATTTCATTATTTACATTATTGTGAATAACGTGAAGGAATTTAATTACTGTTAAAAGGCACTGTATTTATGACATTTGATGAAAACATCAAGTTTTTGAAATTTTCAAACTTATCTTAAAGTTTCAGACTTACTGTATCTTCAAATTTAAGACTTTAAGATAAGTCTTACTTTTTTTTTGCTAGCTTGTCTCAAATGTGGAGAATCTAAGAGTTTTCCACAACCAACAAGTATATTGAGAAAACTGAAACTAGAGAGTAAAAAGGGTAACTGAGTACAAAAAATACAATTAAAAGATTTAGAAAAGAAGAGCAAGTCCTTTGACTCTTTTCCCATGTACCCCGGTATCCTTCC
Source organism: Xiphophorus hellerii (assembly GCF_003331165.1). Classification (NCBI taxonomy): domain Eukaryota; kingdom Metazoa; phylum Chordata; class Actinopteri; order Cyprinodontiformes; family Poeciliidae; genus Xiphophorus; species Xiphophorus hellerii. Next base: position 10,556,644 of record NC_045691.1, on the reverse strand, counting down.
ATACCTGCTCTGTAAGCCAGCCCAAATGTTTGACATCCATGCCAGGTTGCATGCTCTTCATCTCCTCCTTCACTTGTGGTAAAAGGCTGGCAGCAGCAGCTTGGATGGCATTGTACCACGACTGAGCCATGGCTGGGTCTTTTGCCCGCAGGAACATTGAGTTCTTTCTGTTGGATGAAATCACCTCGAAATACCTGGCAAGTGTGATTAAAGGAGGCGGGGGAGGGAGGAAAGAAAATGGAAAAAAGGGTCTGTTAAAAAAATAAGAAAAACCTCAAAGAGAGCAAAGCTTCAGGCTGAAGAGGAAGTTTCACATATTAAAGAGAATATCAAAGTAAGACATAAAAAAAAATCCTTTTTGCGATAATCTTTCAAAGTAATTTTGTAACTTGTCAGTCAGCCTCAGCCTGGTTCTGAGAAATATATTAACTGAATTAAACATGACATTTAAGTGATAGATGTCTAATATGTAGTACCTGTTCTCTGTGTCTGGGGGGCACTCTTTCCGCGACACCTGGCACATCCTCAGTGGGATGATGCGAGGCTCTTTCACCTCGATGGGGAAGACCTCATTGCTCCTCTGAGGTGTAGAGGGGGGAGAATCCCAAGGGAGGTTTGCTCCAGGGGAACCGGCGCTTTTAAAAAATGCAGACATTTCCTTGATGTATTTCACTGTAAAAGAGCCAGAGCAGGGAAGGGAGAATTGGGTAGTAAGCAAGATGAAGCACTGCAAAACGAAACGATAAAGATTTTTTTCCAAAATGGATCCTTCAGGTTTGTTACAAACTAAAAAGTACCACACTTAGGAGCTGTTTTAAATAGTCTCTAAGCCCATTTTTGACAACTCATAGCAGACTCATTGCAGCTTCATGTGTAAAAACAACTTAAACATAATGAAAAGTAGATGGTTTTATCTTAATTTTCTCCTTCTTATAATTCTGGAGGAGGACATTCCTTGAGCACCAGGTGGAAGCATAACGGATATGTAATTCACTTTAGTTGTACACCAGCACAATGCCATGGGTCACCAAGCACAGCTGGTTCTTTTGGGGAAGTCATGGACCATAGGGACAGGAGCAATAACAAGGATCTCAACACTCTACACCCAAGATTATTCACTCCAGTGGACAGGTGCCAAAAGGCTGCAGTCACTTTACACCTTTTTAGAGTCAGTTAAGCTAAAATCCATATGGGAAAACCAAAGCAGAGAAAACCATATGCATAGGGGGAAATATAGATCTATGTGCGGTATAGAGTGCTGACAGTAAGACTTTGATGGCTGACAAATGTCTTCTGTTTTTTGGGGGTTTTTTGCATTTTGTGGCCTCATTAAATGCTTTAAATCAGGGTATTCAGCACCAATCCTCAAGGCCTGGTGTTCAGCAACATTTAGATGTGTCCCTGGTCCAACACACCTGAATTAAATGGCTTGATTAACTCCTCAGTATTCAGTCAAGTTCTAATTATTAATTCAGGTGTGCTGAAAGTAAAGACTGGGGTTGAATAATCCTGGTTTAGGTCGACAAATATAGATGTGGAGGAGGTTTTGCCCTACTGCCTCCATAGATTGTTTTCCAATACCCAGATTAGGATAATCTCCCTCAGGACTTTCTGCTGGACGTCATGAAGCAGCAAAGCAACCCAATACAACCATAACCATATTTGTTTTTTTTGTGACACACACCTTCCAAAAAAATCCACTGTTGCCATTTGTATTTACTCAGGTTCTTCTGGCCTATCTACTGGGAAATGTATATAAATGACAGTCAAAACGAAAATACCCAACAAATTGTGGGTTAATTAAGTCACCCCTGTATTTGGGGAAAGCAAAACAGGGCAGTAAATGCAACCAAGATCACTTAAAAAAAATGTTTTTTCCCAAGTGTAATAATGCTACTCAACTATTCAGATCAGAAGCTGTGCCTGTTGTTGGTTTGAAACTTTATGATTTTGTAGCAATCCTTTTTATCACATATTGTGAGAGTTTTCAACCACCATCTGAAGCCAAAGGCAAATTTCCACATTTGTGGTCAGTGAAGTTTATTATTATTGTCAATATTAAAATCTGTTTAAAGATATAAAACGCATATTTATGACAAAAAATAAGAAAACCTGTAAGCGGGGAATATATTTTCTTAGCAATATATACTGTACTTCACACTGCAGGTACCTGCATAGTAGAACACTTTTTAACACCTCACTGTTGGCTTGAGTTTGTTTTGTGATTTTATCTTCTTGCTTGTGTTCCACAGCTGAACAATCAATTACCCTTTGAGAACAGACACAGCCGGTTCATTGACTTAATCTGATTTCACTAGCACGGACCACATCACAACAATATGAGTCCACTGTCTCAACCAAAGAGAAGAGAGGATAAGAGAGGTCTGCTGAATAATTGTTTGACACAGTCAGCAAATGACATGGTAAACCCCTCGAGATGGTGCCGTGAAAGACAGAAAAGTATGAATTACAAGTAATAAAAACAATGGGTATTATAGGGAACAAGGGAAAACTATTGAAAGAACTGAGTGTTGTTAAAACAAATTTAATTGTCACTTGTGGTTTGGGTACAAGCAGGAGAAAAGAGGCCATAAAAGAGAGATGTGTAGAATGAATAGGATGAAAAGGTTTGTAAAAATCTATAAATGAGATGGTTGCAATAAAACAGAGCTCTAAAAAAGAAGCGATTTGGTAAAAAAAATAAGATGAATATGGATGAATTTCAAGAGGGTGGGATAAAGAACCCCAGCACAAAGTGTGATACATGGGTAAGCCAGCTGTAATAGCTTGCCAAGCGATTAGAGGGGCAGCGCAGGATGAGCTTTGTCCTCAACTTAAATCCCCTTTCAGGTCATCTTGACATTCTGATGATGCAAATAGATTTCACGAGACCACAGGTTTCAATCATGCCTTATACCTAAAAGTTGTTATGGTTTTGTGACCACCTGATCAGAGGCAAATAATGATGAATCCCCATCCTATGTGACCTTTTAGCTGATTCAAGATTTTCACTTAACTATTAGTCAGTCAATTCAGAGATCAATTGACTGATCAGTCAATTGCTGGACGCATGTTGTTTAGTCAATGTGAGTAAGTTAATTGATATATTTACATAATATATGACTACACTCATGAGTCAGTTTTTGGATGATAACATAATTTGAAAAATGCTTCAGGTACCTTTAAATTCTTTAATTCGTAGGTATTTTATGTTTCTTGTGAGACTATATCTCATGATCACTAAGTGCAAGCAAATTCAATTTAGGAGCAATTCTATAGACACACTTTGTTACAATTAGTTCAGCCACACACCCATGCAGATACACCTACACACCACCACCACAGTGCAGCTCCAGCTCAGCAGGCTGTGGTATGGGTTCAGCAATTGTAGCCTCTGCTTGAGTAAAAATAGCCCAAAGGACATGGCAAGTCAGGAGGCTGAAGGTAAGGCTCTGGTTTCACTAGGGAAGTGTGAAGTGCTCTTCGTGCACAGTACAAGAGGCAAGCAGTCAGAGGGCAAGCAGAGGAGTCACAGCGCTGGACAAGAGCAGACAGAAGGGGCCTTCCTGTGTTAAAATAGTGTGTGACAAGCCAGTTATACATCTATTTGTTAATCATTGTACTGTATCTTTTTTTTTAATCTCAAACTCAATTTTGTAATCAATTTTTAAAAGGCCCATCTCTTTGACTTAGACATACTTATGTGGTTATGTTTGACATCACCCTAAATTTAGCTATGATGTGTGGTGTTGGCAGATTTGTGGAGTAACAAATTGCAAAGTGTTACTACTGTTACTTTTGGAATAAGCAGGTATTCAACGTTAAACGACCTGGATCTCTGGCGGGGACAAAAACATTATCAGGAAATCCTTACAAAATAATCAAAGCGAAAACATGAAGAGGTTGCTGAAAGCTCTTGGGATCACATCCTTAAATCAACAATGCAGGGGAAAAAAGGCTTTTTGCATAATCTAACAGCTTTCATTTCACCTACTGCTGTATGCCAATTAGCCTACCTCAGCAGTTTGGGAGAACAATTGTGTTCATTCTCGGTTTTAGACTTGCATTCATGTAACTCATCGAAGGTATTCTTCCCACTGGCTGCTCAAACAATGTACTGCACAAATAAATGACTGTGAATTACAATGAGATGGAAAAACTGTGGGAAGAGTTGATCAGTGCAATTGAATAAGAATAGGCATGGCTAGTTTTTGCTTTAAGGTTTATGTCACAGTCTCATACCTTACTAAGTCTTTGGTCAGTCAGCTGTGTGCTGTGACTATTATATTGAAAAATAAACCTCCTCAGTTCCAAAATTATCTATAAAAATGTTGGGTTGTGAGATGTGATTATGAATTGCTCATAATTTCAGAATCTCTTTAAACAACCTTTCTGCTCTGTTTGATTGTGATATTCTGGTTCAATAAATTGCATAATGTTTTTTTTTTTCTTTTAAAGCTCTTTATGTTTTATTGATATCCGATTACTTTTATTTCATTGTGCTGCAGTTGCTTATATTTCAGTTGTACAGCAACTGTATTTTTAGATCTGCTCTACGAATGAATAAATGAACTAATGATTCAAAATTATTTAATTTGTAACAGTTCACATGAAGTAATAGTATATTTTGGCAATTATCTTAAAATAAAGTTTGCAAATGTATATTAATATTCAAGTCCAGTCACATCAACTCATTCTGAATGGATTGATATATCGACTTAACTACCATAACATGTCTAAAATGACTATTAGTTTTCTAATCTTAAACTGACAAGTAAGAACTTATCCAAAAATCTTTTTAAAACTGATCATAGGAATTCAGAGACTGCAACTCATATCTGATGATATAAGGAATAGACTGAGGAGAAAAAAATTGTAACTGACAGTAACTCCTCCTAAGACAATGCTCAGTATCATTGAGTCTGTAACTCTTCTTTTGGAAATCTATTCTTCCTTAATAATAATGTTCTAGATGCTCATTCTGTCGCTGATCTTAGTTTCTGTCTACCCACTCACAGCTGAGAATTATGTTATAAAAAAGGAAGAAGAAAAAACCATTACTTCCACTAAAATGCACAAAGAATAATTGAAAAAGATTACTCCTTTTCCTCCTTCGGTTGTGGAATAATTTCCTGTCTCGCTGATTTTAAAGGATTTTGTTTATCAATGGTCCACTAAAAAACTTAAACATAAAATTCATACAAAATTGTGATTTTTCAATTTTGAAACTAATCCTTTCAGTGTTTTGTTAAAGGAATAGGTTTCTCATAGAATAAAATAGTAAAAGTTAGCAAATCATAATTCTCTCTATGAGTATTTTCCTTGTCATCATTTTGCAGTAAAATAATAATATTTTCTTTTTATTATTATTTTCATTATCTCAAATTTTTCTTAATTATTTACAAGACTCAATTAAACTGAGCAAAATAAACATTGTAAACAGAACAAGACATCTCTAGACAAATTCCTACTAATTCGGCATGTGTAGACTGGGAGCATGTATCAAGCAGTCAGCAACTAATGTCAACACTTTTTGAAGTAGATGACAACTTGCATACATAATACTTCATGGAAATGAGCTTCTTTCCATTAGTTCCTGTGCCAGCACACTTATATTCGTACCATGAGAAAGGCAACTGCTTCTTGTTTCTGCACTGAGGTCATTCAATATTTATCTACTCAATCTCATTGCATTGGGCAAAAATATGGAAATAAGAATGAAAAAAGAAATTGGATTGCTTAAATCTTTGCCTAAAGTTGAATATATCACAAAAGATCATCATAATCATCACCACCTATCAGTTTGTGACTGGTGACATCAATCCTACATCCTCAGATCTGATTAAATGAAGATGGAACTTCTTTGGTCATTGAGCAGGGAGAGGTGCATCCTTTTTGCCCGTCCATCGCAAGTTAACATAAGACAAACAATAATTCACTCATGCAATTACAACATTTTTTTTTTACAAATAAAAATCAAAAAAGTGTGCTCTGCATTTGTATTCATCTCCCTATATAGACCAGTGAACTCACCAAAAAAGGTCTTAAATTTGAAACTGGGTTTTCTTGAGTGGGATTTACACCTTCCCCATATGCAGGTACAGTATCTGTAAACTTTGTTCACTCACAGTCCAAAAAAATAGTAACTCACTACACTGACCTTTGGAATAAGTCTGAGCATGCAATGTTATTTGTCCTATTTGTATATTGATAAGGCTTCTGAGTGTGGCCTGCCTCTGGCCAATAACAACTACAGCAGTGGACAACATGGAGTGGATAAACTAGATTTTCCATTGTCACAGTCTGCAAATTTTATTATAAGATTTTTTTTTTAAATGGCCTCTTCAAACAAGATTTTAACAAAAAGCTGATAATTCAACAGTAAAGTTTGTGTTTTTTTAGAAACATAATTGAGGCATTAGCTTCTCAATAAACAACAGGTGCATGAAATAAAGGCAGATTTGTTTCTTTGACAAATCTTCACCACCCCCAAAAAAAACATGTTTCATAATGTATTTCACAAGTCTCACTTGCACACTTAGTTGTAAGCATTACAACTTAGTGCAACAACTTTTTGCTATGTTTAAAAAGTTAGCAAAATGCATTTACCACAGAGAAATACAAACAATGAAGAAGAATAAAAAACAGAAGCGAAAACTAACACAATAAGAGTTTCCAGAAACCTATGCATTCTAAAAAGAGCACAAACCAGCTGCCATGAAAAGTGGTTTCGGAGAACACTCTCAATAATTTGGGCAGACCAAGCCCGAGTCCAGACTGTAGCCTAAAATAGCAGCTTAGCTTTGGACCTAAAATAATATATATATATACATATACATAAAAATGTATTCTACCTGAAGAGATGGAGCAAAGTTCTATCAAACTTTCAGGGTCAAGTTTCCAGAAGCATATAGCTAGCTTTTTAACCACCAACAGTGAGGTGAAAGGTCTGTAAATATCTTAGTCTTTGCTGCAAACACATGTAGAAAAATATTTTAATTTATTTTGAGTTGCTGCAAACAAGAGAAATTCACATCATTCAAGTAGTTTATAAAAACCTTTGCTACAACAAGTTACCCAAAGTTTCCATCCTCATCCACTTGTTTTAATATGAGCTGCTTAAACATCTTTGTCAACCAAATTAAAATAATTTTTGACTCAGGTGAACCACAGTTTATCACTCAAACATAGTTTTCAATTTAGCCTAGCTTAGGGAACAATTTTCCAGTTTGTAAACTGTCCACTTTGTGTATTAATGCATTAAGATATATTTGGTGTTTGACTTAAGTTTAAGAAGTTAAAGCTTCAAATAATACATATAGCTAAAATATATATTTAGAATAGAAGCTGAGGATTCAGTACATTTTCTTTGTAGCCACTACATTTTACAATGAGAGCAGGCAGCAAACCTTAAGTGGCAGTACTTAAACTGCAGTATACCCAAGCATTCAGATCAGTGAATATCTGCAGTGTGTCTTGACAGGCAATGGCATGCAGGTGCAGATGACCAAATTTCCATCAGGCAATCTCGACTCTCGAGAGGCCATTAAAAATGTGAGCTTAAACTGAGTCAGTGGACGCTAAATGGTGTCACAGTTGTCATTAGTTCCTAAATTGACTGGTAAAAAACACAGCAGAAGAAACAAGTGAACACGTCCAATATTTGTAAAAGACAAAAGGTGACATGTATTTCTATCAAGTGTTTGGCATTAAACTAAAAAGAAATTCCTTGAGTTGTTGAAATTCTACATGATATGCATTAAGGTCATATTCAAAAACTTTGAGTTAAGACCTACTATACACAAAAAGAAACAGATAAATGTAATGATTCCAAGATTAAGGTAGTGTAATTCACCCAAAAGAAATTAAGACTGGAAAAAAATTTGAATTTATTAAATCAGAATGTGAAAACTAAGATGGAAAAAGCAGGCATGCAGAATACCCAGCCAAACTCAGCCAGAAATGTTGCAGTGAATACCAGTGGTGACACATTCAATACAGAGCTAAAATTAGCTGAGATGGAACTGTTATTACTTAGCTTATCTGGCAGCCAACGAAACTACTTTTGTACTGTGTGAGAGTCAAGGAGTTTCTTGCCTTCCTATGCAAGGTATGTTACTAATCCTTTCCTGCTCGGTTCTCCACTATTACAGTTAACATCAAAAAAACGATAAAGATTTTTTTTTTAGCAATGTAAGTTTTAAAACAATTCACCAAATTACCAGATTTTTTTTTTTAGCTTGGTTTATTTTAAAAGCCTGGTTTCTGTTGAACAACCAAAAATACATATATTCTTCTAATGCAACTAAACATATCAAAATCCATAGTGATTTTTTAAATTAGTCCCCAATCTGCAACACAAAGTACCAAATAGATTAAAAACAACTAAAGACCTTAAGCTAAAATTCCTAAAACATGTGCATATTCAGTACTATTACAGCCATTACAGCTATGCAACATTTTGCAAACCAAAACAAATCTTTTTCAATCTCAAGGATGCATTGTTCTTCATTGGCTGCATAATTTCTGCAGTCTTTAAACCCTTTGCTCTCTAACCAGAACAACATCAACTTGTTGGACTATTTCTTTTTACACATTTTTTATTTCGATGGTCAAAAAGAAGTGCTGGCTTCTTGTACAACAGTCAGCGCAATAAAGATGAACACCAGCCGTTTCTGCTCCCACCACTGGTTACTGTGGGAGTGGATGGAATTTCAAAGTCCAGCCAACGATCTCAGAAGCATGTTGTTGGCTCTGTAATGTATGTTAGGAACAGAATGACCCAATGTCAAATCTCTAAGGCAAGATGTCTGGGGCCAAAACAAGAACATAAATAACTGTACAAAACAAGAGAATACTTATCAGCTGAGGTCAGTAGAAAAACAGCATCTATATATTAGCTCTGTAAGCCTAGCAATTATAAGCATGTATTTTGATAATTTTTTACTTTGTATTGGACTGATTGAAAGCCAGTAACAAAAGTATTTATGTGTGTAAATATGAATGTTTGTTTGCTGAGAAAGTCTGATGCAACATGGATATTTAATTAATCTGACACCTTCAATATTAACCCACTTTTGTTGCAGCTACTTTTAGCTGCAATCAGAACTGTAATCAGTTCTTGGTTATGTGTGGTTCAAGCACTACACATAACCATTAAAGCAAAGATATTATGGAATAAGAACAACAGAAAGCCATTTTGATTACTTAAAAACTTTAGCCTATAGTGGTATATGACAATTTTAATCAGCAGAACTCAGTGTAAATGCAAATAGGTTACACCTTTATTAGCAATGCAAGAAATGAAACTATTATTGGTGCTTATTGCACTGTGTTGAAACATCTATGTTGTGTTAAATCAACATAGCCAAACAGCCATGTATTTTGTCATGATGTGTAGTGAGGTGGTGGTGAGGCAGACGCTTGAAGACCCAGGTAAGATGAATAATGAAGGTTTTTAATGAGGAATAATCCAAGAAAACAGAACACAACAATGATCACACAAGTCCAAATCCCTGGCAGCACTGCTGAGGGATTTGGACGGAAGCTGAGGCTCAACACAGGTAGCAACAGAGAACACGAATGGACTGACCAGACACACGGCAGAACAGACGCCAAATGAGGCGAGGAACAAGGAACACAGGTGGGGTTAAATACACAGGGAGTAATCAAGGTAACGAGACACACCAGGGAGCAATCAAAGGGTAAGACAGGACAACAGGGAGACTCAGAGACAGAAACTCAAAAATAAATACACAGAAAAACACAGAACATAATAGATTTACTGGATATTTGTGATGTGGCATTGCAAAATCAGGAACAAGTCACCACAGCATAAATGGAGAGCAAGGATGAATACCGACTAACTTCTGAAAAATTAGTGATTGCTGTTTTTTGGCAAAATACTAGTTGAAGTTATAAAGAAACCAACCCATGCTTTGAATGCCAGTTTGAGAAATTTTAAAACAGTAAACTTTGTATTTGAATTCAGCTTGTTTTCAGATTAAATCTGAGCTGTTTCAGGAAGGTGGGGGAAACTTTTATTGTTTTTAAAACGCAATTAGGACACATATAACACAGGCACACAGATCTCTGCACTGCTGTGGCTCTAATGATATGATATGAAACAAGACAGAAGCTCACACCATTATTGGTAAATGGAACAAATGCTGAAACTTCTAAAAAAATTTATATATCTAAAACAAGACAAATGAGGCAAATTGTTGCTTTTATCTGAAAAATTCTCAATCATACCTGCTCACAGTTAATACCGGGGACTGGGGTTAACAATGTCAATGAACAGCCTTTGTTAACATCCCCAGAGAGCTCATCAGGTAAGGGGACAACCTTTGAGGACTGTTTTTTCACAAAGCTTGTTTGCAGAATGTTAGCATTCAAATAATCATATCTTCTCCATCTTTATTTTTCTATTTGTTTGGCATCATTAGAAAGTTTGGAATCCACACTTTCAGAATCTGTAAATAACTCAATTAATGCTGCTTATCTGAGAAGTTTGGGCGTTTGGGCATATGCCAGCTGTAGGTATCCCCTTTGTTATTCTTATGAATATATATCTCTTTTGGTGTCTTTCTGCCAGTCATCCAGTGGAAATTTCCTCTTTTTTGTATGATTTAGATAAGAACATCATACATCAATCCTGCAGCCCAACTAATTTGAATGAGGGATAAATGCCAACCTTTGAGAGGGGATGAGTTTGGGGGGCATTGTGGGGGTGTGGTGTGAGAAAGAGAAAGAGGGCAGAGACCAGTGGATTAGACTTTTAGGCTAATTCATATAGTGCCAAAGCAGAGATTTGATTACTTTGCATAGTGTGTCAGGAGAGTTAATTATCCTAATTCAAGAAAGTGAAAATGAAGGAAACTTGGACAGGATATGCAAAGGACAAGAACAGACCAGAAAAAAAGATTCAGCTTCAGACAGTTTCACTTTACTTTGCAGCATTCTCTTTCCATTTGGTTCCAAAAATGAAGAAAAACTATTCTCCTTTTGTACATTTGTAAGTATTTTTCAGTGGGACCCAAAAGAAGTAATGCTGATTGCAAATTAGGAACATCATTTCCATATCAAATTTAAATTGTATAGAAGAAAGGGAGAACAGTTAACCAGTTAAAAAGTAAAGTTTGAAAAAGTTACAGCAAAGGAAAGCTGCCTTCTATCTCCAGTGCATGCACATGCTGCTGCAGAATACTGAGACAGTTGAGTTGAATGTGAGTCAGAGTGGAAGTAAGCGTTGGCCACCAGTTTATCAGAGGCCCAGGATTGGGGCAGAGGGGTTCACTTGGGGCCTCATTAAGATAACTAACAGCCAAACACTGTAGAATGGCCCGAGGGGAAAATTGTAATTTAATAAGTTGTGGTATTTTATGGGTTAATCGCTCCACATCTGAATGTGAGCACACTGAGTTTGTTGTTCTACAAAAATAAAGAAATGAACCTTTGTGTGCATAAGGTTGAACATTTCACAGCAGGAATTCCTATAGTTATTGCTCTTGTCACATCAAACTATGTGATAAATAAAAAACATACAAAAGACCATTTAAAAAAGAGTAATACACTCTCAGTATGCTTGAAGCAAAACATGTTCCCCTGACATGATTCTACCAATTTTAACAACCAACACAGCTTCATATATTTTTTTAAATAATTTGACAGAGAAAAAAGAAGTTTCCACCAAAAAAATGAGTCTAGACTAGACTAGATGGTCATCATGGCAGGTGGAAATTACTTCTAGGAAATTGTCGGATTGATTTTTAAAAGCACACACCATATTGTATCCAGGCAACAGCCACATATTAAAGTCTATAATATGGTTTACCTATACAAAATTAAAGAGATCCGTATACATTAGTAGAAAACAATATATTCTGATGCCAAACATATTGTAGTGAAAATGTGCAGCGTCAAATAACCATCACAAGTTTTATATAACACAAGTTTCCCTAATGCTTTACAAAGCTGATAATTTGTAGTTACATTTTTTGTGAGTTTTGATGGTCTTTCCATGCCCACATTACATATCAATAAATTCATAAAAATGTAATTCATTAAAAGAAATGAAAGCTCATTCTGTTCTTTAAATATAATCATGACAAGTATAGTAAAAATTGGATTGTTCAAAATGAATTCAAGCCAGTTGGTTCAATGGACTGGTCTACAGGCACTTCTCCAAAATAGACTACAAAACACTTTAAATCACACACACACACACCCGCCCACCCCCGCACACACACACACACAAAAACTTTAATTTCTCTCCTGTTATGTATGTCAGTCAAAGAGCTGAGGAAGGAGCAAAGAGAATGCAAGGAAAATTATCCAACCGTTAGCGGTTCTCAGGAGATGTGGAAGTGAGGACTGAGGAGAGTTTTAAAGGTAATAATTATATTGTCGCAAAAGGAAGAGCCAGAAAGACTAATTATCATATAAAATACATGCATGAATCTGGTTCTGCTTTTCCACAGGAAAGCAGTCATACTGTCATTTTAATGCAAAAGGCAGAATTTACACAGAGCAATTATGTAGAAGGTCTTGTTTTCAGCACTGACTGGATTTTGCTTCCTTATCCACAAAGGAAATAATTTAAAAAACATACAATACTCAGTTTTACAGCATTTATTTACCAACTAGTCCTTTATGACTTTCTAAGGTCCAACCTTAACACTAAAGCTCCTTGTTAAAATTTTCATAACTATTGAACTTTTTCTAATTTATTAGGCCCGAGCAGCAAAGCGCTGCGAAGGCCTATTGTATCTGTACTGTTTATTATTATTATTATTCTTACCCCCTCTTCGTGCGCCTTTTTGGGGGCTTTATCATATTCAAAAACTCACCAAACTTGGCGGTCGCGACTAGGCGGTTTAAAAATTTTGAATTTTAAGGTCGTTGCAAAAATCGCAAAAAAAATTGCTCAACGGCGGCAACTAGCAATTTTCAACGGAACCTTTGCAATTCATTTATTTCATCGTACAGACATGAAATTTGGTACACATGTAGAGCTCAAAAAGACATTCAGAATTTGGTATAGATTTCATAGTGCAACTATCACAGGAAGTCGGCCATTTTGTATAGAACGTCCATTTTTTACCTCGATTTTGACGTTTACAGCCTTCGTATTTGATCGAACTCCTCCTAGGGATTTTGATTGATCGGCTTCAAACTCGGTCAGTCTGATCATAAGGCATGTCTGATTTAAAGTTATCAAATTGGTGAGTTTTGGAGCATGTTGAAGGGGGGTTAGCAGGGGTCAAAGTTCACCTACTCGCCATGAAACACGAAACTCTTATATTTCCTATACAAAAACACAGAGAGGGACCAAACTTTCATTGATTGATCGTCATTGGGTGTCCTAAAATACCCTGTGGTGAAATTATTTTTTTAAGTAGGCCACGCCCCCTGAGAACAGGAAGTGTCATGTTTTACTGTGAACGGTCGCTATCTTAGCCCTTTGACCTAATCAACATGAAACTGTGTCCAGAGACAGAAGACATGTTGGTGTGTTGTGGATTCCAACCCCGACCGGCTTTGACATAGCAGGTGGGCGTGGCGGCGTGGCGAAGTGACCTGTAACGCCGTTGCCATACGTTTGGCTCTGAATTCCACAATTTCGGGCCCAGCTGCTCCAAACTCACTAGGATGGATCCTTATCCACCCACCGACAGGAATTCATAACAAAATTTGGTGGGCGTGGCCTAATTTCTCTATAGCGACCCCTAGAGTATTTTAAATGAACAGCCCTAAGCCATGCTTTAACCTAGAATTACGAAACTTGGTACACATTTGTATCTTGTCAGGACGTACAAAAAAGTCTATTACAGCCATGGTCGAAACCCAACAGGAAGTCGGCCATTTTAGATTGAAGTTCATTTGACCTCAATTTTGACGTTTACAGCCTTTGCATTTGATCGAACTCCTCCTAGGGATTTCGATTGATCGGCTTCAAACTCGGTCAGTCTGATCATAAGGCATGTCTGATTTAAAGTTATCAAATTGGTGACTGTCTGAGATTGCTGAAGGGGGGTTACCAGGGGTCAAAGTTCACCTACTCGCCATGAAACACGAAACTCTTATATATCCTATATAAAAACACATAGAGGGACCAAACTTTCTGTTATTGATCATCAATAGGTGTCCTAAAATACCCTGTGGTGAAATTATGACATCGCTTAGGCCACGCCCCCTGAGAACAGGAAGTGTCATGTTTTACTGTGAACGGTCGCTATCTTAGCCCTTTGACCTAATCAACATGAAACTGTGTCCAGAGACAGAAGACATGTTGGTGTGTTGAGTATTCCAACCCCGACCGGCTGCGATGAAGCAGGTGGGCGTGGCGGCATTGCGAACGCCGTCGAATTTCGTTTGGCTCTGAATTCCACAATTTCGGGCCCAGCTGCTTCAAACTCACTAGGATGGATCCTTGTACACCCACCGACAGGAATTCATAACAAAATTTGGTGGGCGTGGCCTAATTTCTCTATATCGACCCCTAGAGTATTTTAAATGAACAGCCCCAGGCCATGCTTTATCCTAGAATTACGAAACTTGGTACATATGTGTATCTTGTCGGGACGTACAAAAAAGTCTATTAGAGCCATGGTCGAAACCCAACAGGAAGTCGGCCATTTTGTATTGAAGGTCCATTTTGGACCTCGAGTTTGACGTTTACAGCCTTTGCATTTGATCGAACTCCTCCTAGGGATTTCGATTGATCGGCTTCAAACTCGGTCAGTCTGATCATAAGGCATGTCTGATTTAAAGTTATCAAATTGGTGACTGTATGAGCTTGCTGAAGGGGGGTTACCAGGGGTCAAAGTTCACCTACTCGCCATGAAACACGAAACTCTTATATTTTCTATACAAAAACACAGAGAGGGACCAAACTTTCATTGATTGATCGACATCGGGTGTCCTAAAATACCCTGTGGTGAAATTATTTTTTTAAGTAGGCCACGCCCCCTGAGAACAGGAAGTGTCATGTTTTACTGTGAACGGTCGCTATCTTAGCCCTTTGACCTAATCAACATGAAACTGTGTCCAGAGACAGAAAACATGTTGGTGTGTTGTGGATTCCAACCCCGACTGGCTGCGATGTAGCAGGTGGGCGTGGCGGCATTGCGAACGCCGTCGAATTTCGTTTGGCTCTGAATTCCACAGTTTCGGGGAGAGCTGCTCCAAACTCACTAGGATGGATCCTTATCCAGCCCCCGACAGGAATTCATAACAAAATTTGGTTGGGCGTGGCCTAATTTTTCTACATTGCCCCATAGAATAATTTAAAAAATCAGCCCCAAGACATGCTTTGACTTAGAATTACGAAACTTGGTACACATGTGTATCTTGTCAGGACGTACAAAAAAGTCTCTTAGAGCCATGCTCTAAACCCAACAGGAAGTCGGCCATTTTAGATTGAAGTTCATTTGACCTCGATTTTGACGTTTACAGCCTTCGTATTTGATCGAACTCCTCCTAGGGATTTCGATTGATCGACTTCAAACTTGGTCAGTCTGATCATAAGGCATGTTTAATTTAAAGTTATCAAATTGGTGAGTTTTGGAGCATGCTGAAGGGGGGTTAGCAAGGCTCAAAGATCCCCTGTGATTGACTGTGTAATATGTTACACAGTGAATTACAAAGGGGATTATTTTGTCATGTGTAAGGCAATGCTGCCCTCTGGTGTCGAATTACTGAAATAATGAAACTATTTCAGTAATTTCAGTAATTCGACACCAGAGGGCAGCATTGCCCTACGGAATGACAGTTCAATGTTGAATTATAGAGGAAAAAATTAAATAATTTGTAATTCTAACACAAAAACTGACAGAGACACCAAAGTTTGAGTTATTGTTCATCCTCGGGTGTAGAATAATATCCAATGGTCAAATGATGACATCACGTAGGCCACGCCCTCTGACAACAGGAAGTCTTGTATTTTACTGTGAACGGTCGATAGTTTCTGCACCAAACTTTGCACGAGTGACCCTGGTGGGATCCTTGACGACCCTATGTCATCATATTATGACGTCATCTAAGCCCCGCCCCCTCAGAACAGGAAGTGCCGTTTTTTTACTTGGAAAGCTCCGTTTATGGCTCTCTTGACCTAATCAAGATGATTCGGATGATAAACTCTGTCAATGCTCGCTGCTGGCTGAACCGTGTGGGCGTGGCCAAATGGCGAATATCAGTCCCTCGCCATATGCATACGTTTGGCTCTTATTCAGGCATGGATCATCCGATTGGCGCCAAACTGGATATGTATGACCTTTGTTCACCTCTAAAGAGCCTAACGGGTTTGAAATGTAATTTGGCTCCACTGCGCCCCCTAAGTTAATACATGGGTTGTATCTCCTCGACGCATCGACCGATCTGCGCCAGATTTTTCGACAGTCGTCGGGGAGCGCCGCCGAACGCATTCACGCCTGTCGCCCGGTGGACGGGCGGGGAAAACGCGCGACAGCTTCTGCGGCGGCTGGCGGGCGGCGATGCTGGAAACTGCGGCGGAGCTTCCGCGGTGGGGAGCGGGCTGCGGCTCTGGAAATCGCGCGAGAGCTTCTGCGGTGGCCGGAACCCCCGCGGTGGCCAATAGGCCGGAGCGGCGCTTGCTGCGAGGGCCGCCCGAGGCTGCTTGCAGCTTTAATTCACTTTACAACCACAAACTTCAGTCTATTTTATTTGAAGTTGTGTAATAGACCAATTTAGGTCAGTACAATATTATGAAGATTGAGCAAAACAATACATTTAAATGTTTGAAAAAAGAACAGTGTGGCAGGCGTTTGTATTCAGCTGCATTTATTCTGATGATGTTAAATATCCAGTATTACCAAAAGCCTTTAAAAGTCACCCGACAGGTAAACATTCAACACCCGCACACCTCCTCCAGAGGTCAGGAATGCATTAAATTAAGAAGTTTAAGCATCAAGTACCTGCATATTCTTTGCATCTGTAAATGCAAAGAGTATGGCACAATTGCAAGCTTGCCAACTCAAACAATGCCATAAAAAAGTAATTGAAAAAAGCTGTAAATCATGTTTGAAGTTTTAAACAAGAAATATAGTGGACACTCTGCTTAGTTGATTTAGCTTTCACTATCCCTGCAACAAAAGCTGACACTGAGATTATTCTAAGAACAGCATTCCAACCATACAGTATGGTGATGGCCCCATCATGTTAGGGGGATGAACTTCTGGAGCAAGAACGGGGAAGCTGGACAGAGTTGAACAGTTAGTAACAGGAATCCTGGAAAAATAACCTGTTATCAATTTTAAAAGAATGGGGTTTAGGTTCACCTTTCAGCCAGACAAAACTCAATAACAGGCACAGTACTACAAAAAGAAGGGTGTAGATCAAAGTATATCCTTGGCCCAGACAAGGTGAAGATCTAAATCAAGTTGAAATCTGTGACAAGAGTTAAAGATAAATCTCCACAGATGCTCACATTAATGTGACCTTGAGCCATTTTGTAAAGAAAAAAAGGGAAAGAAATTTAATGTGCACAGCAGGCAGACATGCACCTAAAGACTTTCTGCCATGAATGCAGAAAAAGCTGAATCTACAAAGTGTTGATACAGTAAGGTTTTATGCATGCCATACTTTTAAGATTCTTTATTCATTATCAGTCTAGAAAACCAAGCATCATAATCTTTTCACAAAGTGAGAAAATGCTCAAGACGTCTAAATGCTTTTGTAAGCCACTGTACTACATGGTACAGTCTTTCATATAAATTACATTATATCATTATGTGAGCCTCTGTATAGGTTGTGGCATGTACTGTTTAGTTTTTTTTTTTGTTTTGTTTTTGTCAAGCTTTTCTTTTATACGAAGAAATTATTGAAGTTGTTTTACTGTTCTGCAATCAGCTAGTCTCTCCTGCCTGTATCTGGCGTCTTCCAGAACAGTCTTTAACAAGAAAGGCTATCAGACTTGATTAAATCACACATTCTTTTGAAGAAAATGTACAGAAAACGTTTTGCATTCCTGAACCTACCAGCAGCAAGAGATAAAGAAACTACAGGGAATCTGGGAATATAATTTCAAACATCAGGGCGATGCTGCTTCTACCTCCGCCCACCAGATCAACAGATAAACCAATTTACACAAACACATACGGTACTCTGCAAATCTAAAAAAAAAAAAAAAAAAAAAACTACTTGAGAGTTTCCAGTCAAAAACTGTAAATTAAGAAAATCTCACTTGTGCTGTGTTCTGTTTATCTGACCTCTGACAGGTCAGATAAACAAAAATCTTCTGGATTTGAACCACAACGTGAAGCAAAATGTAAGAGTGCAAATGAATGTGCAACCGAATATGCTAACATACATGAGGACAGTCTCTTTTTTTCAGATGATATGTGTGAACAGATAGCAGGAGTGAGGCATACATTGCTGCTGTAAGAAAATCTGAATTTGTATAAAATTAACTTTTGACAAAAAATGAATACTACAGACTTAGCCAGCAGCATACTGTATGTGTAGCTTCAAACTCGAGTCCCTGAATTCATTATATTCCATAAATCACTCACTTAGCCATATTTGAATCAGTCCATGAAGATAGAGTGAGAATATATCTCTCTGCTGGCCTTACTTTAAAAAGACTCTAAAGTATGTATCTTCTTTTTAAGGGCTATATTCACACATGTCCTTGAAGAGCCTGATTTGTAGATAACAAATAGGAGTTCTGGTCCTCAAAGTAAAAAGTAATTCAAACTCTGCCAACACTCTGAATCTGCCAGAAATATTTAATTGTTCTCTTAACAGAAACAAAGATTTATTATTTAAATTTCTGTATGTTTAAATGTTTATTTTTATAGTTAATTTTAAAGTAGGTATAATGGAATCATCATACTGCTTTCTATTTTACTCTGCCAGGATAAACAATCCCTACCTTGATAGAGAAGGCCTTCACTTTTATTAGATAAAGGATCACGAATCAATACCATTGTGCATTTATTCCATTATCGTACACAGCACATTACACAAAATTCCACTTCATCTGTTATAGAGGCTCTAGTTTTCATAATAGAGCCAGGTAATGAATTAGATGAAGACATGAAACTATATGTAAGGCAGAGAGGTAGAATATGCCTTACTGGTTAGCTGACAAAGCATCCCAGACCAACACAAGTGAAACCATTTAAATGCAATCTCACTACAGATGGGGAGCGAACATCATGGGCGCCACAGAGCATATTTTCAATTAACGCACATCAACTGGTGCCTCTAACACACATTGGACAAGTCAAGCTGAAATGCACCAAGCCAGGACATGATAGTAGACTCCAGCCTCGGAGAGGTTTAATAGAAGAGTGAACTCTTCTCAAGGGAAGAGGTTCAAAAAGGATTGCTCAGTGCCTGGTCTTGGTAAGTTGGATGCCAACCAGACGGATGCAGTGTTTTTTTGTTGTTTTTTTTTGATAGAAAACTAAAGGGTTGTACATTTCTTAAAGTGTATCTGACAAAACTAATGTGTGTTGTCCTTAAGGCTCCTAAATGGTGCTCTAACTTGTAATAAGTGCTCACAGTTGGTTGGTTTCAACACATTGTTACTATTCTAGGGATGATTGATGATTATATTTAATATGATATTAAATATAAATTTGCATATTTTATGTCAACAGACATTTCATGTTAAGAGATGCATTTTAATAATTCAGTACAGTACAATACAGTTTCCAAATTGATCATGAGAGGACAATTTAAATAGAACATCTGCAGGTGACGTGATAGAAGTTGACCCCAATAAAAATCAATCTTTTGGTTACTGGAATAACTGCTACAGTTGAATCTGTATGACTAAAAATTGTCAACTGAAAAAAATAACAATCTTTAATATGTTGACTGCATGTGAAAGACTGAGAATCCTTGAGATAAGAAACTAGCTTTAAGGCACAGCTGACCTCAGCCTTGAAATGTGTATCTTTCTTTAAATCGGTGTGTTTTCAAAAGGTTACATTCATATTTTGGAACAAACCCCTTTTAGACAATTTTACTATTTAAAGGTGACATTGGGGACAATGTCTTACAAATCACTCCCTCCCCAAATATGCTAAGCAAGAGGAACACTGTGGCCAAAGAGTTTCCTTAGCTAAATCTATCTAATCCTTGTGTGTGCATGTACCCTGAGCCTGAACACAAGGAATTTAATGAACATGACAGCATGTACCAGAAAGTCCACAAAGGTCTTGTCAGGGGAAACTTGCTCTTTCTCACAGTTTACCTATTGCTCTCTCTTGTGCAAATCTCATAGTGTTACAGACACACTATGAATTATGTTTCTCCAAAGGTTCATGTAAATTCTTCTGTAAAGAGCATCGAATTTAGGATAATATCTGCACCATGTGCTAATACGATTCTAAACCCAGCAATAACATCGAAGTCAATGTGTGATTTCCAATAAATGCTTTAACTTTTCTTGTATAGACTTGCAAATGATGCAAAATCTGTCTCTCTTCCAAGTTCCTATAGATACTGTAGATATCTTATCTATAGGAGTGAACTTTTTCAAAATTTTACTTCAAGGGTAATTTCTTGCATTAAATATTCCAAGTTTCTGTGAGAGACTTGCAACATTAGCAAACACCACAAATGTTGCAATTAGAGAACACATGTTTAGACCAGTATATAATTCAGGAGTCAAGTTGTTGAGAAGCTTAAGGCGGTAACAATAAGCCAAACGTTAAATATCTAGTGGACTACTGTTCAGGTCGTCATCTGAAAGTGGAAGGAGTATTGGAGATTTGATCATCAACCTAGACATTCAGGCCAGACAAGCAGCACACTAATCAGAGAAGCAGCCAAAAGGGCAATTTTGGGAGAACATGTTGGAATATTACTAGACTACACACTTGGACCTCGACAAATCTCATATTTAAGGAAGACTAGCAAGAAGAAACCCATAAAAATTCAAAAAAGGTCATGTTTGGAAAAATAATACTGACCATCACTAGACAAGGCATTTATGTATACAAATTGAACACAATGTGTTCAATTATCAATTATGCACTACTTGTGTATGCAATACACAAAGTGTGCAATTAAGTCCATTTTAACATGATAAAATGTGAAACGTTTCAAGTACTATGAATATCTTTTTCAAAGTGCTACGATCAAACTTACGAAAAACTCATTCTTTTCTGCTGACTCAGTTCTAATGCTTTTTTGACTTGATCTCTGACTCAGCAGCACAACAAGCATGGAAAAGGCCAATGATTTAGAGGGGAAAATAAAATTTGGCATGACTGGTCTCATTTTCTTCCTGGCTGTCCTTTTAGATTTGTTATAGTAGCTAAGGTCACTTTACTAAGTAGGTGCTCTTCATTTTGTCCATTAATTTGGCAAGAGAATGCTAAATTATTCATGTGCTACAAAATATTGTGTTCCAGAAGGTGGAAGGATGGGACACATGGACATTAATCAAGCACAAACATTAAAGAGCGCATAGAAAAACTCAACTTGGACCCTGATATTCACACTTACTACAGTCTTCCAGTCCTCTTTTTTTAATTGTATATTTCCTTCTTGGGAATGTTCAGTGCCTTAGAGATATTGAAAACATATACTTTTCAATAACATTTTCTCTGATTTGCTTCTTTTGTGTTCATGTTGTAATAGTAGCTAGCAATGCTGATTACTTACAGACACCCACGTCTTTATACTGCAATTACTTAAGACACACTTACTGCAATTAGGATATGTGTATTTCACTAATTGTGAAGCTACTAGCACAAATTAGCTAGATTTCTAAATCACTTTAAAAAAGCCAAAGTCACAAAATCCAAACTTTGTTGATCATCACTGATTTGTAAAAGCAGCAAAAAGGGTAAAATATACAAGGAGGTGAATATTTCCTATGGGCATTGTACAAGTATCCCAGAGCTCCCTTCTATGCATTTCATGCACACATGGGCACATGCACAGTTTTATTGCTCTGTTACTGTGGATTTAAGTGTGTGCACAAGACAAACAAGTTTTGTCTTGGCTGGCGAACTGATGGAGTGAAGTCCTCAAAAGGTTAGATGAAAAATTGTGAGATGTGAAGCTATTCTCCCTATAGTTTTTCTCATTGTTCTTCAACTGAAGAAAAGGTTTAATGAAGACAAAAAGTTGAACTAGAAGCAAAAGCACACATACATAGCATGGACACAGAACATGTGTCCTCACAGTCACATATAACCACACACACACACACCCAACGCCCACGCACACACACACACACACACACACACAGAGTAGGGCAGTACACAATTGCTGGGCGGAAATGGAGGCAGCTGTGCTTTTATGGTTTCATTTTGTCTGTTATATTTATCTGACCCTCCCATGTCCCCTCTCTTACACACACATTGATTATTCCATCTCCATTTTGATAGAAGGTGTGACATTAAGGTCAAAAGGGATGCTAGCTGTTTTTCTTTCGAACCAAAAAGAATGTAAATGGTAAAAAAGTTCACAAACATTCGCATTACACCTGAGAGCTGGTCAGTACTGCCCTTTCCCTGCTCTTCTGGCTGCTAAGCAACCACGAGGCACATTGAAATCACATGATTTAGAAAAACTCAATAGTGCACAATGGTTAAACTACTTCCAGCTGTGTCACATATGTGGAGTTGGGAAACCTGAAACCTCACAAAATATCTCCCTGCAATATTTCAAAGTGATGCAAACAGACAGCTCAGACCCTATGAATGTAACACAGTGACAGAATGAAACATCTATTAGGAAAAGATTACAATTCATATAATATGAGAGAGACAGAGAGCTCAACTTCTTTCCACTGCATGAATTGCTGTAAAAGTTGAATTAATATATGTTTATTGCATTTTTTGTCTCCTGCCAAAAGCACCAAACCAGCGAGGCTAATTTATCTTCCTGAAAGCACTTATCAGGCATGTTTAAGTGCTAGTGTTCACACTTCCCAGATATTTTAATGTGATGGAAGAAGTTTCACCTTCAACTCAGTCAAGGCCGTCTGTGTTTGGAATTTCACATAGCACTGACAATTGCCTGGAGGGCAGCAATAGTAGTTGTTTGTTGCTGGACACATAAAAAAAAGATCTGACCTTTAACACTGCAGCGGTACCAAGAATGAGTTAGATTCTGAAAATCTTGATAAAATGCCAAAGAGCAAAGTAGAACGCTGAACCTGAACTTTTACATATTTTTGTGATTGTCTAGTAGAGATAAAATAGTTACCAAATCTTCAAAGTTGCACTTGGAAAGGTCATAGGCCTACAAGGTATAAAGCAAAGAATGTTATTTCTGCAATTCTTATACTATGCCAAAAAAAATTAAATCCACCCAAATCTCAGTTTATCGATAGGCATCAGGTAAACCTGTCATCTCCAGGTCAGACAGACATATCAAAACATCAAAAAAGAAGAAAAAAAATGGATCTGGGTTCAAACACTCATACAGCTTGGAGGCCTCAGTTAGCCTCCAAGCTTCTTTTCTCTCTTCACTCCACTATCAGATCCTCTGAGGGGGAAGGGAAACCCATGAAATGATTCCTGACACTACGGATCAGAGAGCAGTGCCAGCTGAGACGTCTGATATCAACACTTTTCTGCCTGACTGTGAACATGTAACGTAGGAGGATTTCTACTGATTTCTGCTGACAGGAGCTCTAACTGTGTCTTGTCTGCACACTAATGCTGGCCCACAATAAAAGTTCACCAACTGAAAACGCTGTGACATGGTAAGCTGATAGCTCTCCATTCTTACACACTGAATTGAACTAGATTGACATCACTACAGTGTAGCACTGTATAAATTGCACATTTATTGCTACCGTATGCAATATGCGTGTTGCGAGGAACTGCTTGGACTGCAATCAGTCTTAGCTAATCATTTAGGTACCATGCATTCAGATTCTGACTGCCACTAATATAGTTCTGGAACCTTGTTGCAGATTCTTTAGAAGGTAAAGAGGTGGAGTTGGAAAATTCATTAAGAATGATTAATAATGCTCCGGATAAGGGTCGAGACATTTTACATGCAGTGGAAAATCTCTTGTGGCCTTCATTTAGTATGAATCTAGATGACTTGACCCTGCAGGCTGAAGCTATAGGCTATATAAGTTAGGTCAAGACCAAAGTAGACTTCTAGTGTTCTAGTCATGTAGTCAATGCTTTTCATCAGGTAGTTACTCTGACCAAAAAACTTTTTTGAGATTGGATGGGTTTTAAGACCATAGAAGTGTGCTTTGGCCTTTCAATTAAGCAAAGACATTTTTAGAAAGAATAATATGGGGATCTTTCTAAAAATGACATAAAGAATTGTCTCTGAAAATTCAGTTTTCTGATGGATAAGGCCCTACTCAAAAATGTGTTGCAGTTATTTCAGAGTACTCTTTTGTCTCTTCTCAGTATGCTTCAAAGCAAAATAAATGGCAAAGCAAAAAAGAAGCTGAGTCAAAGACTTGTTTACGTTATTTTTTCTCTCTGTGAATGAAAAACATGTTACCTTCAAGGATGACTTCTTTGCCAGTTTTTTTTAGTGCCTGCACAGCCTCGTCGTGCGTGGCCTCTCGTAAGTCAAAACCATTGACAGACAATATGGCATCCCCGACGTAAAGCGCCTCTGTCTGGTCAGCTGCAAGGCCTTTAAAAATTTTTGAAATGAGGATGGGCATTTTGTTTTCCTTTCCACCTGTGTGAGAAAAGAGAGGACGTATTGTTACTTCATTTTTAAAATAATTCAGGAATACTTCGAGTAACTGCACATTAACTTTGGCACAGTGCAACTAATAAAAACGTGAACAGAATTATTATATTCTATTCAAACCCTTTCATATTACACGATCTAGTTAAAGAAGTGAATGTACAAATTTTAAAATGTCCTTAGCAATTAACAGTGAAGGTGACAAAGTGTCAGAGGGCTTAGTTGTTAAGTCACAAAACAAGGATCATGAGTGCCAAGTTAGAAGCTGAAATTCTAAATTAAGCCCCGTCCCACAACTGCTATTACTCTGACTGCTGTACTCCTCATATTTAAGCCTCTAAATTAAGGGTATGTACGTGAACTGCGGTTAAAAGCACACAAAGACAGACATTTAGTAGCAATTACTCCCAATGTACTAATTTCAGCAGCTTCCTATCGCACCCTCTCCCTCTTTTTCTCTCTGTCGTTAAGCGAAGGTCAGGTAGTACGTCAGTGTATCTACTTGTTGCTGTGGGCTGCCACTCTTCACAAGAAATGTCACTATTAATGTGAGATGGCAGTCCAGCCTTCCAGCTAGTAAAAAATAATCTAAAAAGGGGGATTAGATTCCATAAATTTTTAATACATCTTGAAGAGGTTGTGTCTTCAGGGTTATTCCTTTCAATTTATTCCACAGACTGCAGTGCAAAACTTTTAAATCATCCCTTCTGCCTATAGATTTTGCTTCAACAAAGACAAGCTTTCATATACAATAGTGTGAAAAAATGTTTTGATGGAATCATAAATTCTGATACAAAAAAAACTAACTAAATGAACATGTTCAGCCATGGAGTCATGACATTAAACACTTGGGTTTTTCAACAAAACAATGGTACAAAGAACACCACCAAATCTGCCTCTGAATGGCTCAAGGAAGCCAAAATAATGGTTTGATGTAGTCCGGACCTTGATCCAACCTTAAACTGGTCATTCAAACACCTTTAGTGTTGCTGAATAAAATCTGCAAGAGTATAGCCAAGATTTCTCCATGTAAAAGACATGGAGAAATGTTATGACACATGCTTTACAGCAGTAACTGCCACCAACAGCAGTTACTGCCACCAACAGTGGCACAACCAGTTATCAGGGCGAGGGGGCAATTACTTTTACCACCTCGGGCAAAGTTGGTTTGGATCACTTTTCTTTTTTTAAAAGTAACCTAATGATTTCAAAACTGCTTTTTATATTTACTGAGGTTATCTTTGATAATCATAACATAATTGACCATCTTAAACTTGTAGTTGTGAAAAGAAACTAAAACAGTAAAATTGCCAAAGGGCAAATACTCATAGCACTGTAATCTTAATTGGCCTCCCGCCAAATCTCTTTATGTTTTCTTATTTTTTCTTTTTTTCATACTAGTACCTGATCCTTTTTATTGCTTTGTTCAGCCACAATACTTGTGGGCAGTTAATAGTTGGGGAGGGCACAGCTCCTTCACACAAGCTCAAAACCACAATGAATCAGAATCAAAATCAAAAGAGAAAATTCATGTTAAAATTAAATATTGCAATACATACAAACTTTCACGCACATCAACAGAATAGGCTGAGGTAAATTTCTTGTAATTTGTTTTTTTCTGGATTAAAGCATGAAGCTGTGCCACAAAAACCGGGAGGCACAAACAAAAACCTAGGGACACCAGGACTAGATAGACAGGTTAAGATAATATCAGAACTAAAAAAGACCAACACTCATATCTACAGCTAGATTACAACTACAGGCACATACTGATGCATGCCATAGAACTGTTGTAGGAAACAAGGAAGACTTGCAAGTATGCATTCACATTCCCCCAGAACAGTTCTCCCCTTTGACTGCTACACCCTAACAGCAAAAGTATGAAACAATACTGTTGGACCAGATGGTCCATGTTTAAAAGAAGCACTTCACAGCTGCAGTGTGGGAACATTTTGGGCTAGCGCCAAATGAGAGCAGAGAGTTACACAGTCCTAAGCCAACTAAAAATAAAGATAAGAAAAACTGCTTTCTTAGTTCTGCTTAAAAGATATTTCATGGCTTGAAAGTGACTGTATCATCGTACCACTTGAAAATTGAAATCATAGCAACAAAACAGGTTGAAATTCACAAAAAATAACTGAAAACACAGTAACGAAAACGTCTTGCTAGAATGTTTAAATCTTAAATACAACTAAAAGGTAATTTAACAGATTAAACCGACGACTGCAGCACGTACTTCCGTAATGGCAATGGAACTGTTACATGCAAGGCTTTAAAATTTAAATTGCCTGGCACCCACATTTCTGACCTTTCACCCCAATCAAAGCTGTCTCGGCCAACTGAAATATTAAAATTTGAACACGTTCCTTTCATAAGAAGCTTCACTTACCTTGAAATTACCTTTGACCCTTTTTGCACCACCTATCTTTTCTAAATTACAGAGCCCCATAATCTCCTATCATTACATAGAAACATTTGAGTATCAGAGGACTACTACCACTGCACAAAACCATAAATATGTAGGGAATTTAAAGTTATTAATACTAATATTATTTAATACTAGCATTAGTCTAGACTCTAGTGTAACCCCCATAAACTATGCTGATCTGTCTGTATGTTTAATGTGTTTGTTTGTTAGTTCTTAGAATGTCCTGTAGAGGGCACTAGACCCACATTTCTCCTGTGTCGGTGCGAGAAGAAGAGTAAAAAAGAAATGGCAGACTATTCAGACTAAGCACATTTCAGCAGAAGTAGAGAAGTTACCATGCATAAGTGCTGCTGTGATATGAAGGAAATCTGTTTATTTTGAACTGGATAATGTACATTCTGTTCTGAGAGTTCTCCGGTGAGTCTGTTGTTTTATTTTCAGCTGCTTACTTACGCAGAATGGCTACCTAGCTGGAGCTAATGTTGCTCAGTTTTTTTCGAACTGAAAAAAAAACCAACCGGAGTATAAAGTGTCGCTCTGTAAGTAGCATAGCTCTGTGAAATGAGACCGTTTATGATGAAGTGATGTTTATTAAGTAATTTCTTTATTACTGAGCGTTTTTGGTTTATTTTAAACGCTAATTTGATTTTCACTGAGAGGTAATTGAAAGATTTCTATGATTTCCGTATACCTGCATGATCGGTTAACGCTCTGCATGCAGGTTGTTTTTTTATTTGGGACGATCGATACCTGAACGAGCCAGTGGAGTTCCAGAAGCAGAAGGGTTCCGCCGCCATCTTTGTGACTCGAACTGAAGCCTGGAAAGACGGAGGGACTGGTGCTGCTGGAGCTGGATATTTTGCGTGGACAACAGATAAGCTTATTGAACAAAAAGGGGGCCCCCAAATCTTTTTTTTTTATTCCACAAACTATTTGATTCATGAACATTTTCATAACTGGACAACTTATGTGCACATTGACTGAACTGACTGACCGAACTGTTATATTGAAGGACTAACTGGAATATGTAATTTCTTTTGTTGAAATAAGCTTTAAAGCTACTGTTTTAAAAAAACTACCCTCAATTTTCTATATATTAATTTGATATTTTTATATAAGGGTGGACAATTTAAGTTTTATACCTTAATTTTATTAAGGTAATTAGTGTTACCTGGATTATTATTTTTTTTGTGGGGAAAGAAAAATAAACCTGAGTTGTTAAAACTTGTATGCTTATCATCCTCCTGTGTGACCCTAGAACAAAAGTAACTTTCCCACTGAATTTATTGCTAATTAAATTAAGTAGTGGTTACACTTGCATGAGCATTGGTTTAATGGAATTTTCTTTCATTGTTCTCATTGTCTTCTGTGAACAAATGTGCTTATGTGACTCACAGTTTGTAAATATTACATACTAGCAAAATGTAACCTAGACATAATTTGATAATCTCTCATATTTTATATTGGTCAACTGGTTAAATAAGAACACTCGAATGGAAAGAGTGTGCTGCAAAATTTGAAGAAAACAAAATACATTTAAATTAACTATGCATGGACTTTGAACTTTTTATAATGTATCTATCATTTTAATAAATTTAACTATGAAAATAAGTAGGCATAGTTTTGATTAGCTTTTTTCTGGTTCAAAGTGGAAGTAAACTTGGATAAAATGGCTAAGTATAAGTGCAAAAAGGGGGTACAAATAGACTAAGGCGCAAACTGACTCAGAAACAGCAGGTGAACTTTGACATTTATTAAAGCCTGACATGACTTTGGTTCATCTTATGCCACTAGAGTGCTAATCACAGCACTTTACCAGTTGCACTTCTCCTTCCCTCTGGACAAGTAGGAAAACTGAGTCTTGCTCCTTTGAGTCAGCAAGAAGATAACAGTGTAAGAAGTATCAGAGTGACAAGGCAGTGTCATTTGTGTCAAAATAATTTTACAACAGCTGTAAAATGAATGCAGGTTACAATAAGACAGTAGCTAAGGTAAATAAAGGTGAAAGGCAGCATGAGGTAAATTGTTGTAAAGTATTCTCACAAATTTTACTTTGTTTTGGTCAAAAGGTTTAGATTTTCAAAATAATTGTAATATCAGAGACCTGAATTAATACAGAATGCAGATATCAAAAGTAAGTAATTGCCTCTAAATGTAATAACAGGGTAGTGCCACCCTTTGGCAGCGAATCATTTTGTGACATCCTTGATAAGTTGTCAGTGTGCTTTTGGAGAAAAGTTGTTAGGCTGACTCATCCTGGAAAGCTTCAACAGTTTTACGTTGTATTTTCGGCATTTTATTCAAAGGCTCTTCCTGTTCTTTGCCTATAGTACTAAAACCTTAAAAATGGCAGTGCACTCCTTCAAGCATATGAAAATCCATTACTTTATTTGACATTAGTCCTTGAATTAAATCAGGCTATGATGAGTAATATTTCCATGCCCACTTCATGTGGCTACTGACATTTTACTCATCTGTACAAAACAAAATGTTGTTAATCAGTTATAGTTTTGATTTAAAAAGAGGGTCAACTGCTTTTTTGTATATGGTCAGGTGTGCTAACTTTTTTTCTATTAGAAAATTTTGTTTGACTATCTGAAACATACAAGTGTGCCAAAGAAATCTGTAAGAAATCTTCTGTTTCAATGGCACTGTTTACACTTTAACCTTTTCCCAGCTTTGTCATTCATTTGTATCCTCTTGTCATGTACTTTGATGTTTTTCCTCTAGTCTTAAATATAATTTACTGACATGACTGGTGAATAAACAGCTTTGACATATTTCAGTGAAAATAATCATTATTATGAGCACCACATTTATCCACTTTGCATGTTATTGCTTTCCTTTCTATAACTTTTCATATCAAATACTTCAGCGCCTTCTGGCTGGCGACCTGTCAGTCAGCTGACAGGTGGGTGGCAGTTGTGGAGATAAGGTGGAGTTACTGGAGCTACTCATGACAGGTAATTGAACTGTACTGACATGCACAGTACTGACATGGGCCTAATTAGGTAATTTTGTGCTAACAGCGCTCTTGTTGGGAGAGTACTCCTGTCACAACTGTTGCATAGTCAGCACTTTCAATTTTATTGGACAAGTTTCTTACAGTGCTAATGAAAAGCAAAACAAAAAACATCAAACAATGGGTTTAAGACAGTATTTCCAAATATTATGAAGCAGCCATTGTTTTCTTCAAGGTCACTAAAACAATGACTAGGATAGTTTTTTTTATGATGTTTACTGACTTTGGCTTAGTTTTTATGTTCTGTTGCATCTTATTTTGGGAAACCCCTTGCCCTGAACATGAGAAGCTTACAGCAACAGAAAAAAATCCCTTTAAAGGTCAGCAGAAACATTTTTTCTCACTAAGAAAAGTGGCCTGATCCAGAGACCAGAAGTCTAGCTTCCCAGCCTCCCCTCTTAAATTTAGACATGCGAGTAAAGGTTGCCTCAGTTCTCTTCTGCAAACTGGGGTGGGCTCCCTAAAATTAACACCAGTGGAGTACTCCACTCCCAGCCACATAGCTTTCATCTTAGGCCAATGACAACTGACTGCTGCGGACTGCTCCACTCAGCTGTTCACAATGTGGTGTCAGCTAACCCACAACAACTTCTGCCCTCTTTCATTTGCATTTCCCTGCTTCAGTCTGACACCTTTCCCGATGTTTTTCTTCCTTCCGTTCTTTCTCATTTCACTTCTTTGGCTTATTCCATGCCCCATCTAATCTGCAGCAGGCTCTTTGCGCAACTTTGCTGCACTTTTTTTTTTCTTCTTTGCGTTGGAGCAGTCAGCATCACAACAATGTCAAGGCAACAGGCTGCCAGCTCTGACTTCATCTTAATAACATGCTGTCTCATTTTCATAACCACCCATTTCTGAAAAGACGGAAATGGCATTTATGTCATTAGGGCCCAGCTTTGTTCCGTTGTTGCTGACAAAAGTAGAGAGGAATAAATGAGCATTTTCACAATAATGAACCATTTCTGCAGCACGACAATAGCGCAAGTTTACAACAAACCATCAAGCAGACCCTGTGCCTCAACCGACACTCACCAGTCAAATGATTACTGGCACCTGTGAGCATAAAGTTTGCAAGAGGAAGAAGTAGTAGCTTACTCCAATGCAAGTTCAAACACATACTGCGTACAGTCAAGATAAAAGTAAAACATTTCTTATCACACATTTACTGCATTGTTAGACTACTGCACACACCACTACTTAAAGTTTCCTGGCACAAACAAATCACAGACAAAGACACTGAATATATTAAACTGTTATTTAGCGCAAAATAACAGTTTTGTGCTAAATAGTACAAAGTTGCAATAAACTCGCAATAAAACACATATTAAACATCTGGTCCTTTTCTTATTCTTATTGTTTTTGAGAGTGTTATATTTATAAGATGCTAACTTCCAGGAAATACAATTCAAATTAGGTCTGTCACAATAAGTGACGGACCATAAAATGGGACAATTTATTGCTGACCAATAAATTGTCATATAAGTTGTTGTGATAAATGATAATATTGTTGCTTAGAAACCATTTTCAAGTAATGCAATGTTAATAGCATAATAATGCAAGAACAGATTAACAAAGATCAATTAACTTTAAAAACTAATGAATATTTAACACTAGAACTGGAAGACTTCCTAAATATTCAAAATAAGTGGAAAATTGTTGAGCTCGTTTTAATTTTTTATGCTATTAATTGATTTATTTAGTCTATTATTTGACCATTTACATCGTCTTCCAAAGTTCACTCCTTCATTCTTCTTCTCATAGTGATCTTGTCTCAAAGATAATGCAGATCGAAGAAAAAGGATGATTAAAAGGTTTTTATCGGCAGCATGGCACTACAAGAGACAAGAATGCCAGCTTGACTTGCAAGATGTAGAGAGGTCAGTCTTGCCTGACAGAAAAGTTAAAGATGCAACATTGATGTAACCATGATGTGCATCAGTAGTCTATGCAGCTGCTTCTATCTTTTTGTTCATTTAAAGGAAACAATAATCTGCAAAAGGCCAAGAATGGTTGTCCATTTTTTGTGGAGATAGCTGTTTGTGTCATATTGTTAACCAGAACTTAAAAAAGGGTGACACATTTATATGTCAATTTTCTACACAGTAAAGTGATGCAAATGGGAAGAAAAGGGAAATCACTGTGTTCTGTTTACAATATATGAGAAAGCCACAAGACTTTATGGGTTTCCTTTTTTGCATCTGTTTAAGGGAAATTATTTCCATTTTTAGCATTTACAGTTAATCAAGAGAAGACTTTCAAAACATCAATGGCAAAAATAAAGGTGTATTGTTATAGTTTTTTGCAATGGTTAAAAAAAAAAAATCATATCTCCAGCATCCATTTTGTGGGAAGGGCCAAAATCTGGCATGTTGCTACCAACTTTCTGTTCTCTCTTATTTTTCCTTTCGACAGAAGATTCACTTGGGCCAGAGATTCTGTGCTTGACTTTGTCTCTTTTTGAACAAAACTCTCAAAGAAGCTACTTCACCCAATAAATAAACATATTATCTAATGTTGAATGGTATTTAATAGTGCTTTTTTAAGAAGAAACTTGTAGCAGGGCCCTATTGTTAACAAATTAGTGCACCATCTTGCTATTTCCCATTAAAAGTACTTAAAGACTAGTGCTTCTCTATTACAAATTAATTTATCTGAAACTGAGTGTGTAATTACGACTGAATTGTGAATTCTGTGTGCTTAGTTGTCATAAAGACAATGTTAACTACAAACCAATTACAAATGCAAAGTGTAAACAGCTTCCCAGCATTTCCCTTGCAGTCTTAGTTGAATTTGACTGCCAATGCCTTTTATTTATCTATTTATTTATTTTGTTATGAAATGTTACCCAAGACTAGCTCAAGGCACAAGTAAGCTTAGGAACTTTAAGGCTACCACACAAGCAGAGGACCCCCAAGAACACCACAGTTATCACTGGGATCAGGTTTGCAAAAGTGTATCTCATCAGCACACACTCATATAAAGAACATTTTGTTTGAAAATGTTCATCATCTCCTTTGCAAGTATAAAATTCTAACATTCAGAAGACCTTTCTTTTGTAAAAGCGACAAAAAATTATTTTAATTTTCTTAAACATATTCAAAAACATAATTTTCCAAGTGCCATGACTGAGTTTGAAAGCAGGAAATGTGAAATAACTTGTGAGTCTTTTGCAATATAGGTTCGGGATGAAGTCAAATAATTGATTACTCGTTTTGTTTACTTATTAGTGTATACTTTGCAGGAATTTGCAGGAACCACAGCCGCCCAGGAATAGCCATAATCTTTGAACACTTAAGAGGGCTTGAAGCTGCCTGTTTTTATAGTTCAAATATTAAATACTTCAATATGCATAAATCAAATTTAGATTAGAATACCTTCAACGTTTTACAAATTGCAGACAGAAAAGCAGGGGGAAACACTGCTCAAGTATTTGAAGAAACTAGGCTTTTGAGGCAACAAAAAGAGTTCAATCAACTCATTCTGAAAATCAAGTCATTCTGAAAAAATAGACACGCAAAGAAGTATGCTTATAAAAAAAGAATGTTGCTGAGAGGTGTGTTTAGATTTCGTAGCTGGTATCAGCAGCTGATAGATCAGCAGGTTAGAACCTGCACATCCCTGCATTTGTTTTATCTCAAAGACTAAGTCGTTGGAAAATTAGGGTAAACATGCATCCTCAGATTGTATAGGTTGCGGATCCCTGATCCAGCCAGACGTTCCAGGACCTGCTCCCATGTGACTCTGGGATACTGAAATGGTTCCTCTGTCTAGGTGAGTCACGGCTTAAGAAAAATCACTGCTGTCATATTTCTTCGCACACGAATACTTGCAAATATAGCTTAACTTGTAATGCAAAAGAGTAGCTGTGCTTGAAAACTCCTAAAAGTGTGACTTGTGTATGTATTTAGGAGTTAAAGTGAGTTTGAAGGCTGGCTGCGGTGTTCTTCGTCGTTACTGAATGCTCTCAAACTCCAAGTCAAACTTACTGACAGTAATTCACCGCCTATTACGAAGTCTTCTCTTAAAATTACCCTACCTTTGATACTAATTCCAAGTCCTCCCACATCTTGTTTGGTCACTCGAACGGTGCGCTTCACGTTGGTGATGGTTTCAGGGACCGGGGACGAGCTGAGGTTCGGAGGGTCTCCGTTGACAGCACCTGCGGGACTCGGGTTGGGCTTCGCGGGCTCCTCGGCTCCCTCACCGGGGTTTACGGTGAGAGTGTCCTCGGAAAGAGTGGCCAGCACACGGATCCAGCGGTCCACGGTCAATCGAAGTTCCAGCAGTCCCGTTTTCTGCGCCTTCATCGCGGCAGCCATGTTCAACGCATTCCTGGAATAACTCTAGACGGGCTGGCAGTCCTGTAAAGAGGGGGTGGAGGGCTGGGGTAGGGGGCATGTAGACACGCACACCCCACCGTAAAGAAGCACTGATTTCACCTCCTCCTTCTCTATTAGTAAGGAGTAATCTCACACTGCTACAATTGCAAAAAGAGTTAACAAAGTTCGAAGAGCTGTTTGGTTTGTTACCCTCAATTAAATGTGAATCCATTCTGTCGTTAATTTATTTGATCTTAGCCCTTTTCACTGTTTTAGTTAAATGTGTGCCATTTGCGCTCAAAGATGTTGGATTCACATAAAGAGTTATTGGCTTATGACTCATTACCCAGCCATAAGCTGGGTACAGTCTAGAGAGTGCCACAAGTCTTTGAAAAAGACTTTGCGTAAAAGAAATTGCGTAAACAGGTTTATTGCCTATTTGCATGTTCACCCCACTGTGATGCCTAAACTGTAAGCAACTTTGGTTTACAGCTGCATTGTAAACCAACTGTAATTGTTGTTTTACAGTGCAGCTGGCTACTCATGCTGAAGGTAATTTTTGATTTGAAGGTTTTAATTCAGAGCTTAATTAATTGTTGGTGTTTTATCATCACTAGTTTAAAAATCAAATGATATCAACTGATCAAACCTGAATTGGATTATTCTATATTGAACAGATGTTCTTTAACATACTGGCCTAGATTTACTGATTATTATTCCATCCAAGGGTGAATTTATTGGGATTTTATTCCATGGTCAGCAGTGTCTTCAGTTAGAAAAGCTCATATCATAAAAAAAAATAATAATAATGAATACATAGAATGAACAGTTGTGTTTAGTGTGAATCATCAAGTGCTGCAATATATATATATATATATATATATATATATATATATATATATATATATATATATATATATATATATATAGGTTACTTTAGCCTTTTGTGTTAAAGTCACTTTTAATGCTTCCATATTCAATGACATTACGCCAACCAACACTCTTTTATTGGTGTTTTGTGAGTAAGAAGCAGAACAGTTGCTGAGCAGTTGTTTAGTGAAAGGTTGTTTGAACTGTGAAGTATAAAGGATTTGATCACAATCAACAAAATGAATGGAATCCATGTGGGCAACATGTTTAGTGAACAGCAATAAACAGTCAAGAGTCTATTGTGATTGGTTAAAAAAGGCATACTTATGGAATACATTTATCGTTGAAAATTCCTTAGAAGTTCAAAACTGTCACAAACAAAGGTTTGTTTTGTGGTTAGTTATCCAAAAATAATATGTAATAAACAACAAAAAAATAGGATTTTTTTAGATGTTAAAACTCAGTCTTTAATAAGCCATTACCAAGTCAATTGTCCTGGGTTCTAGAGTCCTACTTCACATTGATAAGTCTTGCAACATTACAGTGATTCAGCAGAGGCCCACTTAATTGTGCACAATTGAAAACAAACATGAGGCACTGATACAAACTGATGAAGCGGTCCACTGTTTCAATACTCTTTTGCATCTGCAAGTGATCTCCTAGCACTTCAGCTGAGTTTGTGTACATGTGTGGCAGTCTGAGTTGCATCTGCTTCACAGCAGGTGAAACAGCAATGAGGTTCCAGTAACTAATATTAGAAAGCACACTTCTGGGTGGGCCGTTTTGAAGTCAATTGCTCACTAAAAGAAAACAAGTTTGGCTCACTGACTGAAAATTGCTTTAAACATTTGCAGATGGCTTACAGGAGCCCATCTGTTAGAATAATACCTTCATAATCAGGTTGACCTTTACCATTTTTATTTTATTTATTCAAACTGTATTGTTCCTTAAACATTTTTGAGACAGACCAGGCTGTACACATTTTTCTCAATCTTTTGTCTCCCTCTAGTGGTTAAAGGGCCATATTATTTACTAAAAAGTGCACTTACTGTAAGTGTTGGCTTGTGGTGCTTTGAATTGTTGGGTTTCATTATGGCCAAAAACAAGAACAAAGGTAACATTAGTTAACAGAATGCTAAATTAATTGAATTTTTGTACAATCCAAGATTGTTGTAATACAATATTATTTTTAAACTTAATGAAAGCAACCAGAAGGACCCTACCAGAGAAAACACTTTTTTGCTGAATATACAGTAGCAGTCATTCAGATTAAAAGGGACAAAAGTCTCTATATTTGTCCATTACAATAATGACAGACAAAGACAGAAATAGTATTATTTATGATTAAGCCTGTAAATAGTCACTTTAATGCAAATGTCAGTGAGATGTACTGTACACACACATATATATATATATATATATATATATATATATATATATATATATATATATATATATATATATATATATAAAGTTATATATATTATTTAAAGGTGATGAAGCTTGTTAGGACTTAAGCAACTCAAAACAGGAGTTAGATTAAGTGTTTGGAATTTACAAAAGTAGTACACAAATTGCAAACATATCTTTGTAATAATAATTGATAGAAGTATTTTAGAACTTGCGTCTTTGATTAAATCAAGACTTAATCTTGACTATTATTCGCAGTAATAAGAGTATTTAATAATATGTTCAACATAGGTTAGACTGCTGCTATGCCCTCTAGTGGCAATATAAAATTAAGTCAAAAAGTTCCAAACATTTGCTATTATTTACTGCTTTTTATATACACCATTTAATTGTGGGGTTTTTTCATATTTTTTTTCATCATTTGTATGTACCCCCACAAACCGTAAGCACACAATAAATAGTTCAGTAGCAAATAAAAAAGGCATTGACACCAGAGCTTGACTTTAACACTGCATCTATTTAATGCTGTTTCACATTCGGACAAACGGTTTGACCATTTGACCTGTTGTCTATACATCTGTCAGTCTATTACCTTGTGATGTGAGTGGTTTGTCTTTCACACTGGCTTGGCTTGAAGTGCTTTAAAAACCTTTATGAGGATTTTTTTTTAAAAAATTGTGTACAAAAAAAAAGTCGCCCTAACATTCAGTCATGCTGGAATGTGTTTTTTTTTTCTTTTTCCTTTTTGCTAAAAAGATTGGTGGTCCTCTCGAAAGAAAGCATGGTCCCAATTTTAATTGTTATGTTATTTTAGTTATGCTAAACATCACCTGCCTTGAGTCTAAGTATTGTGCAGGGATTTAGACCTTAAGGGGTTTTCTTTAGGTGTTTGGCAGTGGTAGTGTAAGGTTATTAGATATACTCCTAAGTGCTTAAGTAGAAGACATCTGGAATTCTGTCTTACTTCTTGAAGACAATCTATTCTACATGTTGTGATTGTTCTAGTTCTGACTTTTAAATAGGGAATTCCCAGCCCACTATCAGAGCTAAAAAAACATTTTGGATGACAGGGGAAAACATTTTTAAGGAAGAGATAAGCTATTTGCTCTTAGTTCTTCTAAATAATCACTTGAAAACATTTAAATTAAAACATTTACTATTGAAAATTTTAACTTGACTTAAAGACCCTGTTAATATCAATGTTAGCTTTTTAATACCTCATTACAAATGCTTTTTTTTTTTGCATATATAGGTGTCAAAATGAGAACATTTCAGGGATAACGAAAGTGTAATGTATTTCAATAAGAATATTTCACAATTGTCCAGTATAAAATAGTTTTGGCCTCCTCAAAAAATCTATCTTTTTGTCCAATAAGCATTCTTGTATTTGAATTGTTATTTTTTATTTAATCCTTTGAACCTACCTGCAAAGAATGCCTTGATGTCAAAGCTCAGACTTTGATACAGTAAGTGGAGTAAGAAGAGCATAAATGCAACATGCACAAAATTATAGAGAACAACAATGGAAATACAGTTAACATAGGACTAAGAAAATGTTTTCTTAATCATTTTAATGTACAATGTTTTTTCAGTTTAATGTTTCAACTGTAGATCAGAGAGCCATAAACAGATGGCATGTGACAACTTTGACTTAATAAAAAAAAATTGTTGATATCACCTTAGTCCTTATGGATTTAAAAATTCATTTAATAAATTAATTAATACATTGGTATATAAAACAAATACATTTATTTTATATATATGTTTCTTATGAAGAACAGTCATTAGAGATAATCTTAGACTTTACATATGCTTTAGTTATCTGTTCACATTTTCTAGCTTATTGAGTCTGAAATAATTAAAGAAAGACTGAAGTACCTATGTTCTGCATTCAATCATAGATACTTATTTGCGAATAAAACAGAAATATAATGTATTTTTGCAACAATACAAGAAATTAGGACAGTCAATCTGAAAGCACTATGGTTGGGTACAACCCCCCACTTGTTTTTTTCCACAGTCTCAGTTCAATCAGCCACATGTATGCATGTCTAAGCTCCCCAAAGACAGTGGACAGTTGGAGTGGCCTGCTGATTAGTTTCAACCTCCCCTCCTGCTTCCCTAAGCCATCCTCCAAACATCTCTGCTCCATCCATCCTTCCCTTATCTGTGAAGGCAACAAGCTCCAGAGGTCTACCATATGGGCGAGTGTCTGAGCGGCTGACTGCCCGCCACCCGTCCTCCCTTTCCCCCTTCCTTCCTCTCCATAGCTTGCTTGCGCGTGTGTGTGTGTGTGTGTATGTCAAGCCTGTCCTGACTGTTTAGCTTGCCCCACCTGTTCTTCTGTAACAACAGACCAGACCTCTCATCCTCAGGCCTGCTGGCTAGATGGATGAGCTGATAACGAATAAAAGGAATACAGACTAGCGGAGATGTGATAGCAAGTTTCCGCAAAACTTCAGTCAGAGTTTGACTTTTTTATTCATTTCAAATGAAAGAAATCTGTGAAAAAGGAATAAAAGTGATGGCTAGAGGCTGAAGTTTCAAAATGTTGATGTAATTGTAAATCATGTTGAGGGTAATCATTTGAAACATTCTGATAGATTTGAAAAAAGCTTGTAAAACAAGGAAGGACATGTTAAGCAGGGCCAAAAACAAATAAATGGCAAAATTGAAAACAGAAAAACAGATAGGCATCGCAATAACTGGATGAAACAATTGCAGAATTAATTCTAAAAATATGAATGACAGTGTTCAGGGAACAGACTGCCTCCCGGACACTCGGGGATACTGGACAATAATGAAGGAGAATTTGAAGGGTGATAATGAGAGGTCAAACTGACGAATCAGTCTCAGACGTGTACACCTGTGGCCCACCTTCTGCCATCCAAATCGCCCTGTGACCACGTTTTTAATCGCAGCAGTCTTCGGTTACTCATTATATCCTTCTGAATAATGTAAAGGTAGATATGCATGAGGGATCCAAGCGGCGGAGAGGGGACAGGGATGAGGGTGGAAGGATCTACATAATAGGGCAATCTCTCTCTCCATCTGCTCATGTCTTCATAATCTTCCCCTCCTCCTACTTTATGCTGATCTATCTGCTTGACACAGACGTCCCATCCTCCAACAATTTAGTCCTCTCTAATAATATCGCTCCTGATCTGCAGTCCCACTTGAGGAAAACTGGGCATATGTGTTGACGCGATTGCAGGCGGGTTCATCTTTATCTGTACAATTTCAGTGTCCGTTTGCATGAGCTGACGTGAGCGTTTGCAGCCCCAGGAGAATTAACCAGGCGTCTGCCACCTGACCCCGTTGACTCTGACCTGTCCTGCGCTCAGCTGATACGCGTGCCTTGTGGCCCTGACATGAGAAAGACAAAAAAGCATGAGGAGTGGGAGGAGTACAGGGACAGAAAGAACAGCAGGCAATGAATGATTATGATGACTAGGGCCATCTTGCTGGCCTCAGTATCGAACCCCCCTCTTCCCAATCTCATCCTCCACCCTGGCCTTGGCCCTGGCTCTGGCTCCCACATGGACGAGTGATCTGGCTCAGGTCGGAGTGTGTCAGTGTGGGTGAAGTGTCACCACCAGGCAGGGTCTGGTCTGTCAGCTGTCGGGGATGACTGAGAGAGAGAACAGGACGGAAAAGGAGAGATGTGGAGGGGATGGAGGAGAGGAGTATCTAATTGAGAAATTTCAGAAATGTGAAAGCTGTAAAAGTAGACAGACAATGAAAAGATGATCGTTGAGAACCTGGAAACTTTCAAAAAACAACAGAAGGGACAGTAAGGAAGGCGCACAGAGAAAAGGGATAATATTAGAAAGAAAGAAACAATGGCTAAAAAGAAACAGGTTTTGCGGAGGTGTCATATCTGCCAGGCCTTATGCAACCTACAGAGCAAACGCAGATGGCATGACTGCTGGGAAAGTAGGGTAAACAGTCCTGGCTAATGACTTGCCCTCTCTTGACTTTGTACGTTGAAGTGAAAGAATAAACAATTGGAGAAAGCATTCCCACATGGGGATTTAAAATCTGTCAGGTCATCCAGTGTGCAGCGATGATGTGAGCACCGTCGTGCAACATAAATGAGTGACACTGGTTCATTTATTCATGGTTTCTTTGCGAGGTATTGTTTGCACTGTCAATGCACACTAAGGCAGTTTTTGCTAAAGGTGAGTTTTACATGTGTGGGGTTAATGTTGGAGCTTGTTCTCTAGTGTGTCTAAATCAGGGGTCTCAAACTCCAGTCCTCGAGTGCCGCTGTCCTACAGTTTTTAGATGTGCCACAGGTACAAAACACTGGAATGAAATGGCTTAATTACCTCCTTCTTGTGTTAGATCAGTTC
Source organism: Xiphophorus hellerii (assembly GCF_003331165.1). Taxonomy (NCBI): domain Eukaryota; kingdom Metazoa; phylum Chordata; class Actinopteri; order Cyprinodontiformes; family Poeciliidae; genus Xiphophorus; species Xiphophorus hellerii. The sequence continues at coordinate 10,515,574 of NC_045691.1, read as the reverse complement.
TCCCAGCCTTGCTAATGATGTAATTATTCTATTGAGGTATGGTGCAGCAGAGGCACATCTAAAAGTTGCAGGACTGTGGCCCTCGAGGACTGGAGTTTGAGACCCCTGGTCTAAATGGTTGAGAAAACATCAAATGATTTAACATTGACTCTAGATGCAAATCAATTTAACAAAAAAATCCTTCTCACATTGTCTATTCCCACGCATCTTTCTCAGCTAATATCTAACTTGTTATTAAACAACTGTTACACTCAACCACTGGAATTTGCATTCAAAGAGGCCTTAATTCCTCATGACATAGATTCAACAAGATGTCAGAAACAAGTCACACAGATTTTAGTTGTGAATTGCTCTTAACCACCAAAAAAACAAAGAAAAAAAAACTAACCTAAGCCATCAATGGGTTGATGCTGACTGACACTTAGATGATGCCTTGTGCTCCTGTATCCAGTGAATGAACACTTGGTGTTCTTATAATGACAGAGCATTTATTGATCTTGCACTCTACAACACAATGAGATTTTTAACGTTGCACACCTACAGACTCGAGTTGCAGTACAACCACAAGACTCATCAAATTGTAGCAACAATTGTGGCAATAATCAAAAACAAACAACCATTCAATTCACTTGTTGATTGATTTCATTTATTTGCACATATCACCCATACTGAAATACTTTCAGGTATTACACTAAAACTCATAAACCCCCAAAATGTGGACCTAATATTCGATATGAACATGATAACGTCACACAGTTGTGGCAGATTTGTGGGCTGCACATCCAACATACAGAAAAATGTGACATGTATCAGTTTATCTAAAGAGAACATGAAGTTATTGGCAGCTCAGCAACAGCTGTGCTGATGAAGAGTAGCAGTAGAACACATCATAGTGAGAAATAGTGGCCACATATCCACTAGTAGCCTAAGTCAATAGCAGCATAACTACTAGATAATTTAGGATAACCTATTACTATTCGACTATTAGCTTTTTCAAAAGAAATACCTCAAGGCTAGTCTTAAATGTAGCCTCAAGGAAAATTGAACCCCATTTTAATTTTACAACTGAATTTCAGGAATGAAGTGCTTGGTTGGGTGCCCAATGTAGCTTCTACTCTTCATTTACTAGGGAGCCAGTGAAGAGAAATAAGAACTAAGAAATAAGGAGGAAGATGACCTAATCTTTAAATTCTTATTAGTAATCTTGCTGCATTATTTTGGATGAGCTGAAACATTTTTTAATAATTTATTTTCCATCCATCCATACATTCTCTGTGCAGGGCCACAAGGGAGTTGGTGCCTTTCTCCAGGTATCATTGGGTTAGAGGCTGCGAACACGCCGAACATGTCGCCAGGCTCTCAGGTCAGTTCATCACACACTCACATCTAATGGCAATTGAGAAAAAACAGTTAACCAAAAGTCATTTTTGAACTTTGGGTATCCAGAGAGAACCCATGCACGCATGGTGAGATTATGCCAACTCCATTCAGAAAGCCTGTAATTAAAAATCAAAGAATTAGAATTCATCAAGGCTTCTAATTCTTTGATTAGATATTCCTTCAGGACAGGCCTGTAGTCTAATTAACAGATTGTATTGGTCAGGATTTAAGGAAAAATATTGCTGAGGTTCATCAGCATAACATTGCATCCCACTGTTCAATACTTTCACTAAGTGAAGCATTTTTATAGTATACAATGATGTGTATTTTCTATTTGGTCCATTACATTAAATGCTTACCTTATCATCAGAATGTTAAAGCTAAATTTGAGACTCATCAAACCAGACATGTTAACAATATTTTTTGGCCAATTTTGTTGGACCTGTGTGTTCTGCAGACTCAGTTTCCTGTTCTTAGTTGACAGGAGGAGCATCCAATGTGATCTTTAGAGTCGGTATCCCATCTGCTTCAAGGTTTGACATGTGTGTTCAGAGATAGTATTCCACATACTTTGGTTGTATTTTGTGGTTATTCGAGTTACAGTTGGTCTTCTGTCATCTCAAACCAGTTTGCCCATTCCTGTTTGACTTCAAATACAAACAAGGCATTTTCCTTGAAAAAACTGCCTTGAAACAGAATCTTTTCACTTTTTCATTCAGTCTCTATCAACCAAAGAGATGGCTGTTCATGAAAATCGCAGTAAACAACAGTTGCCAACATATTCAAACCAGATTATCTGGTTTTATGTCACTTAAATCACTATTATTTATTATTCCTCTGTTTTGGACTTCAACAAGCCATCCTCATCGCACTTAGATACCCAAATGTCTCCTATGTGATTGACAAAATCAATATTTGTGTCTACCAGCAATAGAACAGGACCTCATAAAGAGGTCTGCAGGTATAGAAAGGTAAATGATAAATGACCTGTATAAGTATAGTGCTTTATCTAGTTCAGAGGACCAGAAAGTGTTTTACACTACATTCAGTCATTAACTCATTCATGCACACATTCACACTGATTATGATAAGCGACTATATTGTAGCCACATCTGCATCAAGAATCAAGAAGTTTCCAAAGCGTCTTGATCTCTTTAGAAGTCTCAAAAACTACTTTCTTACAGACATGCAGGTTGAAAAACCACAATATGGAGAATGAAAGAAACTGGTAAAGCTTTGACATGGTTAAGGTCTTACACATGAAAAGCTACTTGAGGAGTGATTCCAGCTAATAGTTGAAATTATTAGGTGAAAGAGAATTGGTTTGGTACACATAAGAAATTTTGTGACACCTCGGTGGATTACACATTTTGATTGTCATTCAATCATCTCGTAGGTCAGGTCAGCTTATTTGCTATGTAACAGCCCTGCTGGTGTGATTAAAGAGACTGTGACAAAGACGCTGAAAGGCAACAAAGGGGGGCAATGGCCAGCTGTCACACAGAGGGACCATAATGGCCACTGAAAATCCCACCATCATCTGAGCCTGTTACTTCGTTGACTTTAGCCTCCTGCTAACTGACAAGTCATTTCTTTGTTAACCTGTCAAAGAGCTACTTGACAAAAGGAGTTATGTTGTTACAAAGAATTTTTCCAATAAATTACTTAGTATGTTTGCCATTACTTCATTCTTCGTGCTGTTAAGTTAAATTAGAAAAGTTATAGGAACTAAAAAGCAAAACTACATATTTTTTAAAGATTTCCAGTAAAACATTATCAGGGTGAAATGTCTTAACAAAAATATTGCCTGTATTGTGTATAAGTTATTCACAATTATTTACATGTAAGATGGTTGTCTTCTTTTTGTATTATCTGAAATTTTCTGTAATCCTCCATTAAAAGGACGCACCTGCTAGTTGACATCTCATTGGACACAATCCCTAGTTCCACTTCCTCTGGAAACATACAGTAGTCAAAATGTAAAAATTTCAACTTGATCAATAAAGGAAGTTTCATATATTTCTTAGTATGTAGTTAACATTCCTAAAACAAGGAAACTACTTTTTTTAAACTGACACTGTTTGGGGGTATTTTAACAAGAACATGACAACACAAACAATGGCAACAATTGCTTTTTTATCTATTTTATTCAACAATTTTTAACTCTTGTGAGCACCATAATAAAAACAGCCATATTAAATGAAGTTTTATTTGTTGAGATAATCTCAGGACCCCCAACTTGGTGTCTGATGACCCACAGTGGGACATGGATTTTAACTCTAGGAAATGACTGGCCAAAGCTAAGCAACCTGGACCTATTCAATATTACAATCTTTAAAACATTTTTTGACAATCTCTTTAAACATACTTTAGAAACAATTATTTTGAAAGTGCTTGTCATTCTCTGCAAGAACTACAACTTCCATAAGGGTAACTTATCTTCAATGTACTGTATGCTGTAACTTTGTAATTTTTGAATACAGAGTCATCGAAAGCAGGGGTGTCAAACTCCAGGCCTCAAGGGCCGGTGTCCTGCAACTTTTAGATGTGCCTCTGCTGCACCACACTTAAATAGAATAATTAGGTCATTAGCAAGGCTCTGGAGAACTTATCTACACAAGAAGGAGGTAATTAAGCCATTTCATTCCAGTGTTTTGTACCTGTGGCACATCTAAAAACTGCAGGACACTGGCCCTTGACGACTGGAGTTTGACATCTGTGATCTAAAGGGATGAAATGTATGCTTAAGAGTAATGAAGAGAAGAAATATACATGCCAATTGCATACACTCATATTGACTGACACATCTCATTGAACTCTGGATGATTTTCGGGAGGGAGACATACAAAGGTGGTAGCTGATAGCTCCTCATGTCTTCCCTTGCAGGAGTGTTAGGTAATGACTTCTGCCTGCCACGGTGGACCTTAATTTGTTATTGTAGCAGAGCAGCTGTGCGGCATGCTGCAGATAGCAGGTGGCAGCCTGGCAGGAGTGGAGGATGGGGGGAGCTGGAGGGAAGAGGAGGAGGGGGAGGACAGGAGCATGTGGCATATGTGGGTGGCTGTAGGAGGGGAGGATGGAGAGATAGCACTGTGGACGGGTGTTTGTGCGCTTGTGTATCTTGGGTGCTACAGCTCACAGTGTTCTTTGCCAGCATCCAAATATTATGCTTGTAAAGAAGAATAACACGTGAGACTCTGGATGGAATCCAGATCCAGTCCAACTGTGTGGGCTTTAGGGTTCTGGCTCATTGTCAACAGCAACAGATGATACACCACTTTTTTTCTCTTTTGGTTAAACTTAATTATTAAGCAGTTAACAATTTAAAGTGGTAACACAGATTTTTCTGTATGGGTTTGACAACTTTTAAATCATATACAACAATTGCAGTAAAATGGACAGCTTGTTGAGGAATTTTTAGTTATAGTTTTAGACCATGAATATTAAAATCAATATAACAAGTTAAGGTTATAAATGACTTTGCTGAAGGCAGTCTGATGAGAGGATTACTGAGTTGCTGCCACGCTGAGGGAATCATGACAGACACATCATTGGTCTGCTGTATAAGGGCATTATAAGCTCTCATCAAAACCGGTTACAGTTCATTTTTGACCACACAAATATTATCTTTTGCTTTTGAATTCTTTTTTTTATCTACATCTAAAACCTAATCATTAATAGAACTAAAATGTCTCTGTTAGACTGGGGTGGGGCTCTATCTGTTACTTTAAAGATAAAGTGCTTCAGAGACTGTTTATGCCAGGGCAGCCCAGCCAAAGAGAGAAAGCGAGAAGAGAAAAAGCACTGAACAAGAGCTTCACAAACAAACAAAGGCATGGTTGGAATGCAGAGCGCTACAACTTGTGAGTAACGGTTCATTATTTTCTTTGATTTAGAACAAATTGAAGCATTTAGATGACCATTTAATAGTTATTTGCTACAGATTTGATGTGTAGAATTTCAATCAATGATTTATGTTCTTAGTCTCAACATTTCCAGGAATCAGGAGCCACCATCTGTGTTTAAGAGATACATTTTCCAGCTTGGTAATGAAAATATAGCATAATTAGAATACATTTCATATTGTGTTCGGAAAGGTCTATTATTTTCAGAAATATCTCCCACAGGGAAGTCTATCAAAAAAGAAACAAAAACGTTTAAAATGTTGCATTCATCTCATAACAAGTGAGTATAATGGGCAAAAAAAACTTGATATCCCTTTGTCTGCAAAGATCTTACGCTCATTACGACCTATTAAGTACCAAGAATAAACTATGCATAACACATACTCTATTATAAGCATTATCCCTTATATAGCCCTCACACTACAGCTATTGTGTTCCTATTTGACTGAATAGCAGCTTGTGGTCTATGTGTCTTTTCAATTGAGGATTTGGAGCCCTTAATCCACCAGGCTAAGTTTTTTTTTTTCCTTTCCACCATCTGGAGTTTACAGCCTTTCAAGACAAAAACACCAGGCGGTGTGAAACCAGGCTGGAGCTGATGCTCGATGCCAGGGGAATGTTTTTTTTTTCTCAGTGTTTGCCTGTTTTCCATCAGGGGTCAATAGTACAGTCCTGAGACACAAGTGAGGTCAGCAAGGCCTGGGGGCTTGAAGTTGGTGTGAGCACATTATTGTCAGCTAAGTGTAAGTGTTGATGGGCTAAATATGTTTAGCAAAAATAGATTTTTGGTGTGTACAAATGGGAAGTGCAGCAAAATGTTACATTCTTTGTTTAACCAGCAATAGGGGATAAATTCAGAATTTAAAAAGTTGTGAATTTTTCAGTTTTAGTGGGGTCAAAGCCTTAAGTGGCCATTGCTGCAGATGAAACCGCTTACTGAACCACTTTTTTACCTTTAGAGAGATGATGATGATGATGAAGATGACGATGCAATGGCCAGCAGAAAGCAGCAATGTGAGCTGCAATCTAGAACTATAAAGACCAACTCCAGTCTTTGGAAACATTGTTTCCAACTATAAATCACAACAGATCAAATATGCGTATTCTTCTCTTTTACTATAATTTTGATTTTGTCTGAGTAATTCAACGCAGAAAGCCAAATAGACTGCTGGGAAGCATGAATCCTCTGCGCTCACTAGGAGAAAATGTGTTAGAGGGCCTCGCAGCCTCAACATTACTACACAAGTCAATCAGTTCCATTCCCCCTTGATTCAATTAGCTGTACTCAAAAACATGTGGACAATTTGGAAGCCCCAATAATTTTTCCTTTTGCCTTCTTCTTTTCTTTGGGGTGGGTTGTAGACTCGGATTCCAATCTGCTGACATTAAATGGGGAAATAAACGACAAAAGGGCCCCTGCAGGTTTGCATTAGAGTCTTAATTGGTTTTGGCTTGAGAGGGCTGCTATCGTTGCCAGACGTGGGCCTTTTTGTGTTTTGCCATGTGGGAGAATTTCCCCATCAGATGTAGAGAGGTGTTTCAGATCTATTCTGAGTCACTGTTGCACTGTTTTTTGTTTTTACCGGCTGTTTGTAAGGAGGAGTATGTGTTTGTATGCATGTGGACAATGTGCAGATAAGTTGAATTTGTTTTCCCTGTTCGCCTTTATGTATGGCTATGTGTCATGCATGAGTTTGGCCGTGTTTTCATAAAATGTGTGCCTTTGGCTGTGAGTTTGTGCGTGTCAGGCTGGGAGCCCAGTCTCCTTCTCACTCCCTCTGGTCTATGCGTGGGTCTTTTCCACCATCACTACCACCTGTTAGTGTTTTACTCAAGCCCCAGGGCTACAATGACTGCAGAACCTTCCAGATTTGCTCATCAAGCTCATCAGATCGGCTCCTCTACCTAAAATCTGGGTCCCATTTTCTACTGTGGGATTGATTTGAGACGAATTTCATTCTGCAGTCTAGCTGAGTCAAGAGTAAGTGTGGATGGACAAGTTGAAGCATATATTTTTATTTAGAACTCAAGTAAAGTTTTGTTCAGTGTGCTGAATGGCTGGATCGGGCTTAGGTTTTGTATATTACAGTTTTAGTTAAAAGTTTTTAAGTCCTTATTTAGCCATTCATGTTGTTTGTTCCTTTGCGATTCCAGTAATGCCTTTTGCATTATCTAGTGTAGGAGTGGGGCTATAAAATTAAACTTGCCCTGCCTAAAGCGTCAACTAGAGCAAAGATTTTAGTTCCATTTTAAATCACACCTCAATGAATATTATGAATCTTGAGCAGTAAACACTGGAGGCACTAATGAATTTATGGGAAATTAGAGATGCACATTATATTGAATTGCAGCCTTCCTCAATTCATGCAATATTGCAAATCCTGAATGCAACATTTAGTAGGGTACTATATTTCAAGTAACATCCTTGCAAATGCTGCATGCCAATAATATATTTTGCCTAGTGGCTATTTATATTCCTACACTTGATGTATATTTTTAGTGACTAAAGCTTCAGTAAGTGGACTACACATTGTGATGGGGGGGAAAAGAAAGAAAAGGGTGTGGAAAATTGTTGTCACAATATGCAGCAATAGTATTCATGTAGTAACTTTGCCTGACCTTGTTCAATCCTGTGGTAAAGTAAAAATGTACGGCATAATTCAAGCACTATTTATTGGATCTGGTTTGAATTTGCCCCTTCACCAAATGTGTAATTCTTTTAAAGCTTTGACCTGCCATTATCATATTTAGCCTATTCTAAATTATCCTTAAGAAGTATATTGCATAGCTTTTTAGATATGTTTAGCTTTCCAGCTTTGAGAAGTGTGTAACCTGTAGAATAAGGTTACGCAATTTTAAAATAAAGGCAACATGATTTGGAATAGAGAAATTATAACAATCTTTATTACCCATAGATGATGTTAATAACAGTTAAAAGCAGTGTCCTTACCTATTTCTTTGCCTTAACTCTTGAGATTTCCTTAAGTTAACACTGAATGTTGTGACATTTCACTGTATTTAGGGGAGATTTGTTGCCATGTGCTATTGTCAACAGAAAAAGGTTTGTGTGGCTGCGCAATTTTTTATGGCAGGTAAATAATTTGTGTATATTTACGCAAACTTTCATGCCACATTAATTTTTATACATGCTGACTTGTGCAAGAAACATTGCACCACAATGGTGTTGTGTGTACATGAGGTGTCAAATCAGGTATGAAACATCCTCAACTCACAGACAATTCGTACAAAATGTCCTGTGAAGGGTTGTTTCTTTTGGCATCCAAAGAAAGTCTGATAAAAACATTTCAAAACGTACGATATGTTGATGATTCAATGACCAGATCTCCTGTTGTTCAATACTCATCCAAAAATACTTCACACAGCAGAATGCATATTTTAAAATAAATAACGTTCTCTTTTATGTTGAATATTTTTAAGACTTGCTGTCCAAGTGTCTCTTTCTAATGTAATATAATATGCTCTCCTATATGTATTACTTTGACAGTATATCAAGCTAAAACTAAGCTTAAATTTGAAAAAGAAAGAAGTGACCAAACAGTCAAAGGACCAAACCAATGAAAGAATGAGAGTGGAGGAATTAACTGTCAGTAGAAATGTGAGGCTAAATGAAGCCAGTTTTGCACAGCTGTTTCTTGTTGCTTTGCAGTACTGTGCAGCGCGGCTGCAAGGATAGGATCCAGATGTGATCGGCCCGCAATTGCAAAGTTCAGAAACACCAGTCATGCAGGAGACAGATGACATTAGAGCGTTCCCTGCTCGTCTGCCCCCTGTGAAAGATAACCCAGCTGTGCTTTTCACACTGGTTTGGAGATCTCAGCGTGGCTTCTGAGAGTTGTTAACACTGTCATTTTGTTATGCTGTCTGCCGCTGCCACGACCCATGCATTCAGGTGTCTCTGAGTAGCGTAAACATTGCTTTGACACATTTGAATGTTCTGAAAAGGCGGCCTGCAGGATTTGAGAGTGGTTTTGCATATTTGTCATATGGCTTTTAAAGCATTCGACAAAGAGAGATTAAAGCTTCTTTTGTGTGTTCATCTGTTAAAAGTGTTTCATTTCGATCATCATGGAAAAAGAAAGCATGTATATTTGTTGGGATTGGTTGGTGGCAAATCTGTTGGCTGTGTGCAGGCATTTATTTGCTCATGTTGTTTAAGGGAAAATAAAAAGAGTGTTTCAAAGAAACCTGCTCTTTAAATGCCCGTTCCTCTGTTCCTATTTCTCACGCCTTTCACCCCTTTCTCATTTCCCATTTGGCCCAGACAAAGAGGAGTTAGCATTGGTTACCCTTTTCTACACGCTTTCCAGGGTTACTCCAGTGCTTCTTTCTCACCTCCTGTTTCTGTCTCATGTTTCTGCCTCCCTCCATCCATTTTTCTTCTTTGTCCCTAGTACTCCCACTTTATATTTCTCTTCCCTCTCCTTTTCCTTGTCCCTTTATTCATCTTTCCAAATTTATACTTGTCTGTCTTGGCGGCCACACTAGTATTACTGCAGCTGGCCTGTCATCGAGGAGAGGAAAGCCGACTTCCAGCTGTGTATGAGTTATTATTGAAGAGTCAGTGCGAGAAGTCTCATAGCCATGTCGGACAAGATGTAGACAATATGACACCATTTCAAAAGAGCTATCCTTGTTCAGTTTTATGTATCTCTTTATACTTTTATAGAATTGTTAATGAGATATATGTAAGAAAAAAACTGAAATTATCACCAATTTTGAGTTCTTACATATGTAGCTGTTATGGAAAGCACATGCAACAAGCACTCCAGGATTGTGACTGACAGAAAAGTCCTCCACATCATAACAAATACGTAAATGGAGATGATGTCTGGTCTTGTTGATAAATTTGACACCCAAACAAAAATTTTTCAGAGACTTCTCACTAAATCCAATACCGCTCTTCTTCCTCTCCTATGTCACTTGTGAGTTTTATAACTTTAGTCAAGTTCACCTCATCTGTCCCCTCTCTTATTTCACCCCTGCTGGGCTTTTGCTGTCAGAGACAAGAGAGTCTGCTCTCTTCTCTTTCCACAAACAAACATGCATTGCGCACACTGCCTGCTCTTGCTCTCAGCATGGATGGTGTTCTAGGTGCTGTTGTTTATGTATCTTGTTCCCAGCTGGTCTCAGCTTGTTGTCTTTACTTGTTTGTCTAAGGAGAGTGCTATAGCAAGATGTCATGCCAGCAGTGAGTATGCAAAGTACAAAAAAAGGCAGGTGCTTCCAAAGTGCTTTGTTGTTCACTTTGAAGGACTGACTCTGTAACAATAAGCAGGTGAAAGATTTCTTCTTCGACAAGGTTTGTTGTGTCTCCAGATGAAGGAGAGAACAAGTAAAATTGCAAATACCTACACACTCTGCCACCATTTCTCTGTAGCTGCTGTTTAAGGATTGTTCTGTGACATACTGACAAGTCCAAACATCCCTGAGGCCTAACCTTGGGAAATGCCAACACATGTCCCTGAATGTGTGTGTGGGCGTGTGGGAGCAAAACCAGCCGTTATCTTCCTTCAGCTTCAATTGAAACCTTCAGAAATCCCCAAAACTCTTTACTTTACACACACACACACACACACCTACCCCCACCCACTTAAGTATACACACACACATGCATGCAAAACATAAAGCCTGGAGGCTCTATCTGCCTGGCCAGGTGTTCCTGAGTCTGCTGCCAGCAGAACCACCTGCAGATCGCAGGTGTGGCTTTTGCCGGGGAAGAGAACAACACAGCTGCTCCTGTAGCCTCAGGCAGAGGAAAAGAGAGGTGGAAGGTGTGAACAGAATTGACTTATGGAAGCAGGAACCTTTTCAGATCAGGCAAGAGGAAACAGTGTAAAGTGACATGAAAACATAGGTGGTTTTTGACACCTTTCACTGAAGACAACTTTCCTTCTTTCCGTCAGCTGGCAGCTGCTTTATTGAAGCAACTCAGTGTGATGTACAGTATTACCCCAAAGAGGAAGCTTTGTATCCCGAAACATCCATGAATTTAGGTCAATGTATTTTTATTGTGGTTTCAAAAATATCCAAAAACAGAAAAAGACTCAATACATCTATAAAACATAAAGCCAAAGTGCCACAAAAGAGAGAGAAGAGTCCATAAATTAGTTACTCAGCTAAGTAGTACATGAACACATGTGATTCAAAGTCAAGATGTTCAACAGCTTTTATACATAAGTAATAAAACTTTTACTTTTATTCATTCAGTGAATTTATTTGCACTGAGTAGAGTATTGAATTAGTGACACTTCATAATAATATTACTCAGGTGAAATGATCAAGTACTGTATATTAAAACTCCTCGTAGTTGTCCAAATAGTTGCTCAAGTAAATTTAACTGAGTAAATGTAATTACAGAAAGATTACTAATTACTGTAAATGTAATGACAGAATCTTTCTCTAAGAAAGATTGAAAATGAGTGAACCTTTTCTCAGTTTGACAACAGCTTAATTTAAATGATTGTAACTTTTAAAACTACTAGCAAAGTCACATTTGTTGTTGAACCCAAATGTAAACAAAAATGGAGCGTAACTGTCCCTTAAACAAACCTTGTTGTTATTAAATTAATGGCAGTTCCAGTCACTCCCTAGTTGTGTAATATCTGTGTGTGGGCTTGTCAGCTTCTTACTGAGTATAAACTGTTTTAACACACGACGTCTACCAAACATGGAGCTGTTTATGAGAACTATTTATGTTTATGTGCCGTCAATTGGGTGAAGCTGGCAACGCAGAGCAATCTCTAGTCTGCAGTATCATTTTCCACTTAGCAAAATTGCGGCAATCAAGGGTTTAACTGTGAGCCTTGTGGATGGATATCCTGGACAATGTATCTGCTACATAAGTTAAATGAGGGAGCGGCTTCAGAGACTTTGAAAAGTGAGTGGTTGTTGATAATCGTTTAAGCGGAGTTATTGGTGAGGAGGATTTGGCGTCTGGCTAAGCGCTTGGCTTTGCTGTGTGGAAACTTAAGGAAGATGCAGCCAAGTAAGCGTGTGACCCACCGCTCATAAATTTTAAGCACACATGCAGCCACTTTCTCATGCCGACACACTAACACTTTCTCACTCACTCTCCATCTCACTTTCATACATGCTTTTCCCATTTCTTATATTTGCTCATCTATTCATTTGGCTTGCATATAAAAACCCACTTGTTGCACCCAAAGAGCACCCGTGTGTCTTCCCTCCATGTGCAGAGTGTAATAGGAGATCTGATGGTTTTTCGTGGGTGAGTAGGCGGGTCAGGCTTTACTTAAACTAATGGCTCCCAGCAGTGTTGAATAGCCAGACACACTGGAGCCGAGGCCTGAGGTTTTGGAATGCCACTGCCGGCTCAATGCCTGCCTTTCATCGGCACCGAGTGAAGGAGGAAAAGAGGGAGAGAGTAAGAGACAGGGAAATTGGAAGAAAGGAGGGGGACAGAGAAAGAGGAGGAGAGAGAATTAAATACGGGACTCATTTGTTATGGGTGATATGGGGATGACTGAAAAGGAGGGCACAATAGTAGGAGGACAGAATGGGGTGAGGGCAGGTTGGTAGACTATGGGGGTGAGGCGGAGGTGAGGCGTGTTTCTGCTTGCGAGATGTCAGGGGGGGGTAAAGTACCAGTCAGTGGTTGTTTTGTGTAAGAGCACCGTGGGACCCCCTGAGCAGCCACTCATTTGTTCCTAATGTCTTTGGGATGAGCTTTGAATGAGTCTTGTGGGAATATAAGGCTTTGAACTGAAAGCATTTTCCAAACTAATAAAACACTTTCAACAATGAAAGTGTTGCTGCAAACCTAAACTATGCATCTTGACAGAAATTAACATGATTGAACACATATGAAAGTTTGCAATTGCTTTGATCCTGATGTCTTATTCTGTCAGTTACTGACTACTAAATGGAATTTCAAACAATTGTTTAATGATTTAGTTTTGATTCCTTTAGTTAATACCATTGCACTTTATTGCTATGCTAGTCTTAGCAATGCAGAATTATACATTAGTCGAGTGACTACTATCACAAAATTCACACAGAAGCTAAATCAATTCTATCACACTGATCCCTGCACTGTTGAATCTGTTATGAACACTAGAAAAGCTCCGGAGAATGTGCAGAGCACTGTGTCTGGACTTTCTCTGCTGTTGTTTGTTTATACATGCGCTTCACAGTGGGAAGTGCACTCCTTTGGGAATACATTCCCACAGCAAAAAATACTTGTGGTGCCTTGATAATTCACTATCAGCCAAATTCTACAACATAATACTGTGTCAGTATTTTGGTGATCAGTGGAAAATGTTGCAGTGAAGACATAGACTTCAGCATAAAAATGTATTGCTACATAATGTCATACTAATTCATTGTTATGTAAGGACATGCATTTGACATTCGTGTTCTGTGATTAATAACTCGATAGTTAATTAGGCTCATTTGACCACAAAAGCCAACAACAAAATTTGGTACTGCTTACATGAAGTTGAACAGTGGTTAGATAATGATGTTATGATGCACTTAAACACAAGTTGAAAAAAAAAAATCAAATTTATTCAGGAAAGTTAATGGTTTCCAGCACATAATAGACATCTAGTTTATATTATTTAAGTCAGTGATATAGTAGTACCATACAGTGCCAATAACATGTTCCTTTACAACTTGGATACATGAAATGATGAAAAGTATGTTGATCTTGGTGATTAGCTGTATCTCTGACCACAGCAAATTACACAAATAACCAAATCACCACTGTCTCCAGTTTTAAGTAGAATACTCAGTGGAAGTGGAATTGTGTCAGTGTGACATAATTCCTATATCTGTAACACCTATCTGAAGAAATACACTGAAAGCCAAAGATTTAGAAGCAATACATGGACAAACCTCCCACAATCTATAAAATTCATAAAAGCATTATTAAGTGAGTTAATATGTGGCCTGTATTAGCCTTGGTTTCAAACTTTTGGCCTGTAGTAGATGACAGTTGTCTATAGCCCGAGAACTGTTCCACTGATTATCTACAGTCCCTATTGAATTTCTTCTTTCCTGTCACTTGGAACTTTTTTAATTTTTTTTACTACATATAGATATTTAATTAAGCTGATATCTAAAAGATTACATCTGTGAATTTGGCTGCACAATGGCATAGTTGTTCCCTTACAGCAACAAGGTTCTGGGTTCAAACCACAAATTTCTGCATGGAGTGGGCATGTGTGCATTCTCTCTGGGTACTTCAGCTTCCTCTCTTTTTTCACAGTATGTTTTTTCTGCCTAAATTTTAGTTTTCTGAAACAAATACAGTTACTATCAAGAACATGAAATTCAGACAAAAATAATTAGCTGAAAACAAGAAAAAAAAATTTCACAGGACCATTTTCACTGTTTAAGCATAGTTCATAATGTCACAGCTATTAGCACTGTTCTCTTCCTCCAAGTTCAAAACCATGCATGCTACCTGAAGTGCTCACTCTGAATTGTTTTGATGCGCGTTTGTGTGTGTGTGGTTCTCTGTTCTGTGTGTCCGGTTTGCCCTGTGATTGGCTGCCAGTCTGTCAGAGAATTGACTTGTCTTGCTTATTTATAGCTGGAGATAGGTGCCCACTCATTCCGACCCTCTAGGGAAGAAGGAAAGTTAGAAAATATTTGGATTGTAGAAAAATGTTTGTGTTTATCTACAGGCTGCTTTTGCTAAAATCAGGTATGTCTTTTAGAAGCTATACATGGACAAACCTCCCACAGTCTATAACACTCATAAGAGCATTATTAACTGACTTAATACTGCTTTTATTTACTCATGCTTGTATGCTTGTCATACTTAGTTTGGTCAAGTATGACAAGCAGCAGTGTTGGAAAAATATGGTGTTTTTGTATGTATGCATTTGTACAGTAAGAGTACAGTAATAGTAAGGTAAAGTGGTACTACTTTGCAGAAGACTGATGTGTTTGGTTTGGAATGTGCTCCAAGTATTTACTGAAAGCCACTAAGACTCTTTGCCTATACTAAGGCCCTCCAAAGCCAATATTTTAGACCACAGGAGGACAGAAATCAATAGAAATATTTCTGTTTGGAACTTTGGCTGGTTTGACCCACAAAGTTGGTGGTTAGAGTGTTATTTTATGTCTGTAAAATATATGCAAGAGCTAATAGCAGCATGCTATAAAACAAACACTAAAGTAAGCTGAGACTATCAGGAGGCACATCCATATAAATATACATGTACACACCCAGTCACAAAGTGAAACACATTGAAAGATTAATTACAAACTAACTGATGTTTTTAAGCATTTAATTGTGTTAATTAGGGTGATTTGGAAACATCAACATTTAGGATATTAAATGCCCAAAAACTAACTATTGCCTGCTTAAACGTTACTGTTTTAAAAAGGTACTTTTTAATATGAAAAATTATTCTTAGAATGTTAGTTGATGGTTAGTGGTGGTTAGTGATTTAACCATCAGCTAATATGAGAAGGTAGACATACCAATGATTACAGTCTTGTTCAGTAGAAACCCTTTTTTTTTAACAATAAAGACACTGAATGAAAAGCTTTGCCCTAAAAAGCTTAGGGTCTTATTAAATGCAATTCCACCTAAAGTGTATAAAACATGTAAGTTTGATGTTTTTCTCTCTAACTTTCTTGGGTTTTCGAGATTGTGTTTTTAAAACATGTTTATGGGTGGGATTTTCTGGGAACTTCATTGTTCTCTTTAATTTTCACTTACCAGAACCAACACATCCAGTAAACAGAAGCCGCTATCTGTTTTCACATGACCTATTTGTTGTCAGAAGCTGCACAACGAAAGAAAAAAAAGCCCTCACTTCACCCCTAATTATCACCACAAACCATCTTATTTGATCTGAAAGATTCAGAATTTTTACAGTAAACGATCCGCCAGACAGATGTGAACTTGGAAAATGACGTGTCCCTATTAGATAAATGTGCTCTAGAAGATGTAATGGAAAATAGGGTCATGTAAGATCAGAGACAGAAATCTATTGCTGCATCAGATTAGAAAACATCAAGAGTCTGAACACTGATCAAAATGACCCTAAAGTGGGGAAGAAGAAAGAGGACGGGAAATATGTTGGTAATATATCCAGAAAATGGGGGCAGCAATAATAAGGTTTGGTGGGTAAAGTAGCAGCAACAAGGATAATTACCTAAAACAAATAGACTCAAAGTGAAAACATCTGTGCATGTGAGTATTTAAAGGGTCCTTTTGACCCAATATTTTCCGTTGTAATGTGTTGGTTGCTGCAGATACTCTCAGATGACATTACTCATCCCTGTCACTGTACAGTCCAATCTCGTAAGTCATTTACTCTTCTTCTGCTATGGATTCAGGTGAGACAGATACGTCAGTTAATTTGCGGTAGCACATGAAACAATTTTGCTTTTAGATTCAACCATGTGCCATAAAGACATTTTAGCCATAGATGTCAGAGGCTAAAAAAAATAGAAAGAAAAGCAGCTAAGTCTCATTTAAACCTTGAATAACTCACAATATCAGGGAAAAGTATTTTTACCAGTTGAACTTTGTGACATTCTCACATTTTAGAATTTAATGTAATTCATTTTAGTCTTTTTTTGTGATAGTCTGACATAAAGGAATACATGATGGAAATGGTTTTCCTCTGAGCTAATTTGTAGAACCAAATTAACTCAGCTGATAACTCTTTTGAGTTATGTCTCTAACAGTATCATAGAAATGGAGACAAAGACATTTTGCCATTTCTTTTTTGCCATAACACCTAAATCTCAGGGATGGTCTTGCTGAAAGGTGAACATTTTGCTGCCTCATTTTCTTACAGGTATATAAGTCCAACTGTCCAACTTGTTTTCTGTTTTGTCAAACTTCCATGCCCTGCAGATGAAAAACATGTCCATAACATGATGATTCATGGTTTGGGAAGGTGTATTTTCAGTGTGTGTTTTCCACCACACAAAGTTTTATTTTGGTCCATTTTGTTTTGGTGACAACAGATTCTCCCACCTCAGCAGTGAATCTCTGCAGCTAGAGTTAGTGATTGCCTCTTGGCTGCTTCTGTTGTTTAATGCTTCTCTTTTCCAGGGCCATGTCTTGGTGGGTTTGTGCCATACTCCTTCAATCTTAAGATTGAGTATGGCATCTCATTGAAAAATATACAAGATTTTCCATGTTGCATATACGTATATATATATGCAACATGCAAAATAATAATAAATAAAACATATTGTAAAACCATATCTTTATATATATATATATATATACGCTATAGATAGATAGATAGATAGATAGATAGATAGATAGATAGATAGATAGATAGATAGATAGATAGATAGATAGATAGATAGATAGATAGATAGATATGGTTTTACAATATGTTTTATTTATTATTATTTCCTTTGACATATCTGGTGTATTCCTTGACCTTCATGATGGTGTTTCTTCGTTACTGTTTTCTAAGAAATCACTGGAGTCTTCACAGCTGTATTTAAACTGAGATTAAATTACAATTTGTTGCACTCTGCTTGATAATTATGTGACTCTTGAAAGGAATTGGTTGAACTTGATTTTATACTGGTATAAAAATGTGAAGATGGTTAATCTATGCCACAATATATTTATTTGATTGATTTTAAAAAAAGATTTTCTTCCACTTCAAAATTATGCACTACTTTGTAAAAAACGTAAAAAAGTTAAAAAGGTAATAATGGTTTTGCAAATCACTGCAATAACTGAATAAACCCGTCTTACATTCAAGACATATATAATGCTATAAACCTGGTATTGTTTAATTTAATATTATTTAAGACTGAAAAGTGTTAAACATTAAGAAAAATGACTAGTGGCAAACAAAGCTGGAAATTCATTCTTTACCTAATAAAGATCTTTGCCATGTTTTTACAGCCTCAAATATTCCATTGAAATTCAATCGCCAAGGTTACCATTTCAAACTTTCAGAGTGATGAAAACAAAATTGTCTCACCATGTGTTAGTCACATTGCCATATGAAAATGAATTCAACAGTACTAAGGAATCCGGCAGAGTTTCTGGTGGGTGTATTTATTTATTTTTACTCACTGTATTCAAAGCTACTTGCTATATTAAACAATAAAAAGAAAGTTTCCAAAAAGTTTACTGCTATCCACTGAGCAATTGACAGTGATACAAGGCAGACACTAGTTAGACAGTGTGTGTTGGAAAATAGGGCATTAAAGTCAGTGAACATTTTAATGTATAATGTTGCTACTACTACTAGTTTGTTTCTCTAAAGACTGGACCAACGTCCTAGACACTATTATTGTGATATTTCTTTAGAGCAGGCATTGAGGTGTCGTGTCCTGTGCATTTTAGATGTACAGGACACATATTATTTGACTCAATATACCTGAGTCAAATAATATGAATTATATGAATATTATGTCAAATAATGACCTCTTTGACTGCACACCTGAGGAGGTAATTCAGCCAGTTGATTCAGATATGTGGGATCAGGAACATATTCAATAGTTTCAGGACCCCTGCTGTACACCAACAGACTTCTGTTAATTGAGTTTTCTGTAATTGTGAAGATGTTCCCCATATTATCTCCCTTTAATACATAAAAATACCCAAGACTACATTCGGTCAACCACAATATATAGTCTACATTTACAAGACCATTATGATTAGATTTTTTTTCTAACAATGCCACTATGAGATTCAATCCAATTGAAGTTGTTTGTACCATACTGTCTTAAAATGTTAACTCTTAGATGTTTAACTTAATGAAAAAGCAATGGATGTTCTTGTTCCTTTCAAATAAGTGCAATTCATTTAACAAGCTCAACAGCATGTAAATGAAGAAACAAGACGTAGTAGAGTAGAATTTTCATTTTATCATTTTTGAAAGACTGCTTATTTATTCACTTATCATAAAATCCCCATGTCTTCCACAATAAAAGCCTTCTGTTTACTTTTTATGAAACTGGAAGTTTGGACAGGGAGCGTGTGAACACTCACAGATGCTGCATACTTTCTAGTTCTCGCCCTCTCTCACGCCTTATCTTTCACACACATGCGCACAATGGCAAACAGCTGTATACGGCTTATGTCTTTACAGTAAAAGAAGTCATTCAGTATGAATGTATGCAGCATGCCTGTATTCATTACCCAATCATATACCTTATTACAAAGGGGTTTTTTTTGTTTTGTTTCGTTTTGATTGTGTTCTCCAATTTAATGTATTGTTATTCTTTTCTTACGTGGCTGCTACCAAAGCACCCTAGCTAAATGTCTTGATTACAGATGACAGAATGTGATGTTACTAATTCCTCACCATAGAACACATCAGTAATCAGAAATCAACAGCAGAACTGAATTTAAAAGGCCCTGATGTTGTACTACATGTTCTACTTTAACTTATGCCACATGTGAAGAAAACCAGCGTTCAAGTTCTAAAGCAGGGCCAGAGAGACACAGCCAGAGTGCCAGAGCAGGTTTGTTCAGCAAAGATTAAAAAAATAAAAAATGCTAGACAAGTCATGCCAGGAGATGTCTTCAGCAGCATTTAAAGTGTCACATTAACAATGCTTAGTACTAAATATTGTATAAACAATACAGTTAAACTTATTTTTTATTCATTCATCAAAGTTCAAGTGTAGAGAAGTAGCTAATAAATCAATACCCAAATTGCACCATTGTACTGAAGAACATAAAGTGCAGACATTACATTTATAATATGTAATATTATTATCTATAAACGTATTACCAAATCAGTAAGGTTAAGACAAAGAGTTTTAACATGGAGAATCAAAGAGTATAGTTGGTACAATGTTTGTCATTTCTTGTGTTTGCAAGCCATTTTAAGCTTTCTTTGCCTGCACACAACTTTATTTAGACCTCAGTGTAGGCCAAGTAGACCAAAACCTCTTATGACATGCATGAGACGCTTTGGTCATTTAGTCAGTCCTAGTATTCTTCTACTATTGTTTGAAGTAGAGATGTAAAAAGGAATAAATCTTCTTTTTGTTTTAATTTATTTTTTTGAACAGGAAATTGTCTTAGATGTCATATTTGTAGCTATGAATGTTTATCATGCGATTGGTCGTCTACAGCTGTGTCCATCAAATAAGAACATTCAGTAAATCACATTGGTTGTGTTGCCAAATGAAATAATTTTTAGAAAGCAGCAAACATCACATATTCACCATGAAAGCTATGAGAATTTCCATGCTTCACTCAAATCTGAGAATTTGAAGTATTATGTCTTTCATGAGTATTGTTTATGTTGCTAATTGTAATTTTGTCTTACAAATAGCAGAACTTTAGTGCATAAATCGAAACTGCTCTAACGGTAGATTTGTCTGTCACTGAGGCCTGATTTCCGCCTTCTACGTGCTCAAATAGCATGTTGGTTACCGTACATATCTACAGATGCTAGGCCGTCTGTGATTTCCCATCTTTTCACCCTCTTTCTTACTCCCCCTCTCAGCCACCTGGCCCTCTCTCTGAGCCTGCTGACTGACCAGATGCACACTGAATGGAGCAGACCTATGAGAAGAGAGGCAGTGATTGTTATTGATGAATATTCTGTCAAATGCAGACTGCTACAAACCTGTGCAGATAAAAAACGAACAATAAATTACTTTGTGATTGATTGAAATCAGTATAAACCAGTAAAACCTGTGCTATTCATAATTGATGTTATCAGTTTTTCTTTCAATAGTATCACAACTTACTTATATTATGCTTCCCCCATGTTATACATACTTGCTTAACTTCCATTTTATCCTTGCTCTTTTAATTTCATGCATGTCCATGAGATACTAATGAGCTTATATTACATAATGTTTTTATTGTCGTCAGAGTTTTCATGAATATAAAGATACCTGATCAACAACATTCAGATCTCCTGTGTAAATGAATTATATTGTAAATTTTGATCAAATAAATTGTATGACATTGAATTCCCATTTATTTTGGTTTTGGTCAAGCAGTTTGACTAGAACAGAGAAAATTATCTTGAATTTTCTCCAGTTTATGTTAATAGTCATTAAAACAGGTCTTGTGTTGAATAGCAAAAAATGTGCCCAAAAAGTAATGAAAAACTACTAGAATTGCAAAAGTATGAATGGTGAAGGGCTCAAATGATCAGTAGGGTTAAATGTCATCCATCTCTCTGTCTGTCCCAACCTTCTTCCTCCCTTTCTCCATCCATCCATAAATTGTCTTTTTTATCTAGGGTTAACAGGTCTAGAAAAACTCAGATATTCTTTCCTCAGCAAAACTCTCAAGGTCACTCTGGGGCATCTGACCAGAAAGGAAATGTGGCCCCTCAATCAAATCCTGGTTCTGCTTCTCACATCACAGTCAAATCCAAATCCATCTATCCATCTCCCGTTTTCATCTTACCGTCACTCTTGAACAAGCAACTAAATACCTGAACTCTTTCACTTGAAGCATTCTCTGACAGTCCCACGCTGAGGGGAACATGCAAATATTAAACCTCAACTAAGTATTTTTATGCACAAATGCCCAGAATAAGGACTGCTATAAAAATCTCAAAATTACAGTCTAATAAAAATAAAATACAGAACTTCTGAAGTGGGAAATTTGCAGAAGCATTGGTGTTTTAGAGTCTCCACCAGGGACTATTATCTTGACCCACATTGTGTCTGCCACTTGTGCAAAAAGCCAAGCATAAATCAGTTGGAGATTTAAGTTTAACTTAGCAAAGACAGAGAGCAGTGAATAGGGAGCAGAATTACTCGTTTGTGCTTGAGTGTCCCCCCTTTTGCTTTGGCTGGCGAATCAAAGCTGAGTTGATGCATTACAGAGACAAAAGAGAACGTCATCTTAAGAAAGGGGACTGCATGGGCTGCATAAAAACTCTTTAAAGGGAGATCTGTACTTTTCTCAATAGGATCGAGGGGGGGGGGGGGGGTAGAAGGGAACGGGACTAGAATAGACCCGCCCTAACGCATATGCAGATGCATATGCACACACACACACGCCTATGATTGTCTCCCTTTGGCACAGCATCTTGTTTAGGCTTTAGGTGCCAAAGCAATTAGTTATGTTAATTGCGGGGTCCATCGCCGGTGAATGCAGGTTGAATGGGGCCAGTCTGCATTGGAGGATTGGCCAGAATCCATGTGGAGAGTAGGAGGTGGGGCTCAGTGGGAGGCAGTTTGTGACGTCGCTGGAGCACTCAACCCATGAAAGCAGGGGAGAGAATAGCATGTGGGAAAAGTGGGGAGGAGCTTGAGCTGAAAGGCACAGAGTGAGAGGATAGGAAGCTCAGAGCTTGAGTGAGCCAGCGTGAGAGAGGAGGCATATTCAGGGACTCCATCAGATAGAGTAACTTAGGTACACAGACTGTGTAACAGAAATAGACAGTGACAGAGAGCTTTTCATGAGAAATATCAAAATCTCAAGGACAGAAGGGAAGTAAGCGAGAGTATTTGAATTTGTAGAGTCCTGTGTTTGCTGGTCTACTCGGTTATCCATCTCCATCTGGGTGCCATCTGTGTCTCTGGCTTTGGCCTTCACTACGCTGGAGCTCACATATGTGGGAATGCAAACACATGCCTGACATATGAAGGCGTGGAGTCACAAAAGAGGACAAAAAGCAGAGGACAAGAAAACTCTGCCGCTGCAGCTGACTTTCTTCAAGGACTGAAGAGTGGACTCTACTAGAGTGGAGGTAGGAGCAAGTGATTCCAGTTTACTTTTGTGTTGCTATGGTGTGTATTTATAATATTAATTTGTCTCAGTAGGAAAGTAAGTGAGAGTTTGTTCGCTGGCAAATAGTTCACTTTGTGTGTGGGGGTGTGCGTGTATGTGTGTTCAGTCCTAATTCCCAAAGCTGGTCTGTACTGTACAGATGGTACATCATCCTCTCCTCTTTATCTCTTCATCCTTGTCGACTCAGGTATGAGGGAGGCTTTCTTAACTTGTGCACAGCTTCTGCTGCCATATGGTGAATAACATTAATTATTACATAAAATGATCTTTCTGAAGTTCAGAAGACTAATTTTCTGCACTGAACTTGCTGAATATAATACATTTTAACTTCAGCAAGATTTCAAGAAAAAAACAGCTACATTTTAATGTATTGCACAATGAACAATTTACTTTTTGTGTTTTTTTTTCTCTTATGTTCTATATGTTTATTCTTTCTTTCACTTTCTGAAAATTGAAGCAAATCAGTAATTTTGTGATGTCTTATCTGCCTCATCCTCAGCTGTCATTTAACCAGAAAGCAATTAATTCTTCCACATGACAAGCAGAGCAGAAGAAACTAGGTAAAGAAAAGATGTGCATCTGTTGTACAGTATCCTGGGCATATGGGAAGAGGAGGGAAACTGCTCCGTATGACTTTCATACTCGGTCTAAACGTGGCACTGTGATGTTAATGGGAAGTGGGAGCAAATGCAAGTGTTGCACCATTGTTTTTTCTCTCAATGTTACCCAGGTACACCTCCTTGCTCAAGAAAGCATCTTCCTGTTTTTTTTTTTTTTCAGGTCAATCAGACAGGCTTGTTGTGGGAAAGAAACAGACAGAGAAAAGAAAAAGGGACCTGGGCAGTGTCATTCCAGACTTGGCCAGGCCGTCAGGGAGATAGGAGCGACTAACTGTCGGCTGCACAGCCTCAGAGCAGAGACCCCTGTCTGGTCTTCTGGATTTTATCATATTCCTGGCAGCAGGCTCTGTTCTGTAGCGAGTCTGAAAATGCATGGAGGCCATTCCAATTATTTTTATTTTTATTCAGAACCTTATTTTTACCTGCCTTATTTTTACCTGCCAGGCCACTGTAGTCTCTGTTACAGACTTGCATTGCTTTGAAGTTTCTTATCTAGCCCATGATAAGCTCATGTTTGAGTTAGGTAGCGAGTGTTCCTCCATCTGTGAACCAGGTGTACTGCAGATATTGTGTCTGCTGAGACTACAAGGTTACTTGTCTTATAGCTTTCTTCACCTTTTTTATCTTTTTGACCTCAATCCCTGCTGTGCGTTTCTTTACTAAATGTGTTGGAATAAATGGAGAATAAGAGCACGATGACCCCTGCCCAGTTGCTCTAAAGAATTTGTGACAGATAGCCCCCCTCCCTCTCAGTTTCATCATGTACGCACACAGAACAGAGCAGCTGCTTGTGGAGTTTGCTGCAGGAAGTGCTCTATTAGTTCCATTGGCAAGGGCGGTGATATGTTGCCCCAGGGCTCAGCAAGAGGTTGTGCATTTGAACGGAACGTGTGTGAAAGCTTACAATGATAAGCTTCCATACATTTATGATTTTAGCATAAACTCCTTGTATAAAAGTACTTGAAATGTTTCATCATGGGAACTGGTAAAAAGCGATATGTTTTGGTTAATATAGAGAGGTGCATATGAGTCTGTCAGCGTTAAAATTTCCCTCTTTCTCCTTCCTCTAATATTTAATTATTTTTCTTTATCTAAAGTGTATGATCAGTGGGTTCATCGGATGGGCTTACTGACCCTTAACTTTTCCAAGATATTTGCTCGATGACCCAATGCAAAACTTTTATTTACTGGTCTTGTATGGTTTAAGAAGCCTAAAAGGCTGGGGAATGAGTTCCATTCAATGGTTGATTGATAAGAGGTGTGACAGGGTTCATACTGTCTATATCTTAACTAGACAATCAAAGTCCAAAGTAACTGTCACATTAACATGGTAAGGTTTTTGTATATGGTGTTATGTTTCTGTAATGATGTTAGATCCACTCTTAAAATCCCTACAATGCAAAGAATACAGCCATAATGCAATGGAGTACTAATAAAAATACATATATAGTCAGCATTTTCCAAATATGTTTGATGAAACAAAACCAATAACACCATTGTTCATGCTCAGAAGAACTAAAAAAGTGTCAGCTAAGTTGCAAGGTGCATCGGTTGAGAAGAAATTGGTGGTGTTGTCTTTAACCACGAATTGCTTGCTGAAGTCATTAATTTCTCCAATCTTCTTTTGACCCATATCATTGTCAGAAAGTCTAAACATAAAAAGTTACATTTCATAGGCTCTTCTTACCTCCTATGATTTACCATTTAAACACAAAACTTTTGTCTTTTCTAAGATTCTGTAAGCAGTGTTTTCACACTTTAGTATATTCCTCTTTTTGGTGTGTTTTGAGACATTTATAAAGAAATTGTAGGCAATCCCCCAGCATTATGCAGCAAAGGCACCTAAACTCATTCGAAACAGAAACATACTCATCCTCATCCTCCACTGTTCTTAGTGTCTCATTCTTCACATTGTTCTGAGCACAGCTGGCCTCTTTGTTTTACTTATCTGTCTCTCTGAGTGGTTGTTGAGCACTGCTCTTCCATACAGCTGGGCTCTGGGCTTACCCACAGCTTTGTTTATGTACTCTGTGAACCAACTGTGCTATTCTGCCTTGCTTTAATTCATTGCATCACCAGAGCTAGACTGTGTTAAATCAGGATCAATTCTTTGTTTAAGTCTGGTACTGTAGACTTACCTTGTTGGAGCATTTGTCCCACTCAAATGAAAATTCTCTCAAGTCTCCAGTGTGGCAGTGGCGCGTGCTGATAGCAACATCTGGTTGGACCTGAGCCCAGTCAGTCAACTGGGCTCTTAAAGCCTGTCACACCTGGTGTAATACAGGCCAGCCCTATTGTTAGCTTTGTTTCCTCGTGTCTGGGGCTTGCACTTTGTTTTATGGACTCCTGCAACAGACTTGATCAGTTGGTGTATTACTATTGCCTTAGAGAAAAAGCAGCATTTATTTGGTAGCAGGTTAGGTTTATGATCTGTGTTTATAAGATTCAGGAGACACTCACCCCAGTCATCCAGAAACACAAAGGCATGTACATAATCAGGAATTTTCCTTATATTTGCTTGATGTATTTGAAATGTGCAGAAGAAAATGGTCAGTAAACCAACATTATTGTAAGATTTAAATATTTTCTAGTTTATCACCTGGATTATAACACATGAACCAGGAGCTAGCCAGTCATAGACAGCAAGATTTGTTGTCCAGATGGACAGATAATCTGCTGATTTTGAGTAGGTCTGAGAGCTTAGTTGATAAATTTGAAATGTCCTTGTTAGATTGCTGTTTAAATTTGAGCTGAAGTGTTTACACATGACCCAGACGGGCTTTAAAAATTTAAAAATTTGTTAATGAGTGGCAACTGTCCTCCAAAATCAATTGATGGCAAACACAAGTCTTGTTAAATGGTGCCTATTTTCAGCTCCTTAAGTCTAGGGTTAGGGTTAGGTTAGGGTTAGGGTTAGGGTAGGGTAGGGTTAGGGTTAGCATAGGGTTAGGGTTAGGGTAACCTGTAACCCTCACAGCTTTACACAACCTGTAAAGCTGTGAACCAGCTTTACAGGTTCACAATTATTTCTTTATGATTTAGCTCAAATTTGAAACCTTTTCAATTATTCTAAAAATTCTAATAATACAAAAACTACAGTTGCCATACATTTTGGCTATGCATCAATACTGAATCAGACATACACATTATGCTTGAAAAAAAGCTTTCGATAAGGTATTTTACTACACTAGAATAGATAGTACATTAGGCCTGTATTGTACATAATAAAATGAAGGATATTTTGAAAAGTGAAATCCTTTATCAATGCTTTCATGAAACCGAAACTGGAAAAATCGTTTGAACAGCAAAAGTAACAATCTTGATCATCATAGTGTCTGTTTTGAGGACCTACAAATCATATCAGTTTATTGTTATTATCAGATGGCGACTAATTCCGATTGCATTTTTTTTCCAATAGCTGATCTAATCACAAATCCCAAATTATAGATTTTGTAGGTTAGTACATTCAGATGCTGTCCCACCATTCTTAGCCCAGCTACATGACTTCACATCCACGTGGACACTATGTGTCCAACATCTGCCAAACCTCCCGCTCCCTCCAGGATCACATCACCAAACCTCTTTTTATTGCTCATTCTCAGTTTTATGGACAGCGTCTGTCTGCCTTGCCGTCCCCTCTTACGTTTTCTTTTTCAGTTTGCCACTAAGTACATTTCCATCCATGGGTTCTTTTTCCCCCTATGTGGCATGCTGGATTACAGCAGTGTTTTTGTAATTATCTCACTGAGAAAAAAGGTTATGCAAGGGCTTCTCCCAGCATTACTCTGTCACAGGGACATGTGAGGAATTTATTTCAGGGATATTACTTTTTCACATGCATACATGACAGCCCTGTTTTTTTCAGATCTGTTTATTATCTTCTATAGTTGTCCATTCCTCCCATTTCTGTCACTGTATACACTTCTTTTTTTGCTTCCCTCTTACTGTCAACCTTGCCACCTCCCCAGTCGCTCGCCTTCCTCACAGAGTGTTGACATTGGGTTTTATCCAAATATGTAGTCTACAGGCCTGGAAGGTGGTAATGAGAGCCAAGAAAAACAGCCTGGCTCTGAGTCTGACAACCAGGCTTGTCTTCCTGATGAAACCAAATGAAAACAGTATTTTTTTTCGCCTTGTTATTCCCTCCCATCCTCCGTCTTTACCTCACAGTTCAAATCCTCCCTTCGCCAGCTCTGGCGCCTTTAAATTGATGACTAATTTCTTCGTTCCTGTCAGAGCTGGGTTTAAACTCTGTCAAGGTCTTAAAAGGTTTCGCTGTGATACCACAGTAAAGCCTTTTAGTTTTTAGGAAACTACACATAACTGTTTTGGAACATACGCAAAAATTCAGGAAAAAAAGTTTTCCTGTTTCACTTTATATGTTTCTAATTTAAAAATTGTGTTTGTAAGTTTTAAGTTTGGCTCAACTTTGAATGGCTGAGAAGTCGTGCTGTCCCAAGGGAGACGTAGCTTGAACTCAGTAAAGTAACCAAGGACACACGTTTTAGAGATGTTTTAACACCAAGCTATTTAACCTGTTATTTATCTTCTAGGTTACAACAATTGACATTTGGGGGATCATGCACGCACTGTTGAATTATTTTTCATGGATGTGATTGTGTTGCTGCCTCTTTGTGCGTAGTGCGTGTGGTGTGTGGGTGAAGGTCAGCAGGGAGCGCAGGATAGAGGAACAGATGTGTGCTGTATTGTGACTGTGTGCATGGACGGACGGGGACCAGGTGCAGCCTTTGTCTCCCCAGCATTTAAGTCCACTCGCTCGCATTCAGCTGCCTCGTGCCACCCCTCCCCCTCTCTGTGCCCCTCCGCCTTCTTTGCTTCTCTCCGTTGATAGCAAGGCAGAGATGTGTATTTATATGTGTATGGATGGATGTCGTCTGGGGCTGCCTTGGCCTGGAGGAGGAGACTTCAGCAGCCCCTTATGCCTTCCCCCCTCCCTCACAGGTGACTGTTGGAGGTCCCAGCTGGCTTGCTCTTGGCCGATTAGATCCATATGGTACAGGAGGAGGAAAGAAAGCCTGGTTAATGTTCAAATCAATCGCTGCTGTCTGTGCTTTTGGTTGATTTTCTTTTTCATAGCATATTATGCGAGGTCCAATCATCGAACAAGTTGAGAAATAAATAACCAGAATTTTAAAGAAGAAAATTATTTGATTTTATCAATTCTGTGCAACACATATAGAATATTTCATCAGTTATTCTCAGTATAAATAGATGGTTGGTGTTGAACAATATCAGAGAGACAATATGGGTTTTCTTGATAGATTTCATTCTCACTGTAAAGTTTAGTAGCCAGTGTTCTAAAGTCTTCGAGTCTTGCTCTCTTATTTCAAGTTATAATTTGAACAACAGATGCCACTTTCCTGTTGAATCTAGCCATGAGCCAGTCAGCAGTATCAAGATGTTCCACAGTTTCAAAATTGCAAGCATTTTCCATGTGCCCTTATGCAGTTCAAAGTTTTTTTAATGCTCAAAAAAGTGCCAGACAAGGAGATTTCTTAAACTGTATGTAGCAGAGTGCTATAGCTCTACTCCTCCCTCTCTTGCTGCTAAATGCTGATGGTCAGCAGCGTGAAGTGGAGATAGATGGGTGGATGGATGGATGGATAGACGGACATTATACTGTGAAAACCTAACACAGGGTCATGCTGATGCATTTAGTCATAGCCATTGGTTTAAGTATGGGTATTTCAAGTTTTGCTTAAGACAATTTAGTATTTATAATCAAAAATAAAATATCAAAACACAACCAATAATCAATGTAAAAATACAAGAGAGCACCAATTAGGTTAAAATTATGGCATTTCATTCTCTATAAAGGAGCACAGTCATTTCATTTATCTGAAAAATTCAATTTTCAGAGATGAGTTGAAAAGAAGACAATACAAATCTATATTTATGCTGTTTATGTCACTCAAAGATGGAAACATCAAACAGTATGACATTTCAGTTAACAATTCTTAATACCCAGCTTCATGACTTTTCCATGATTGTTCTGTATTTTCTCCATCTTCCCGTCAACATCGATTGTCCATGCTGTCACATCATGCTTTTTGTGGGGATGGTATAAATCATAGATTTGTCATGTATTACAACCTGAATTCTAACATGTACAAAAACAAGTGATCTCATGAAGTCATAGTATGTCCGCTTCTAGGTTCAGTATGTGATAGGTAGTCTTATTAGCTATAGCTGCCCCCTTGGGTATAAAGCATTTACTGCTACTTTTGACTAAATGCAGCTACATCCTGATGTCTAAAATTAGGTTGCAACATCCACTAAACTTTCACAGTCAAACCAATTATATCCCTTATCTAATGGAAGCATGTCCTGAGAAATATCGCTTAACAGTCTTCCAGATTGAAAAATTCTCTCTGAGTATAAATCTAACTTGGATAGCTATTTTTTGCTACCTTTCATTATCCAGTAAACATGCTCTAAAGCCTTTGCTTGGATGATGCTAGCTGTGTACTTTAATGTTTTGTTTACTCAGTTACTTTCTAAGTCACTCCACTAAAAAGTCCCTGATTTTCAAGCCAAACTCCTGATGCCAAACTTGATTTTACAGTAATGCCACAAGTTTAAACTTTAACTCATTACTATGGTGTGCATGTGTTTGTGATTGTTAATCTGAAGCCATAAAGTATCCTTCCATTCCACATGCTAAAATTTCTTTATTTTTATTCCCAGTGATAAATTAGCCCGGTATGTGTTGCATCTTCTCTCACCTCATCTATTTGACAGGACAGAGATAGCAGAGTGCTCAGCAGGCCAACACCTCACAGCTGCCAGCCTCTGGAGTTTAGTCTTCAGAGTTAAACCCAGAGCAAGATACACATTATCGCTGAACATATGCATTTATATATGTCCAGGCATGATTTATGTTTATCCACGCATAATAGGTTATGCACCCTCTTATTTGACATGGAATAAGTTAAGGTTTTTGCAGCATTTTCTTCTTGTTTTCTTAATTTCAGCACATTTACTCCATATTGTAGTTCAACAAAGATAATTGCTTTCTCTTTCTCAGTTTTAGCCCCATTTTGAGTCATTGCCTGCGGAAGCAGAGGCAATTAACACCGGCTGAATGTTTTAATGCAGACGAGTGTCACCTGAAGCTGAACAAACAAGGAACACCTGGCTAGCAACAGCCATCACCATAGATGTGTTTTTGCTTTTCCATACCTCCAATAGCAGTTGATATAGAAAGAAAATATAATTTATATTTATCTCTAAATAGGCAAGGGAGAGAAGAGCAGCAAGGAGTGGGAGGAGAAAAGAAAAATGTTTTGTTTACAATAGCCATAAATTTTAGTTTCGGTTATATATACTATGAAATTACTTTAAATTATGTCCCCCTTTTTTTTCAAAATGCATTTTATTATGCCCTTGTCCATGTGTGTTTAGCAGTTGTATGTACCTTTCCTTTATTCCATTAGCGCAAGGATGACAGGTGGCATTTAGACCAAACACCCCACATCCTCCTTTGAGCCAATATTCACCTGAGTTAACATTAGACCACTTTACGCACTCGGCGCTTGTGTGTTTTGTGGTTGCAGTGACAGCTGCCTCCCCTCTGAAAGTCCTGCGTCCGTATACGACAGACCTCAGGTGCTTGCAATCCAGATGAAGTCATCCAGCTATGTGCGTCGTCTAATTGACAAGCAGAGGCAATTCTCTGTGGGCTGACAGCAATACATGCACACACACCTGAGGTCCCCTGTTTAGGCCATTACCTCTGGCTCACGACAGACACTACCATCTCTTAAGATTGCGTGAACACAGCTGCAACCTCATTTCCTAGCTCCCTTAAAAGATAGGTCACTAAAAACTTGTGTTTATTTTCTTTGGCATGTCCATCAAAAGCTGCTAGCCATTTGTAAGAATATTTAATCTTAATAAAAAATTTGGGGTTTTTTTTTCAGAAAAAAATTGCAAATTTTTCAAAAGATAACTTTTACTGCAAGCTAGGAGACAATATTGGATGTGTGTTGTAGAAAATTGTTTACACGATAACAATGTTGACACTAAGGCCATATGCCCCGTTGATTCTGTTATTGAGATGTCAGTCTAATTTCCTGGCCATACGGACAGAGTGTGCAGGGCTTTGGAACCGGTGTGTGCGTGCGTGCACATTCTTTCTTGCCGCAGGCTGCTTCCTGCGGTGTGCTGGCAAACCGTGCATGTGGTGGATATGGCAATCCAAATGTCTGCGTAGATCCCTCCTTCCTGCCCCCTGTGTCGGTGAACAGGTGGAGCGATGGCAGGCAGGCCAGAGGGCTGAGCTGGGAGAACAAGGAAAGATGGAGGGGAAAGAGAGGTTGAGGAGGACTGGAAAACGAAAGATGAACAGTCAAAGCTGTATAATGAGTTGAGACCCAGACTGTCAGACAGAGAGTTTGCAGATAGGACACAAAAAGACAAACAGGGCTACGAGTAATGTTAAGAGTTTAGCAAGGTTGCATGAAATATATTCAGAGTATCTCAATTTGAAATTTCATTAATCCTTCTAGCTAGCAATTTTGCATGATTTTATACCATGTTTATTAAAGGCTTTTAGGTTTTGCTTTTGACAGATAAACCCCTTTCAACTTAACCCTTTATAAACTGGAAAGCTATAGCTCAAGGCTATCAAGAGTTTATAGCTGTGAAAAACTTATAAAGAGCGCTATTGAAGCTGAAGCCCTAAAACCATGAAACCACTTTTTAAAAGCTGCTCTCCTTTGACCTGTGACCCAGGAGACCCTGCTTGTCTATTAATTGTCAATTCTTGAAGCAGTTAGAAAAGTCTGATCCACTCTAAAGGGAGACAGGACCCAGGCTTCATGGATCTCTTCGAGACAAAGACAGCTTCTGATCCCACATACCCCCCTCTCCAACCACAACCACGCCCCCTGTTACACTCTCTGCAAAACCCTTATCTGGTGGTCTTATTCACAGTCAATAGCATATTGAGAAGTTGGGTTTAACATTCAAAAGCTTTGCCGATCTTGTTAGTAAAGCGTGAAATGGCTCCGTCCCTTTCTCTCCACATTTCTAGGCTCTTTCTTTAACCCCCCCCACACACACTGTTTAGTGGGGTTCTCAATGAGGGGGCATTCTACTCCCACACAATAGACGTCTTCAGCATTTCTTCTGCCATTGATCTGAATGGGTGAGAGTGAGGGGCTAAACTTTAGACATCTGGTTCTTTGATGGGGGCAGGGTGGTTGGTGCCCTGGCAGTATGTGTTGTATGATGTGAAGTGGGTTGAGGTGTGTAGGCGTGCGTGTGCGTGTGTGGGTGTGTTGTGCAGTGGTGGAACCTCCAGACCTAAACACTTGAATCCATTGCATTAATATAAATAGTGAGCTAATAGGTGAACTAGACTTTTTGTTTTCTTATTTGCATCAATACTCTCTTTCCTTTGAGCTGTCCACTCAGACAGTTTTAGCTGAAGTCTGATATTGAAGTTTTCTGAGTGTTCAGTATCCAATTATGTACACTACATCTTTGTATCTACTGGACATATAAGTTCATTTTGAATATCTTGTTGAAAAAATTGTCTTAATTCAAGAGCACATTTTTTAATTAGGCTCTGACCCATAAGTGACCTCTTGCTGTCCTTCCACAGACAGTAGAGAGAAGAAGAGTCCTGCCATGCCCGGTTCGCCTGTGGATGCTAAGACTCATTCCAGATCAGCCCCCAGCAGCAGCGCCAGCTCCACAATGCCACCCCTGCCTTCTGTCAACCCCAGTGGCCCTCGTCCGGCCTCTTTTTCCACCACAGCATGTAAGAAAACTTCCAAAATCTCTATGCATTCTTAGTCAGTTGTCGCTTCAAGTTGGCTTGTCATTTCCCCCTCAAACCTGATTTATATTCTTAAAGTAGAGCGGCTAGTCCAGACTTAGAAAGAAGGCTTAGTAACACAAATAATTTTAGAGCATCTGGAACCACTTATCAGCGCTTATTTTTACTTCACCTCTCCTCCCCAGTGACAAATGGGAATCATCATTCCCCACCAACACTGAACGCGGTGCCATCACCACCACAGCGTTACAGCAATGGACCATCTTCTTCTTCATCTTCATCGCTGGCTAATCAACAGCTGCCGGCCACCTGTGGGGCTCGCCAGCTGAGCAAGCTGAAACGTTTCCTGACCACGCTGCAGCAGTTTGGCAACGACATTTCTCCCGAGATCGGAGACAGCGTCAGAAGCCTAGTTCTGGCCCTTGTGGTAAATCCTTTGATGTTAAAGAGAAGGAAAAAGGCAGCATTTTGTAGAAATCCATCTGTTCACTGTTTTCCTATACTTAACTCTGCCTTTCTCCTAGAACTCAACAGTTACCATTGAGGAGTTTCACTCAAGGCTTCAGGAGGCCACCAACTTTCCCTTGCGGCCCTTTGTTATTCCCTTTCTCAAGGTAAACATACCTTCCCCCTCCTGACTTTCTGTCAGATTATTTCCAGGTTTGGTTGCAGGCAGCAGCTTTATTGTCTTTTCCAGTTAAGTAACGTAAAGTCAGCCTATTTTACTCCATGCTGTCAAATTAACTACCTCAAGAAAACCCAGTTTGAAATTGTTCTGAACAATACAAGAAAAAAAAATAACTTCCCAGGATACAGTGTAACAATCAATAGCCACCTTTTTGTGTAGTATTGATGACTGCATACATTTCCTTGTTAATGGTTTAAACCAATCAGGACTTCATCTCTGACTTGACAAGTAGCAGATGAGTTTTTGTCAAACAGCCTCTTGAGGCTCTTTGTACCTAGTGAGTTTGCAACAGTATACCTTTTAAAAGCTCCCCTCAGCAAAGCAGCCCATAAATCTTAAGTCAGTTGTAGCGCTGTTCTTTAAACACTTGAAATCTCTTTTTCTCCACACACATTTCTGACTTACCTTTGGAATCCCTCCATCTGTCTTCCAGAAAGGAGAATTATCTGTTCTCTGTCTTCTACTAATTTACTACAGAGGGGTTGTCTCCCTCCTAAATGTTATTCCAACTCTTTGAGAGCTTTGCAAGAGATGGGACTGATGGGGTAAATTCTGTAAACAGGGAAAAGAGAAAGAGGTGGCTCAGGAGGAGACAGGGAAAAGTGGGAATTCGGAAGTGTGAAACATGCCCATAAAGTGTTCCCGTCTCTTTTTATGGTCTGTACTGCGCCATATGGAGCCGCTGTCCCTTTTTAAAAGAGCATTCAGCTTTCAAGGCGCCGCCAAACTAGCATCCGCCTCACTGAACCTCAGAGAGCCCCTACATGCAGCACATGTGTCTGCTTTCTGGGGGCCTCAGGGGAAGAAGGGATGTAGAAAATCCTGACAGATAGGCACAGGGGCTTTGTTGAGGATCTTTCAGGTTTGGGGTGCAGGAGATCTCATGAACTTCAACTTCAACAAAGATGTCATATTCAAAGGGAAAGAGGTGCAGTTTAAAAAAAAACTTTAAATACCATTTGGGAGTGCTCTGTGATAGGATGAGGTCAGTCATAAAATGAGAAGGCAATGGTTATTTATTTGGTTGCTCAAGAAGAGGGAGCAGTGGGGGTGAGGAAGTGGTGTAATTGCAAACACACTGGAGTCTGTTCCCAATTAGGGAAATACAGGGAACAAAAGCAAGATGGAAAGATTCAACAGACAGACACGGATAAATATGTACATGTGGATGTAAAAATGGACAGTGCAAGGGAGGATAAAGAACTGGAGCTTGTGCATCAATTGTTTTGAAATGTTTTGAAGCCTTGGTACCATCATACATAGTTTTACCGTAACCAACACAGTCCTAAGTGTGCTTATCACTCCTGCTGCGTGGGAGGTTAGCAATCATCATCAGTGGTAGTGCTGCCATTTTTTATTTGAATTAGGAAAGCCACAGGCACTATGGAGGCAGCCACAGAACAACACCCAAAGCCAGCTATACAGCCAAACCTCAAGACGTCGCGCTCCCTGTTCTTTGTTTCCTCTCTCTGGTGCCAATTCTTTACGGAAACTCCTTGGCCAAATTCATGTTATCTTGTTCTGTAAACTGATGCGTTGTAGTGTATCCAGTTATTTTACAGTTATTTTTCTGCTCATAAATTAGTACCATTGATATTTTTCCCACAGTTTCTATTAAAACAAACCCATATGATGTTGTTGTAGTCTCCCGTACACTTTTTGAAATCTGACTCTTTTGGTGATGCAAGAATTTCATCTTGTATGGCTTTGAGTTTGAGTAGATGTGGTTTCCATTAATCAGGCCTTAACTGTGTTACTGTCAAGGCCAGTGGACTAATTTAAAACAATATTATTGTATATTTTATAGGCAAACCTTCCACTGCTGCAGAGGGAGTTGCTCCACTGTGCACGAGCAGCCAAGCAGACCCCAGCTCAATACTTGTCACAGCATGAGCACCTCCTGCTAAGCACCACCATGACTTCCTCTCCAGACTCCTCTGAGTTGTTGATGGAACCTCCTGAGACAGGGACAAAACGACACAGCCCCAGCAGGTTAAATAACATTAGCATGTATTCTTCTAAAATGAAGCTCTACCTTTAGTAGCTTGTAGAGAGATGTGTTTACTTGAGTACTACTTTCTTGTGTTTAGGGCAAAGGAGAACGGCTTCCATGAACGTCCTCCAGTAGCAATGGAGCCTGCAGCAAAACGGATTTGCACCATCAGCCCCGCTCCACGACACAGTCCTGCCCATCCGCTGCCCCTCACTGCCCAGCTTCACCCAACTCCTCCACCCTTGCAACACTATGCCTTGGATGACATAGCAGCTCCACACCTCTTACACCGAGAGCACAGCCAACGTATCCTGGAGATTCGTGAACTTAAGGACAGGCCACGACTCCCTGGTAGGTGATAGACATTGTACTTGTGATACTTGTCGCGGTGCTTTGAAACATTTCTCCTTGAGAGCATTAAAGGTACAGTGTGTGCCAGCTTTAAAATGCTTTTAAAGTGTGACTGAATGAAACTCCTTACTGTCTCTCAACAACAGTCTTATACACTGCCTGGCCAAAAAAAAAGTCGCCACCAAAAAATGGACACACTCTCTAATATTTTGTTGGACCGCCTTTAGCTTTGATTACAGCCCGCATTCGCTGTGGCAATGTTTCAATAAGCTTCTGCAGTGTCACAAGATTTATTTCCATCCAGTGTTGCATTAATCTTTCACCAAGATCTTGTATTGATGATGGGAGAGTCTGACCACTGTGCAAAGCCTTCTCCAGCACATCCCAAAGATTCTCAATGGGGTTAAGGTCTGGACTCTGTGGTGGCCAATCCATGTGTGAAAAAGATGTCTCATGCTCCCTGAACCACTCTTTCACAATGTGAGCCCGATGAATCCTGGCATTGTCATCTTGGAATATGCCCGTTCCATTTGGGAAGACAAAATCCATTGATGGAATAACCTGGTCATTCAGTATATTCAGGTAGTCAGCTGACCTCATTCTTTGGGCACACAATGTTGCTGAACCTAGACCTGGCCAACTGCAGCAACCCCAGATCATAGCACTGCCCCCACAGGCTTGTACAGTAGACACTAGGCATGATGGGTGCATCACTTCACCTGCCTCTCTTCTTACCCTGATGCGCCCATCATTCTGGAACAGGGTAAATCTGGACTCATCAGACCACATGACCCTCTTCCATTCTTCCAGAGTCCAATCTTTATGCTCCCTAGCAAACTGAAGCCTTTTTTTCTGGTTAGCCTTACTGATTAGAGGTTTTCTTACAGCTACACAGCTGTTCAATCCCAACCCCTTGAGTTCCCTTCGCATTGTGCGTGTGGAAATGCTTTTGCGTTCACAATTAAACATACTCCTGAGTTCTGCTGTTGTTTTTCTTCGATTTGATTTGACCAAACGTTTAAGTAATCGCCGATCACGATCATTCAGGATTTCTTTCCGACCACATTTCTTCCTGAAAGACGATGGTTCCCCACCATCCTTCCAGTTTTTAATGATTTGGACAGTTCTTAACCCAATTCTAGTAGTTTCTGCAATCTCCTTAGATGTTTTCTCTGCTTGATGCATGCCAATGATTTGACCCTTCTTAAACAGACTAACATCTTTTCCACGACCACAGGATGTGTCTTTTGCCATGGTTGTTTAAGAAATGAGGAGTTACTCATTGCATCAGCTGGGGTTAAATAACTTGTTGCCAGCTGAAAGATAATCGCCTATGCAGTACTTATCCAATAGGAGGCTTGTACCTATTTGCTTAGTTAAATCCAGGTGGCGACTTTTTTTTTGGCCAGGCAGTGTATTTCATGAGGATCAGTGGAGACAGACACTGTTGTTGCAGACCAAGCTATGCAATTTTAAGGTTTTTTATATGACTGGCTATATAGATATCAATTTGGATAAAAGACAATCAACAACAATAAACCCAATTAAGCCCAAACATTGCTGCAACTGAATGTTAATACTTCTGTTCATATGATAAAGTAAACAAGTCACTGAAGGAACAAGAGCATTGGAGTTGCTTTTAACAAGTGCACATTCCTTTTTGTCACATTGAACCATATTTTGACTGAAGCACATAGATAAATTGAGTGAATAGATAAAGCTAAATTGACATTTTTCACATTGACATAGTTTTAATTAGTTTACCAAAAATATGAAACATCAATATTTGGTGTACTTTTTCTACAAATGTGGACACTGCTTCTTTAAATCTATTAGACAGTCATGCAGGCATATATTGATTTAATAAATCACTTTGCTATAATCAGGAAAATGTAGAAAACAGTCCTCCTTCCTTCTGTTTAGCTCCTGCAAGTAGCTAAACATGCATTTTGAAAATCGCCACTAAAACAGAAACACGTACATATCATATTGTAATCTGTACTCAGTAATGGGTGGTCTATGTGTTTGTTTAAAATCTTGGTATATCTCTGGAATCCAGATATGTGTATAAACAGAGCTGTACTGTCCAGGCATAGGGAGTTTGGTTCTACTCTGGTGTATATCTGCCCCTCCATTTGGAGCTTGTCAGCACTTAGTGGAAACAGCAGTAGCTCACACACACACACACCCCTACATGCAACAGCACATACACACCTATGTATTCAGGGTAGAGGTGCCGTGTTTACGAGGCCTTTAGTCTGTCTGACAGCCTCCTACCCGCCTGCCGCCACTTAACTCACAAGCACACACACACAAGGATAAACACATCAGTCCCCCCCCCCCAGTCGTAGCTTTGAACTGATGAACGCTGATGAGATCCAGAAGTTGGGAAGATTTTTGGGAAGGCAAGAGTGTGTGTGCTTGTGTTTGTGTTTAAGTTTGTGTGTTCATCTTTTGTCTTGTTGCCTTTTTGTTTTTTGAAAAACTCATATTGAAGAGATGGTGATTTCCATCTTTGTATGCTGTGCATGTGTGTTTTAATGCAGTTCCTATGTTTGTGGACATGGGTTCAAGATGTTTTTTGGCTTCTGCAAGAGCTCTGCCCCATGTGTGCAAACTGTTATTTCTCTTCAGTGTATAATTAGATATTGCCTAAGTCGAGCTACGATGGGAAACACATCCTTGTGTGTATGTGGGACACAGGGATCCACAGCGAGTGTCAGAGCGGCTGGTTGTGTTTAGGAGTGGAGCCACTCCACTCAGCCTGAGTGTCTCCCTGTTGGAATGCCGTGAGCTGCAGAAGGGGAGGTACTGTGGGAGTACTGTGTGTGTCTGTTTGTGTGTGTGGTTGACAGCTGACTTCCAGATGTGCAGGCTCTGCGTGCTAAGGGTCTGTTTTGCATCATAGGTTTTCCCTTTCACTCCACCTTTGTTGCTCACTGTCCCATGCCTCTTTTTTTTTTTTTTTCTCTCAAAGCGGTAACCTCAAATTGTTGCTGTCAGGCTTGATATTTTATGAGCTTCCATTTTGGTTGAATATATATATATCAATATTTTGGCTTTTGAGCACAGTTGGTACTGGAGAGATTTTTTTTTTTTTTACTCTGACATGTATTCATGATGAACGAACAATCTAAAAGTGTATATTTTTTGGGATATTTCATATCTTTCACTCACTCATTGTCACTTGTGACTAATCCTTCATTCAAAGGAATGTTAATAACATCAGTGCGCTATCTCTCTTGTGTGTGTTCTAATCAGGCACTAACGGAGGCTATCGTGAGGAGCCAGTGGACCACAGACTGACAGACAGAGAGTGGGCTGATGAATGGAGGCATCTGGATCATGTAAGTCTGCAGGCAGGCACCACTGCTGTTAATGGTTTGTGATATAGCAGGAATGTAATTTGTTTTACTAAGGTCCTGAGAAGAAATGTTTCAGTTTTCACAATCTTGACAGTAAAAATAAATTAGAGTGACACTTCCTGATGGACATGAAAGCTACATTAGGTGTAAATATATTTTTCAGAAAAGGCTAATGAATAAAATGTTTAAGGGCTGGCAAGGTGTTTGTTAGCTGTAAATTTAGGTTTTAATTGTTGAAATTACCCTTTATCAAATGCCAGCAGCCCTTTGGTACTGCTAGTATCACCACAGTGGAAGACATTTTGAAGCAGTAGTACAACGGGAACAGTAGAAATAAAAGACATTCTGTATTTATTTGAACCAATTACATTTTTATTTCATTAAATCTTTAACAGAGTACCTTGTCATTTAATGAATACATTGCTGCAGTGCTTGGAAGTACAAAATGCAAAGTAATGCATGCTGGGAATTGAAGGATACAGTAGATCCTACTGGTTTTCAAACCTAGAACTGAAATACAGTTGAGGTTGAATAAATGCTATTCCCTGATGCAGTTTTTATTTTCAGAGGTAAGTGTAAGCCAAAGTCATCAATACTTGTTGATTCACTCTCATCAACTTCACTTTGTACTGGTAAAATTTTCAAAAGCAAAAATCCCCCCAAAAATTAAAAAATGTTAACAACTCAACATTCTTTCCTATTGTTCATAAATAGTCTTATATTAGTTATTTGTTCATAGTTACCTGACACTAAAACTTTCTGATTACCAACAAAGCAGTCCAAGTGCCTATGAACTAGGCATTGGACACTGTAAGTCTATTTAGTTTATCAGATCATTAAAATGATTTTTCTGTTTCTGTGTGTATACACATAGACGTTTAACTTACTGTTTAATCACTTACTTTTATGGCTGCAGATTAAATAACCTATTGCAATCCAAATAAAATATAATATACACCTTGTAAATAGAAATAACCCTATGTTTTTAGCATGGACAGAATCCTGTCATTATATTGATATAATTCTTAAAAAGTGTGGATAAGCTACAGGATGGGATCAGAGCAGAGCTAACGCTCAAGCATCTGATTAGGAAACCTCCTGGACGCTTCCCTGGTGAGACCCACGACACGCAGGAGGGACTATGTTTCTCAGCTGTCGTGGGAACGCCAGAGGAGCTGGCCCAAGTGGGGAGAGGAAAATCTTGGCTTCTCTGCTTGGACTGCTGTCCCTGTGACACCACACAGAAGATAATGGATGATAATAGATGGATAAATTGAGTCAAGTTTATACAATGTTAATGCTAGCAAGTTGGTTATGAGGGAGTTCACTTATAAACAACTTGGACAAAAGGTCAATTAGCTTTCAATTTTCCATGGAACACAATTGCCTACAAATGTTTGTGTTTTTTTATTTCAATATTATATTGGTTAAATATTTGAAAAGGAGTTGTTGTCAAGTAGCAGATGAGTTCTTTTTCACTGTCAGAATGGGCATTTAAGAATATTTATTTTGAGAATGTCAATAAGCTATGCCTGAAAGCAAACTTGGACTTTGAAAGTATCGCATTTTCTTCATCTTCTAGGTGCTGAACTGCATCGTGGACATGGTGGAAAAAACAAGGAGGTCAGTAAGCGTGCTGAGACGCTGCCAGGAGTCGGATCGAGAGGAACTGAACTACTGGAGACGACGTTCTAGCGAGCAGGAAGATCCTCGCAAAGGAGGCTCGGGCTCCACTCCGTTTTCCAAAACACACAGTCCGCTCTCTGCAGAGTCGGGTAAGGTTCTTTTTGTACTGTAATTTCAGGTCAATTGTGTCAGCGTGAGTCATTTGTTCTCTTTTTATGATTGTTGCCTGTTGCTATTTTCCACAAATTTTTCCATTGCTTTTGTGATTAAATAAATGAGTTTCTCTGAACCTTTATACTTTTATTTATTCATGCACACAAATTTTCCCTGTTTTGACATGTTGCCCTGAAAATTTCTTTTTTGTGTAAATATGAAACTAAATAAATTGCTGTTTGTTCACTGCAAGTTTTTGTTTTGAATGTTGAGCTCTTCTTGCTTTGCCTATCAAAGTATTCTCAAACTTTCTGGTGAATAAATCCACAAAAAGTAGCTAAGAATACCAGTAAAACAAATAAGCGTCAGCTTGGATCCTTAAAAAATTAAAGTGACTAAAAGAGGAAAATTCTGTTAGAAATTATTACAAGCTTCTTCCAAATGTTTTCAGAAAATTATGACACTTTCTCATTTTGACATTCAAAATTAGAGTTAACATTAAACTATTATGGCAAAACTCATTTCTGCATTATGCTCTTTACATCATCTAGTGGCCATAAATAGAGCTACACCCATGAATTCAGATGTCAGTGTGAGTCCTTCTACAGTTAGGCCCCCAGTCTGCTGTGTACTGGCAGTGTTCTCTCTGTGTGCCAGCCTTGCCATCTCCCTGCTGCTCCATAGTCACAAACAGGTGCCAGGACTGGCCTCGGCCATATCGGCCACAGAAGGGCCGTCCTGCTGTCCTGCAGGCTCAGAGACCTAGAGCTGGCTGACTCGCCAGCGCGCCATCTGGACCCACAGCCGGAAAGCCTGCCTGCTCACCTGGGCTCGGGCCGTAGTAGAGGGGGTGTATGAAGGCTTGTTGGAAGAGAGAGGATGGAAAGGAAGGGAAAGAGAAGAAAGAAGTAAGGGGAAAAGGGATGAGAGAAACAAGGGAAAGAGGAAGTCCGCCAGTCAGCAGAGCTGGAGAGAGAAGTGTGTTGAGAGATAGGGAGTGAAATTTGAGGGAACAGTCTGAATATTTACACAGCTTGTTGGTCTGCTTTTTCCTCCAAGCCAAACACATTCCTTTCTAAAGCTGTCAGATCCCGGATCAGTCCAAGAATCTGACAACCAACAATTATGTTGGCTGTGTGTCTTAAATATGCAGACATGTTTGCATCAGTGACTAAATTAACGACTTGATGAAAAAGAAACCATCAGTGTATAGCTCTGAGGACTTTCTTTCTACACACCTTTAACATTGATTGTCCTGTCAGTCAGGTTTTTGTTATCTTAAAAAGTCAATGTATTTTTTATTTTTTATTTTAACAGGTGCTTATTCACTGTTTCTACCTTTCCCACAGACTCCCAGCGGGACTTTGGTCCACGGCCAGGTTCAGCATATGTCACTGACGAGATCTGGAGGAAAGCTGGTAAAAATTTCACTCATAGAAATTATTCAGGCCTCTTTACAAAGATTACTACTTTCAGAATATATTATAACTTATCTACTAAGAGTCTTAGACCGCTGTATGTTGAGCTCATGAAGGGAAGTAAACTCTAAACACTTGTCGTCCTTCATGTACAGAGGAGGCAGTGAATGAAGTGAAGCGTCAGGCCATGGATGAGGTTCAGAAGGCAGTGGCGGAGGCTGAGCAGAAAGCTTTTGAGATGATCGCTGCAGAGAGAGCAAAAATGGAGAAGACTCTAGCCGAGGCGAAGAGGAAGGCTCAAGAGGATGCCATCATGGTCATCAATGAACAGGAGGATTCAAGTGAGGTGAGCAGAGATCGGAGTTATGTTCCTAGAGAGATTCTGCTCTCAGTATCACAGTGTTAAATATTAAACACCAGGCTTGCATGGTTACAGTGAAAGCTATTGTGAAAATTATCAGCATTAAAAAATGTACTGTGCAAAAATAATGTTACCAATTTGGGATTAATCAACTGGAAATTAATGCATCACTTGCTTTCTAAGTAAATATTCTAGATATTCTACTAAAGTAACTGAAAAGTACATAAGCGAAAGCTTTATTAATCTTAAAGGTGCTGAATATGCAGTCCAAAATTATTCAACTTCCTGGCAGATTTAGATTTAAAGTTAAGCATTTATGGTTATACAATCAAATCCTTCTTATGATTGCTTATCAGATTTTTGCATGTATCCACAGGTATTTTTGATGATTTGCTGATGTATATTTAGTAATTACCTCCCAGTCTTTGAGATTGGAATGCCTCCTTGTAATCTCTATAATCATTAGCTCCAACCACACACCGGGTTCAAAGGAACCCCAAAATGTTAATGCTACTTCCTGTCCAACCAAGCATGACGATCAACTTAAAAGATTACTTCAAATCAAAATCCAACAGGAGTTTACAATTTAAATCTAACTGAATGCCTAAATTGATAACTGCAGCTTTGAAACTCATAATTTATCTTTAATAAATTATTATGAATTATTATTATAATTATTATTATGAATTATTATTCATTAATTATTAATGAATAAACCATTAGCTAAGTTACTATGAGATGAGAGAGATTTTTTAAATTCTAAGTCAACTAACTTTTTTTATGTTCTCCCTGCAGAGAGTGATTGTGAGAATATTAAAAAGGCATAATGAATGTCTCAAACACTAACGTTTAAATAAAGGACTGCCTTTTATAAATTAGACGGGCTAATTGTGTTCATCCAAAACTTAGATTTATATGTTGTAACTAGAGCGAAGAGTTGGTAGGTGACGCAGTGATGAACTGTCAATCACTCAGAAAGGAATCCTTCCGAGGTAAATGGTGAAGAGCTCAAAATCTTGAATCAGGACAACACAAATTTAGAAAAAAATGTGTTATTAAATTATGATTTTTACCCCTTTTATTTGCTAGTTTTCCATAGTTTTTTTCTTCTGAATGCAAAAACTCCCTCATAAACCAGGCAGCCAATGAACTGATTGTCTAGGTTGTGTTTGTTTCTTCTACCCACACAGTTTCATGAGAAGCTTAGTGAAGAATAAAGTGGAACTGAAAACTGCATTGCATGTCAGCATAGTTTAACACTCATCACAACTTATTTGTTTTGCTTC
This sequence comes from Xiphophorus hellerii, assembly GCF_003331165.1. NCBI lineage: Eukaryota > Metazoa > Chordata > Actinopteri > Cyprinodontiformes > Poeciliidae > Xiphophorus > Xiphophorus hellerii. The sequence goes on along the minus strand of NC_045691.1, from coordinate 10,470,913 downwards.
TTTTCTTGCATTTTTAGTGTTGCTGGAACTGTGGCCGTAAAGCTAGCGAGACGTGCAGCGGCTGCAACGCCGCTCGCTATTGTGGCTCCTTCTGCCAGCACAAAGACTGGGAAAGGCATCACCTCATCTGCAGCCCAGGACTTCAAGCTCAGCCTAAACCAGTCTCTGCCATCACTGCAAACAGGGTCTCTGCCGTGACCACAGCGGCTGCAGCTGGGATGTCTCCTGTCGGAGTAGCCGGGGTCAAAGCTCCCGACAGTATGCCTTCGGCCTCCAGTCCAGGTGGCGAAAAGGCTTCAGTTGCTTCTCGGTCCTCCACTCCCTCCACCCCTGCCTCAGCCTCTGAGACCAATGGACATTAAGGATGCAGAGGACTTCAGAGCTTAACACAACGACTGCCCTCTTTGTTGTTGGGGAAGAGTTGAATCAGCAGCATGAGGAAACTATTTGTGGGTTAAGTTAGGATAACAGATTTTTCATCATACTTTGGCAGATATATAAAGACAGATTATGGATGACTGTTGTGAGTGATGCGTCAACTGGGACTTTAGCTTTGGCGAAGAACAAAGAGACTTGTTTAGCATGCAGTCATTGGATGAACAGATCTCCATAACAGATGGAAACGTCTTTCTGGTCCAAAACCCCAAATCCAGTATCTGTGCTGGAAAAAAATTGATAATTGATCACAAGAGAGGAAGTTTTTAAAGGAAGGCATATAACTCTCCCACCCACTATACAATGTCACTGTTTCCTATGTGTAAAACTAAGATGAGGAGGTAGGAAAATGTAAACAGTATAAAAGTACCAGCCCTGAAGAGTTTGTCTTTGTTGTTTAGTAAAAAAAATCTGACAGCCAGCCACCTGAATGCGGTCACTGCAGCTCCTCTCTATACGTAAATATTCGCTCACCAACTTGTCAGTTTTTCATACGTGTGAATGAGTCAGATGTCGTGTTGTCAGTGAATATTGTAAAGCATATGATTATTTTTGTTAAAGCAATATTAAAATGAAGTGTTCAGGTATTTCAAGCAGTTTTTTTTCATCACCAGAGTTTTCTGGAGAAAAGAAAGTCATTTCCATGGCCCATAAATGTGTTTTAGGAATATAAAATTCTAACATTAAACTGGGAAATCACTTTGTGTCATTCCTGATCGTCAGAAACTTTTCAGCCATGACTTTCATTATTGTTACACTTTCATTTTGGTACTTGTTCATGTCATCAGGCTCACTGCAAAATCTTTCATCAATGCATCAGAAGATTAAAATCATTATTGTTATGGATTTTACTTAGCTTAGTTATGACATAACCACAAAGAGAAAAGTGTCACTGATCTGTGTATCACAGTGACAGCTCTGTCTCACAGAAAATCTCAGGAGTATTTGTGTGCAAAAATCATTCTTCTTCTTCCTTTCTCACAGTTGGGCTTAATTTTAGTGATAACCTTTGATTTATCCTACTCTGCTGTTACACTTGAGCTATCCCTGTTTTTGTTTGTTGTAAGATGACTTTGTAAAGAAGATTATGAGAGAAACCCTTTATTTTGAGCCACAGTTCCCCCCCTTCCTTCATTCTATGAACATGTTCTCTTGTTATGATGCATAACTTCATATGAAAAACTTATCTTGACATGAAGTATGGAATAAAGAAGTAGAGCTACTTCAGAATTGCTTAATTAAGTTTGTGTCTGTTTATTCTGAGTAAGAGGAATGTAATAAAAGTAAAAGCCTGGCCCAATAATTTAGCTGATAAATATATAGTAGCATATTCTCATGCTGTTGTTTTTTGCGGTTGTGTTTTTTGTTTTTTTAATCTTGCCATGCATTAAATTTATAGTCATGAATTTTTACACAGAGTCTATGCCAGCGCATCGGCAGAAATTGAAATCCCCAATATCTAGAGATTACATTTTCAATACGTCTAATTTTTCTGTAAGTGCAAATTTACACAAACATATAAAGTGGTTCACTCATAAGAAAAATCTGAGCTGGAAAAAAAATGTTAAGGTTCTCTAGGAGAGGCATTTCAGCCAATAAAAAAAGGGTCAGGAATATCCAAATAATCTCCATCATAAATTAATGCTTTTAACATTAAGGTAGCTTTATTCAGTTTTGTTTTAGGATTCTTTGTGAAGCCTCTGGATGGCAAAGTCATAAATGAGAAAAAAATCAAAAGAAAACTTGGACTCAAAATAACTCCTGGAATCACAACTTGGAGCAAAGACCTGCCACAATGGTAACTTCATGGAAGGAGCCAGTGAGGAATTAAACAAACTGAAGAGCTTAAGTACTGAATAAGAGAAGGAAGTGACAGAGAAACCAGCTGATCTGATGAAAATGGAAAGCAGTTGAGTGAAAGTGCAGGCAGAAGGAAATCAAGGGTAGGCAACAACTGTGGAAGGGAGCAAGGCAGCAGGTTGATGGAAAGCTCAGAAACTAAGAGAACAGACAACTAAAGATAAAAAATCTCAAAAATTTCTAAGACAAAATGTAACTCTTAGCTGACTTTGAATTCCTGGAATTCTAAGATTTTTTTTAGACTTTAACATCAGTAAAATAAAAGTTATTCAAAGAGCACCTTAGGCTTTAAGAGAGCTTTTAACATGACAACATTTTAAGGGCAAGTGAGATAGTCTTTTAGTGAGCCTTAGAGCATCTTAAGGAGGTGATAAAATAGAAAAGGATGTGCCAACAGCAGACTTTGCTTCTCTGTTTTGATTTGTTTTCCATTTTACATACCACAGGTTGTTTTGCCAGGTCAAAAAGAATCAATCTCAGTGCCCTAGAAAACTAAGGAACTGAAATCAGTTTACGCAATTCTAACTAACCTAAACAATATAGAAATTTGATTGATTTAAGTAATAAATATGCATCTTGCTTATAATTTGACATTTTTGTTGGTATCAATTTTAAAATAATAATTTTTCAGAATAAAAAGAATAACATTTAAATTGTGAAGTGTAAAATGTCTCACAAACATTGCATCCTCCGCATTCTTTAAGCAGTATGCAAAATTTTCAGTGGTTTTAAAATCTTCTGACAAGAAAGTACATTTTCAACAATACTTGAACATAAATGTCTTCTTGTATATCCTCTTGTAAAAATAAATTTGTTTGAGCAGATTTCTTAAAATTTTTTTTTAAATCTTCTAAAATGTGTGAGATGATAGCAGCAGGATTACACACGGGGAGTATTCCAGCGAGAGCTTAAGTCAATCTCTAAATTTTGCAGTCTTTTGTCCTCTTATTGTTGTGAATAATTTAATGACTGCTAATTAAATATGCAAGAGACACTTCTGAATTCCATTAGTACAAAGTGAGGACGTTCTTGGCAAAGCAGTTAACTCCAAGGGGGTAAAGATTATTTCCAGGCAATTATTTATATATTTCCATAAATATTAGTGTAGCTCTTAATTAAAATAACAGGGTTTGTGGTGAGAAGATGTATTGTTATTTATTGTACAAAGTGGCAAGTGTATGTAACATGGAAAAATACCACAAGGTGGCAGTAAAGGCTATGTGTTGAGGATGAAGGCACATCAAGCTAAGGGTATCCTAATGGAAATTGCCATCAAAGACAATTAAAGCATTTTCTTTTCAGTGGTTGCAATAATAAACACCATGACAGTATTACTGTTAACTTTGCCAAACAGACACCTTTCAATTTGAATATAAAAAGTGCAAAACATGCTTTATGACTTCTGAATTACTTTAAAAATTTCAGCCATCATATCAAATGATTTGCTCACAAACATATAAAACGAAATTACATTTCCAAAACATACATGCATTAAATGTCTTATACCTAAAGGGCACTGACAACAATTCAATTAAGCTTTTACATCTTCCTTCAAATAGAAAATAATTGTCTAAAATGGTAAACTAAATATTTTTTTGGCCTAACAAATTGTCAAAATGATACATTTTAATGGCTTTGGTGGAGTGTTTTGTTGTTTTAGAACAAAATGTGCTAAAACACTCAACTGATTTGAATAGTACATGACTCACATTGTAGTCTACTCCTACTGGAGATATTGCATCACAGGATAAAAGTTGCCCTTTAGAACAATTTTCTTTTGATCTGCAATAACATTTTTTCCCTTGTCATCCAAGAAAAATATCTCTTGGGTAATTACTGCTCTACTGGATGTTCAAACAAAGTTAAACTTATTAGTGATAAACTCCAACAAGAATGAAAATAGAGGAGATTATCACTGCAGAGACGGTGACGGTTGGAGGACATAACACAAAAGTAACTATAGAGATAAGTAACCTTAGCGGTGGAATACTGTTAGCTGTTATAGGAAGTTAGAACAGTGCATTGAGTCACAGCTGTAAAAGTAGAGGAGTTGTATATGATCTTCCTTTTTCTTTGCCATATGACAACCATGTTGACAGACAATTATTGTGGTGATAGTTATTAGCCTTAGTGTTCATTTAAATTTGCTTTTATATAGGTCATAGCATCGATAAAAGTCAGGTGCTGTTAAATAAGAATGAAAAAATATGTCATCCTGCTTTGCTCATAGGACTTTTTATTTTAACCTTTCCTTTCCACAATTTTCATTGCATGTACAGAACATCCACATAATCACGAAAACCGTTGGTTGTGCTTTCTGTTTTTTACTTAATGTCCAGGTTGGTGGTTTCCTGTTTTCTCCTATCACCACCTCCTTTTTGATCACCTGAGGGCAGGACTGCCCAGCTGCTGCCTACTGCCTAGAGTTCAATGATATAATAGCAATCTCCACAAAAAAAAGATATGTAAACTGGCTGACTCAGCTCCAGATGGTTATGCTATATACAAGTAATCAAAGCTCCCCTTTTGTGTACTTTGGTAGATTTCTTTCTACTTATCTTGTCTCCCTGAATTTCCAGAACAACATACCTGACCATAAGTTCAAGCCCCATTTGGAGACATACCCAGAATTGTGAGCCTTCACAAACTTAAGCTAAAATGATACTTATTTAAATTTTTCTGAATTGGGTTACCTACCATCATCCCACCTTACGTCTCCACTGGTCCATACCATGAAAGACCTTGTAAGTAAACTATGTCTTCAAAATAAAATATTTCAGAATTATTTTGCATCATCAAGCACAACCTTAAGCATTTCAACAACACATTAAAGTCACCACTGCTGTCTGTTTGTCCAAGAACATGAAGTGATGTTGATCATAAGTGAACAAAAAATGAATTGTGACTCATCTATTCTCTGGGCATAATTGTAGCAGAGGATTGTGAGTCTCCTTTGGCCAATGTGGAATTGCTCTCACTTCTTTGTGGCCTCTCTTTTGTTTGCTTGTTTGGCCTTTGCATTGCCAGTTTTGAATTCATTGCTATTGTGCCAAAAGACTGATCACACCGGAAGAGCCATCAGAAAACAATGTGTTCATCTCACATTGTGGTGAGCTACATTTAGTTCTTTATACAAAAAATATTCCCACAATTTTATTTTGCATCAAGTTTTGCCCTAGCATCTTGTAAAAGAAAGAGCCACTGAAGAGACTTCAGTGTGTCCTTGTTTTCAGGGCTTCTAATAAATTGATGGCTAAAAATATGCATACCAGCAGCACTGTATAAAACAAGTCTCTCCCTTTTCACCTCTTTCTTTCATTTCATTCCTTGTCCTCTTTTTCTCATGTATTTTCTATGTTCCTACGGTATCACGACTGAGAGGCTAAAGGAATGAGTCATTTCAAAGAGAAAAGACAGAAAATGATGTGGTTTTAAAGCTTTTCTGGTTCTATCTTGTGTATTCTTAGTTTACTTTGTTCTGTGGTGGCAAGTAATTGGTTCATGGTTTGAGTCATTCCTTGCCCACACAGCAGTAAAACTTTTTCTTAAAAACAGAGATAAATATAAATGATGTGAAAATCTCAAATAATGGGGTTGTGTCTAAAAGCCAACGATTGTGTGGTCAGAAAAAAAATACCGTCAAAAACAAATGTAGACTATTCTACAAAATATCTATGAATTCTTTAACTTTGAACCATCTTTAGTACTTTTATTTTTAATTCCTGAGTGATGCTGAGGAAAGTATTAAAATTTAGATGATCAAGGCAAAATATACAACACAAACAAACAAAAAAAAAAGATCACATCCATATGTAGCCCAGTGATCAGTCCTGGTTCTGACTTGGGATTTTGATGGTTCTTTTTCATGTTTCCACATGGGCCTCTGAAGTCGGCTAGACCAGGAGCTGGCAGTTTCCAGGAAAAGAAACGTTTCTTCAGCCAACCTGGAGGGGACACTGGTGAACACGTATCAAAGTCCAGCAAGATAAAAAATAAATAAAAAGACTTTACTTACAGTTGTTTTTCTAGCACATTCGTCAGACTTGACATCAACAATTAAAGGTAAAATATCTCCAGGCAGAAGCTGTTTGAACAGTTGAAGGATAACACATGATCACAGAATAAAATTATTTTAAGTCAAGAGTCTACCACCCAAAAATTAACATGGAAGTACTTTTTGTTTGGTTGTTTTTTTTGCTTTGTTTTGTTTTTTTTTGCCAACAACTTAAGAAATGTAGCTATCTTTGTTTTCTTTTGATCTATTTGTCCGTCCGTCTGTCCTTCCATCTGGAGTAATACTTCTCTCATGTGACATAGCATTATGTCCTTCATTGCGTTTTTCTTCTTTCTCTCATCTGTTTGAGGTACACCAACATTCCCATCTGTCCTCCACCTTCCGTCTGAGGGCTCCGCTGTCATTGCTGGGATGAAACAAGATGCATGTCTGCATAGTTCTCAGCAAATATCTGGTTGAAAACCAATCTTGCCACCCATAGAGTCTCATAGAATCTACGTGCACCAAAAGCTTTCCTCCAGTAGTAGAACAGCAGTCTCTGATGTTTTCGGCAGGCATATGTTTACCATGGTAACTTTTCTTTTTCTTCATATTGTCACATCGGCATTGTAAATATTATGAGAATTATCAACTTTTTAATGATTTAAACTTTATAACGCTGAATAAAATCTATAGGGTTTTCATCATTACATCTCAAAGCTGATCTTTTTTTTATGTCAGCTGTCAAGACAGTCAAAAGTAGTCAATTTGCCTCACTTACGTCATAATCTCACATCAGAGAAGAGCCAGTATGCCTTTCTCTTGGCATATTTTATTGCACTGTCACTGTCACTGTCAGCACTCACTATCTGATAGTATGCCAGGATCTGTCACAGAGAGGAAAGGAAGAGATTTTCCTGTTAGGACTTCATATGACATTAAATCCTCTTGAGATGATGAAAGTCTGCTTCATATCTCACCCTACTTCACCCAGAACAAAATTAACAAATCTTATTTGACAGGAGCCTTTTATAACCTGGAGCAGCAGCTACATGAAACATTTATGTCCTTTATTTCAAAGAAAAGATAAAAAAGCAACATTCACAGCACATACAGATGTAAACTATCCAATTTCAAATGGAATAGTTGTAGGAAAGTAATATATTTTAATACCAATACAGCCAAGCCTCTGTCTGTATGAGTCTGTAAACCAGCAAGGACAAGTGACTCAGTATTTCAGACACAAGATGCCCTCTAAGCATGTCACCTCCCACACAACTGAGGCTCCGACTTTATAAAAATACAGATACTGAGGCATGGAACAAGACAACAGCTGTTGCTTTTCTCACCTTTGACCTCTGCCTTTAGAGTCACACCAGGAAAACAAAGCAGACCTATATTATCTCCGCAAAGAAACAAATAATCTTTAATTTTATATCATCTTCAAATACTGAACGCTGAATATCTGACCTCATCTGAACATTGAGATTATTTTTGTGCACCTCGCTCAATTTTTGCTTTGTTTTTCAAGCTTCTCTTACTTATTCAACATCAGAACATTTAGCAGTTTGATGAGGTTAGAATAAAAAAAAAATGGCTTGCTGAGAATGTAATAGCACACCAGATGTAGTTGGGTCACCCTGTGTGTTGGCTTACTGAAGTGATGTCCTGTGTTTTCATGTGTCATGGTCAAGGACACCTACCTGAACGTGGAAGAAAAAAGTGCGTATGCTTTCTCTCTCTCTCTCTGTTACCTAGAGGGACGGTGCAGAGAACCTTTTTGTTGGTGTTTTGAGAAGTCTGTGATTTGATATAAGCAAGGAAGGGTAACCTTGGACTATTCATACCTGTCTCTTTTCTAACTCAAAGAAGAAGAAAAAAACACAGTAATGAAATGTAAGATATAAAACCAAGAAATAAAGAATAGCTTAATTAAAATTCAACATCAGATGCCCATCCGTTCATAACTGTGTGACACCAAAAAAGAAAGGAGGTATATTCTTTCAGAAATTAGAATTTCAATGAAAATCAAAACCTCTAGAGTCAGTACCCTCAGAGAATAATACATTCCACAGTGGTTTCACCGATCTCTCCTCTAGCACAACACACAAAGCCCCTGCTTTACTCCATAAAAAAGGAGTAAAGACTGAGTCAATCCCTGCTATATCTGCAGCACAGAGAATAAATCAGGTGAAACTGTATCTACAGTCTGGATATTGGAAAACATCAGTGGTTTGAATTTTGAGTTGTAATCTTACCATCATAAGAAAAACACAATGCAGTTTTCCATAATGTTAAATCAAGTTTTAAATATGCATAGGAACTAAACCAGTGTTTTTGAGGTTATTTTTGTTTGTTTTTTGCAGCAGCATTTAATGCAGTAACTGTAAATCAATTTTGAGTTACTGGATAGGTGTTCTAATAATGCAACTGGAAAAAATGCATTTGGAATTTGAACAAAAGATAAGAGTAGAAAGTTTATACATAGAAAACAAAATGCTGATATTATTTAAGTGTTGTGATTTATTTTAATATTCAGCCACGTTGGGCAGTTTTTGAAATAGAATGGCTTGTTTAACAATAACAATTTGTGACAAGACTGATGAGACCACTTAAAAAAAGTCATTTGTAATTGCATAACTCAAGTTTGTTTCAGCTTAAGGTCAGGACGGGATTGTTGGCTGGACAATCAAGTTCTGGAATTTCTAGTAAAGTTTTGTCTGTCAGAAATTCTTTTTTCTGAAATACCATGCTATTGGTTTATTAAATACAACAGGGTGGACACCTTCAATAAGATTCATCTTCGTGTCATCATTCTGCAGGATATTTTCACAATAGCCTTGGAGACTGTAAATATCGTCCCTGTAACTGTGCTGTGGATGCTATTTTAGACCTGATGATTTCTAATTGTTAAATCATCATCCTTAACTAGTGATGATTAAGTCAGGCCTCATGTGCTTTAGAAGTTGTTCTCTGCTTTTTTTTTTGTTGCTTGTGACATGCTAGATGAGTTGTTAAAGTAATTTTGGTAGGTCATACCCTGAAAGATTCCCCATTGTTCCTTGTTTTCTCTATTTTTAGTTAATGTCTCTGTGGTTAGCGGGAGCTTTAGAAATGGCCTTGCAACCCTTTTCAGACTGATGGATTTCACTGACTTTCTTTCTCATCTGTTCTTTAATTCCTTTTATATAGGAACATAGGCTGCTTTTTAACATCATTTTATCCTACTTCATTCTGTCAGACAGTTCATGGTTAAATTATTGTTTACTCTTTATGTCAGGCAGTAATCATGCCTGGATGTGGCAAGAGAAATTAAACTCAGCTTTTCAAAGAATGTAGTTAATCCCAGTTAGTACCTGATGAGTGGATCAATTACATTTTCAAATAGAGTAAGTTTGGTTTGGATAGCTTATATTTCCCTTATAAATGAAATCATAATTTTTTTCATTTCACCCTACTCGTCTTTTTAAGATAATAGCATTTGTTTGATCTGAAACATTTAAGCAAAACCAAAAAAAATTTGCAAAGGAACAAATCCTTTTTACAACACTATGTCTCTGACATGCAGAACTTGATATTAAATATTTTATGATCCTTAAAAATAATTATTTATTTCCTTTGATATTCTTAATTTAAAAAAAAAACCCATATTCCTCATTCACAGTCTTGTGTTTCTTGGAATCGATTTAGCTTTCTAAAACCTGTGGACACAATTACAGTCTAATTTTTTCCTTGCATGTATTCTGCTGAGCCAAAAGCCAGTCTGAGAGAGGAGGTGCGTGGATTTTAGTAGCTTGTATTAATTATGCCATCAAGTAGTCTTGCCATGCCAATCAGTGCAATTATTTGCCTGTCCATTTCCTGTGCACACTGTTTGTGAGTAATTGCAAATTTGAGCAAAACATTTGAGCAGCTTTAGTATTATGCATTTTCATCATAACAAACTCACTGTGTGGATGAAAGAGGACCTTCATTGAAATTCAGAGCTTGTTCTGCTCTCACAGCCGAGGCACAAAGAAGTGTACAGCATGCAGTTCAAATGAAATCTTTGTGTCATCATAGTTGAGGTAACAATACAAACATCTCAATTCTCACTGCACACATGTCAGTGCAATGCCATTTGCACTGGCATTGCACCTATGAGAAATGTCCAATTCTGTTTATCAGTGGATTAAAGTGTTCTCAAAGTGTTAAACAACCATAATTGTGTAAATGTAACACAGTCTGAAGTTAATTTACAGTCGTATCTTAATCAATATGATTAAAATTAAAAGGCACCTGAAAAAAGTAAAAAAAAAACAAACTTCTCCGTAGGGTGATAGTCTTGAAGCAGCAGGAACATCCAGTCTGATTTAGACAGCAATCCAAAGTTGCCTTTACTAAACAGCACAGTACATAATAAAAACCAAACAAATTACTGATGACTTACCTTAAGGGCAGGAGATCAATAAGAAGTTTCAGTGCAACTTATTTGTGGATCAAACATACTCATTGTTATTGCAAACTTTCACTGTTGGTTTGGATAGCTGTTTTCCTTTAATACATAAAATATATATTTTTAGAAACTGCTTTTGTGCTATCTTTGCAGATTTTCTTTGACTGATTATAAAAGAAATTGGTGATGTGAAACATATGTGACAAAAAGGGAAAAAGAAGAAATCAAGTATGTAAGTGGGCAAAACAAACAAACAAACAAAAAAATCATAGCTCTTTCTCTTGGAACACTTTACCACAATGTACCTACAGAGTTTCACCTGTGGTTGTCTTCTACTGCTGTTCTCCTCGTAAATACAAAGTGAAGGAAGTCTTCATCACAAATTGGTCTACGAGTGACGCATTACTCATCTGTTATCTGTGTATGTTTTCATTGGAGTCTGATTACACCTGCCTTTATATGCAAAGGTCTTGTGAGCTTTTTTTGTTGGGGTGTGTAGTTGATATTTTTTCTGTGATGTGACCTTTGTTTTGTGTGTTGTTTTTCCTTTTCAGTTCTACATTTCCCTTGCTATTTTTGAGTTCGCGTCTCTTGTGCCAAAAGGGAGCTGTGGAGTCAGCAAACATTGACAGAGGTGAAAAGCCAGATATTTCGCAGGGTGTGAGGTTAGTTCGTTTTTTTTTTCTGCTTTTTCTTGGCAAACCTTGAACTAAATTTATAACAAATTTGGATTGCTTCTTGTGTACTCTAATAATATTGCTGACCACATTTCCACATTTTTTTCTCTAGAGGCTTGCTGGATGCAGAGGCTGGTCTTAAGTAAGATCAACACTTAAAACAGGCAAGGCAGATAGTATAATGGAGATGAAAGATGTATCTCCCTTTTAGTATCACCTTTCTTTCATTTCACTCTTACTCATATTTCTCATTCATATATTCCCCAAGTTGCTACATTGTCTCAATTAGGAAGATACAAAGACAGCATCATTTTAGTAAAAAACAAAATCTAGCATATGCTACTTTCTTGCTTGGATAACTGCAGCTCATAGCACAAATTTTTAACTGGTTATTCTAAGTAGAGTGCATCATATTTATACATTAACACAAATAAACAAAGATAGAGTGCACTTGTGATGAATGATGAATTCGCCATATGTAAAAAAAAGTTATCAAACAGAGCCACTGACATCTTCACTAAAGAAGATCATGCAACAAAGCTGACAGAGTAAAACAGTACTCTCATTTTGCTCAGCATTGTGAGTACTTGTTCTCTCCACATTTGTCAGCAAAGCTCCAACGACATCAACAAATCTGGATAATTAGTTTGTAACCAAGCCTTTGTGTTGTGGTCCAAGAAAAAGAGATTTTTTTTCAGTGTCAGCTGATTGACTTAGAAACAGCTTGCTGATCTCTGAGCAATCTCGACTTCAATGTGAAGTATCAAAATCACAAATGAAATTCACTGAAGATTGTAACATGTTGTTTTGCACTTACAAAACTTGTAATTCTCTGAAACTTCTATTAACACGTTTCTTTAGTGTTGAAACAAATAAAATATATTGTTTAAAAAACAATGTCATCAGCTTGTGGTGCAAGTACCAATTAGCACCATAAAATGAGCAAAGATCACTTGTTTTCCAATTTGCAACTGGAAAATTCTGAGCTTGAGTGTGATGTTAAGAGGAAGATGTGAAATATGGCCCAATGCTGGAGCTACTGATATCTCAGCAATAATTCAGAGATATGATTTTCTTGATTTGAGACACTGGGTAGTTCGCCCACAGATTCACTGAGACGTATTTGGTTTCCCACACTTCTCTCTTTAGCTAAGGATTTTACCATCTCAGTCTAATGCTCGGCTATATTTCCCTGGAACCTGGCAGAACAAGTATTTTTCAGGCATTTCATGGCAGTTTGTAAACAATATGTTGTATAGCTGCCCGCAGTGGTAGCAGCAATGTATTAGTTATGGGTTGGTCAAAAACTTGATTTGCCAAAGGATGTTGTTACACTACTTTATTTTAATTTATATATGTTTATGAGTATATGGCACCACATAATTAACAGATCAAAACTATTAAAAATAGTTTGATACAAAGAACTAGTTTGCTCATTGAAAGTGCTTTTTGGTATACTGACAAACTCAAAAATGCAGGTCAAATAGATTTAATTGTGAGGAAATTAGGGTTAGGGAGAGTAATTAGGCAAACATCAAGTCTTGTGTATTACTTTTGATTTGATCCCTGTAGGAATAGTGCATGTGAATTAGGACTAAGTGTGTGTAATATAAAGTGTTCAACTGCTTCACTTATATTTGCCTTGATGTCATGATCTTGTTGCATCTTTATCTTCCTTATTTAAGTATTAACTTAATTTCCAATTATCGCTGGGAATTATATTTTAGTTCTCAATATGTAATCCCTAGAGATTATTAGATTTTTTAAAGAAAGTCGGTTATGGAATCAGGTATTCATTTTCATTTTCAGGTATCCCAAGTGGGAACCTTTATCAGTGCAAAAACATATTTGATTTTTTTTCACTCAGAATTGTAATCACTGTCTTTGAATATTGTCAGTCTCCAGCAATATGAAAACAAACTCAAATCATTTTCATAGCTCTTAACTCTCTTGAATTAGTTTTGTGTTGGAGCAAAGGAAGATAGGTTGATTGAGCTCTTTGGAGCTTTATTTTTGAATACCATCTCTTTCTGTTATGATGTAAAGCAAAGCTGCAACACAATATCAAATTTTGCCTTGGAGAGGTTATGGCTGATATAGTGGACTATTCTATCGTTTTTGCTTTGGTAAATCAATTTTATTTTTAAATTGTCAGTGATTTGAAAATATTGTTGTCTTCTGATTGGATTGTATTTCACCACATTGAACTAGATTTGAATTGTATTTTTTTTCACTTATATATTTTAATAGAGATTACTATTATTGTGATCTGAAGTACAACGATTAGACTAAAATAATAAGGAATGTGGAAAATCTCCAAAGTCCATTAATAGTTCAACAAAAAGTGCACTATTATTGTGTCACAGCCAACATCAAAGACAAAATTAGGGTGAAAACCTTTTTAATTCTTTTCAGAAAACATCTTGAAATTTTAATACTTTTATTAAAGTAGCATTTCAGTCATTTCACTTTGTAGATTTCTAAATCAAATAAAGGGGGACTCATACAGTACAGTTCAAGAAGTCTGTACATACAGATACAGTAAGGTCCACCATGATCAAAATAAATACATGATATATTTGTTGCTTTGTTTAACTCAACAATACAGTGCAATCTTAGCATTTCATCTTGTATATATGAACATTTGTAAATATATTTTTTTGCATTTTAAATATATATTTTTTCATTTTAAGACAGAATATGACTCATATGGACAGTTGAAGGTTAACTAATAGAGTACGCGAACACTAGTATAGTTAGGAGTAGATAGAGTATAGCAACTATATCAACAGCTTGTTTGGCATTCTGTGCACATAACAGCAGGTTAGATAAATGAAAGCAGCAATATCTTACATCATGTACAGTGGGAGGAAGCCACATCGGCATGCATGTTTAAGATGCAACTGTCCTTTATCTCCACATAGTATTCATTAAATATGTGTTTAGTGTTTGAAAAGATCTTCATACGTACACATATTACATTGTAAGACGGGTTTTCATACTAAATAGTGTTCCATCTCTCCCTGTGTTGTAGCTTGTTCTTGTTTGGAATAATATATCAGGCAAACACTGCAGGAGAAAGGTGGCCATATGGCAAAGGAGAAGGGTTATGAAATCATTAAATTGCTTTTCAATTGCAGAGAGCCAGTTACGTTTGAGTTTACAGGCCACTGAATGCAGATATGCCTTTGGATGTAAGTGGCAAAAATAATGAACGGCTGAAGACTGGAACATTAGAGAAAGCAGCCGAAAATGTGCAGATAGGGCTTTTTATTTTTTTTCTTGTGCTTTAAAACATAAAAATGCTTTTGCTTTGTGCGTGTGTGTTAGAGTGCATGTGGGTAGGTGGGACTGATGTGCCAGTGTGTCTTTCTCAGTGAGACCATGTAGGTAGTCGATGTGACATTCCAGATTCAATTGTTAGTCATAATCCACCAGGAAGCTGAAGAAACATACATACAGAAACAGAAAGTTAGATCCAGGCATGGAACAAAACTATGTTGTACAACTTGTGTTTACATCACCGGTACGACCCATTAATCTAATTGGCTAATCAATCATCTAGTTTACATTTCATTAAGCAACACCAACAATTTTCCAGCTTAGGTTCTTAATTAAATCTTTGACAGTTAAATGATAACAGTGACAAGTGATTATACATTAAAGTGTATATACACATAAAAAAAAATCTGTTGTCAGTTCTGAAAATGTATACTTCACAGTACTTTCAAGTGAATTTCAAATAGATACAATGAGCTAATATGTGTTCATAGGTCACCATTTGAGTGTACAGTCTCAGAATAATTTTTGTTAGTTAGTTCCCAAGAGCTTTCCTCAATTATTCTCCTAATTTTAATGCATATTAATGATGGTACAGAGCGGTGGTACACAGCAAAACCCACTGGACCTAATTTGGATTTCTACATAAGAGCGGTGTGTTAAAAAGTAAGTATTACTATTTAGAAGCTGTAAAGGTTTCATTTAATGTAGGCAAAGGAGACTTTCAATTCCCAGAACTTACACAATAAAAAATAGCACTTTATAGAGGAAAATTGTTTCCAAACACACAAAGTCATCTGGCAACAATAGAAGATTGAAATGCTTTTAAAAAGTCAGTGTAAAGTATTTTTTGAAATAAAGGACACTTTCAACATGTGAGATTTGCAACTAGTTTATTGGGCCTTTTAATCTCTTCTTCAAATAAATTAGTTTGTGAATTCTGCACCTGGAAAAAAATCCAATATATGATCTATAATTGAAGATTTAAAATTAGAATTGGTAATCAACAACAACAAAAAATCACAAAGGCTGGTTGGTATACAGCTCCTCTCTCATAAAGGCAGAGTTTAGACCTTTCAAATCAAGACGGAATATCTTGCAGCTCCTCCCAAGAGCATCACAAAGGTGTGTTTTACACCGTGTTCCAAACTATTATGCAAACTGGATTTAAGTGTCATAAAGATTAAATTTTTTGTTGTGCTATTAAATAAATAGATGGTATTGTGTGTCAGGGCTCTTTGAATCACTATAATTAATTTCAGAGAGCTGGGTTGATTAGTTTGTCTGGTGAGCTATTTTTGAAAAAAATACTGTTCTCATGGGTAGCTTTGTTCAGCAAAATTTGATTTATACTGTATTAGTTCATGACTTGAAAATTATACTGACCATCATTTGCATTGACCATTTAAGAAAATCTGAGAAAATATCACTTGCATAATAATTTGGAATACAGTGTATTTATTTTTCTATTACTGACCACAGAGTTGATCTGGTCCTACTTTTGTGATGTGGATAAATAAACCAGCCTCTCTCTTCCTCACAGTGAGCACAAGAATCCTTGGCAACCAAATATCTTTCTGATGTAGCGTAACAACAAATTCATCGAAAGAATGCAGCTGTAATGAATATCTCACTGATGTTTGTTTAATAGCCACTTGAAAAAAAATGGTTTTACATTGTTTAGAATTTCATAATATAATGTATGTTGTTCCTACTGTACCCTGGAAGGTGCAAGACTATTGAGTTTATGCTTGAAGCAGTCAGCATCCATACATGGGGAAATCACAGATGTGGAAGTAAACAACCACGTAAAGTAACCTAGCAACTGGCAAAACTTACACCACCCACGCAGCTAAATCAACATCACCCAATGGACATGCAAAGAGGTAGACACGTTAACTAAGACATAGGTACATGGAGTTCAGTCTCGCCAACAACAAGTTAATCAAATGTCAAGATGGGAGAGTCACAGCAGTGGCCTGGGCTCGCTGTGAATCATGCTACTCTGGTTACTGTGAAGTCAATGATGTGATAATGAGCAGAGTGCAGTCATGTAGAAGTGTGCGTCATGTAGAAGTCAGCTTGACAAATATAATTAATTTAAAAAAAATATAAGAATGTGGAGAGATGTTTGAGTTTTTTGTTCCAGAATGCAGTAAATTATAAGTTTTGTTAGGACAAAAGTGTTTTCTTCAAGGTAAATTAATAATAAATGAGAAGTTTGCAAGATTCCAATGAAACATTTAGATCAAAAACAAAATAAAAACCACGCCACCATTTAAAAATGAAGGGCCTTATTGTTATAATCTCATCATACCAAATCAAGAGGGAAGCATCTCTACTTAGCACAGTCGGAAGTTATATAAAACTGAAAAAATATGTTTGTTTTTTAAAATATCTCTCATGCTGTTCTTTAAGTTATTTATTTGTTATTATAATTATCTATGTTGCTGTTTGGTATTCGAATACCACAGATTTTCAAAATTATTTTATTGCTTTACCTTAATACATCACTGGCATCTTATCAAGGTACTTTTTTGTTAATTAACTGACGGTGAGGTAGCCCCATATGAAAGTATGACAGCCAAAGATAGTCTGTCTTTTATTAAATTGCTTGTGAAAGTATTAAGTATTCATATTAATATTTTTTGTGTGACAACCACAATCTTCATTTAAGTGGTGACTCTCAAGTTTGAAGCAGAAGGAAAATACTACATTGTTTTCAAAATGTTTGGCACATAACAGTCTGAAAAATGTGCTACTACAGACAAGAGCACAATGTTGCCCTGGGCTTCTTATGGTTTTCTTCCTGCTACTTTTTCTTCAGTCAGATGTGTGGAGGACATGAACAACTGTTTGTGATTTCTATCCATTCCCCCACTTGAGTTGTGCATTTCTGCATCTCCTCCAGATGTTACCATGGAAATCCCCTACTCAGAAACACTCAGTGTGTGAGTTTAGGTAGAAATCGTGTTTACTGTTGCGCCACAGCTTGTTTCAAAAACGAATCCTACTTTAAACATTTCCACAAAATGTAAAAGTTTAAAGGGTTATAAATACTGGTGTCAACTTATTTTTCTTCTTCAGGAAATGTAGAAAAAAAATCAAATTACTCAATTTAGGGTTGACATCAATTGTTTTTTAAACAGATGTGTTTGTTTAAAGTTTTCTTCAACGCTTGTACAACATACTTCACTTAGCTCTGTGCATAAACAGAGTTGACTAATTAGGGAGAATATTTACAGCTATATTAACTTTGTTATTCAGGCATCTTGTTTTTTTATTTATTTTTTAAGAATTCACTTCAATAGAGTTAGTGCTGGACACACAGGAGGAAAAACAACCCTGCTTGCATGGTGGGAAGCAACTCTGAAAGCACCAGAAATGTGACTGATCTAAGAAGTAATGAGCAAATTAGCTGATAATGAAGACAGAGCGGCTAGCTTCCTCTCTCTGAAAACTAGAGCTGGAGTCTAATGTGGAATCACTTTAAAAGAACCTTACATGACAGCACTGGACATATGAGTCACACCAATAAGCACATAGAAATGTCACCATGTCTGAGAAGAAAAACTATCATCAGAGGTTTCAGGGCTGTTTTATATGTCTTGAAGTCACCCAAAGCAGTGTTAACAGATCATGTTTACATTGGAGAGTATAATTAAAAGGGGGAAGGTAAATGTCTGATATTTCATCCGTTTGGGTTGTCTTAATATATATGGACATTAATATAAAACATATCCTGTGTGTTCATCCAAGCACATAATGCCTCCAGTGTGACTTTGTTGAATCTAATTCTTATCTGAATCTAATGCTCTTTCAGCATTTGTTTTCTTAATTTTACAGAACAGTAAAACTTGAAAATGTCTTTTCAAGGTCTTTAAAATGTTAGCATTCCTTATTTTCTAAGGACTTCATACTAGATCATATTTCTATGGATCTCCCCTTGGGAGGGTCAACTCTTATTAAATGTGACTTCTTATAACTGTGATATATTTTCAGCGGGAAGACAGTAAACTGTCAAAAGAGATTATCATAAGTCATTATATGTTAAAGTGGGTGCGAAATGTTCCCAAAGCGATTCTAAAGTCTTTACAGAAGCCTGTGGTTGATTGTTTTTAACGACTCGAGGCGTCCTCAAGCCTGGATAATCTATTGTAAAATTTCATTTTATATGTTGCTGTGTATGCCCTCTCTGCTGTGCAGTGGAACAATGGGTGTTCAAACATTTTCATGCTCATGTCACACTATATCAATTGGACTGCGAGTCCAGAATAAGTTTAATTGTTATGCCAGGCTGTAGGCTGTGTACACAGGATTGTGTCAGTGAGGTCTTGTGGAGCAGCAGAGAAAATCAAGTTGTATCTGACCATGTTTGTCCATACTAAAGTATACACCTTCACCATTTTGCAAGGGCCAGTTGTCTTTACACTTACTGTTCCCAACACTTACTGTTCCATACTTCTTCAGGATGTCAGAAAGAAGTATGACTTTATCCAATTGTTCTACTAGGTGAATAATAAATATTTATTTCTGGAGAGTTTGCTTTTAAAATAAGATATTACAAAGATGTTTAAATGAGTTTGTATGAGAAGTACGATTCAGGTTCAGTATTTGTCTATTGTTCTGTTGCAATGCTGCTTCTTTAAAATCTTATTACCTATTTTCGGTTATACAAGACACACATTTTGTGGAGCAGGTCACCAAAGTATAAATGAATAGAGTGGTATGTACCACTGCCAGGATGGTATTTAAATGTTTTTCTTTCAACTGATAGATTTATCCACAATCTATTGTTTGTATCTTGGAATAGGCTAGTCTGCGAATCACACACTGAACTTGTTATCTGATAATTCCTATACCCATATGAACATCAGTTGAGAAATGAGGCCCATTGTACACAGATTTTATGTACAGTACAGACCAAAAGGTTTGGACACACAGTTGTGTCCAAACTTTTGGTCTGTACTGTATATAGTCATGTCCAAGCAAATCAATCCAATTAAAAGCGAAAAAAAGCTTTCAAAGATATTTTAAATAACATACAATCACTTTCAGGAAATGTCACAGACCTGGCAGCAACATGGTAGAAACTATCTCAGCATCCTCCATTATGTCAATGATACAGCGTTGGAAATCTTTGCTGCTGTTGGTCTGAAGATAGCTACAATGACATCAAAAAGATAAAGCACTGGTAAAAGCCTGTTTGCAAGTAACTTAATTAAATATGCATCAAAGTTCAACACATCAATGTTATCTGTTATATATCTATTGACACCATTTAGCACCATTTAAGGATCACCTTTGTGACTGTCTGTGTGTTTGAGTTTGTGTGAGAACAGAGTGATTGGCCATCTGTTCAGCCTCTCTGGCGAAGGAACATTTCCATCAAGAAATTAGCGGTGCCAAAGTGCGAGCCAATATCTATTGCAAAAACACAAACACTCTCACACAGTCACACACACACAAAAGCACAAACACGCTTATGTACACTGTACTAACCTCATCCAGGAGATGCGGTCTTGCCAGAACTCATACATTATGTAACACGACTTTCCCGGGAGCTTCTGAACAGACACACTGGAGGAAAAAAGTAGAGTGGGTCAAAAAGCAGAAAATAACAAAAAAGGAAGTTGCAAGGAAAAAAGTTTTTCATCTTGGAAGAGAGATTAGCTTGCTGAAGGTAATGTAAAAGGCAAGACATCAACTGAAATGGAAAACATTTTTATAAAAAAATCAGTTGCAGATCAGTACAGTTCTGAAGTATACAGAATCATTTGTAAACTAAGATACTTTTATCTGCCAATTTTTGTCATATAAAAAAATTAGACCATTAAACGTTTTTTTAAAAACTTTCCACATATAATGTGATATACAGTATATTCTACGTAAATCAAGTGAAAAGCAAAATTTTTATACAAAAAAAATCCCTATAACTTGCATGTGTATACCCTTATGCATCTTGATGATTTTATTTCTTTGCTTCTGAAAAATGCATGTTAATTTTTCAGTTGAATTGAATGAGATAAAGACAACAATGTATGCGGAAAAATGTTTATCATCATCTAATTTTTGACATATCAAAAGACTGCATATGTGTGCACTCTCAAAGATAGCCTACTATATCTCATCCTAAGAAAATTAATCAGTTAATAGTAGAATAAATCTCTTTTTATATACAGTACATCCGTCTTTGGGACCTCTGGCAATGTCAACTGCTTATTCAGCATTATTCAAGAATTTTAAAGCTGCTTCTGTAGCAAAATCGGAAGCTGTGTTTAAAACGATTGATTTAGAAGCAAGCAAGATACTCACTGCAAGTTGTCAGAGTGAGCTGAAGTGGCATCGATGTAGCTGCTGAGAACTTTCCGGAAGTTATCTAGTTCATCATCTATCACGGACATCTGCCTCTGAACTAGCAGGATGTTCTGTTGGCAGTGAGACAAGAGACAGAAGGGAGAATGTGATGAAAACAGAACTCTGTGTGTACTTTGGAGAATCGATCCTTGCGAGCATGGATCTGATTTTCACACGGCACATTTGCGGGTACTGATGATTTAGTGAGACTTCACCTTCTGGAGCATGTCCAGATGATGTTTTGAAATGATTCATTGAAAATGGACAAGGGTCTATAAAAGACATTTATAGACAATGGTGAGATTCAGGGACAAGGTAATACATTAAGGAATAGGTGCTCCTGAAATGACCAAAGTAAAACAAAAACATGTGTAAGAGAAAGCACACAATTTCTTCTCTATATATGTGGGCAGATGGAAACCCTTCCTAATTCCTAAATAAAACACTTAAGATCGGAGTTATAAAATGTTCTATTCTTGGTGATTTATTACAACACAGTTATAATGCTAATACAGGTTATGTGGTAATAACTAAACTTTTAATAACAAACAAATAAACATATATCACATTACAAAATGAGCAAATACAGCAACCTGGAAGGGAACATAGTATCAGTGGGTTTAGTAGCAAATGATAAATCACATGTTTTATGTGTCACTAAACAAAAAACATGCCAGAAATTGTTTAAATAAGATTTAGAGTTAATTTGCATTCATGTCCACTAATATCTGAACTTTAAAAAAAGGAAAAACACTGAAAAAGGCATCTACCTTTCTAGTGATAAGGTCAATGAAATTCAAACAGGAAAAGTTTAAGCTGATCTCCCACAATGTGTCTTGTAATAATTTCACAAGATTTCAGAGCTTTTGAAAATGCATTAGTAATCCATTCTGAGAGTGATGTGGCAAGACAGATTGATTTGAATGTGTGAGAACTCTTGAGAACTTTGAAAAGAAACATTGAGCTGAGACTGGACTTTGATCACTGAGAGAAAATTTCAGTGCTGGCTCATTATAAAGCTTCTCATGTTTTGTTGTGAATATCACTGCCATCTCAAAAGCTCAGACAAATCTGAGCACAGAGAGAAAAAGTAAAAAGGAGGATTGTAAGACCTTAAATTTCCAATCATGTCAAGAAGGTTAGAGAAACATATATGAGAGCGAGGGGATGCTCCTTATGAGAAAGTCCTTGAAATATCTTTTCTTTTGAAAAGAAGATTTCAAAGTCCAGCCACGAGGTCTAAATCTCAACAAAAACCTACCTTCTGTGTCAAACCCTCTTTGCAACAGTGTATCTACATTTATATTTGTCGCATTAAAAAAAATACAGATTATAAATATCACATTTTAATATATACTTTGATTAAAGTTTAATCTACATGGCCTATATTTATTTATTTCCTGACTGGAATTGTACCACTTCACAGAAGGAAATATTGTGTCAGTTCATCACTGGGAATTCTTTTTATGTGAACTTTAAAAACCTTCTAAAGAACAGGCAAACACAATGTATTCACAGCTGTAGTGCTTTTGTGCGTTTATCATTTTATGTCTATTTGCTTAGCGGAGCATGTGAGCACATCAGAAATAATTTTACAGTCATATTCTTAAGGGTGGAAAGTAACTAGTTTTGGTTTTTGCTCCTAAACTCCAAATAAAACATGGCTCGTTTTATATAGCCTTTTAGACCTAAAATTATGAGCACAGGAATAAAAAATTAAAAAAAGTAACAGAAATTTTGAAGTAGGTTACACCAAGTAAATATTTCGGGTTTAAGCTTTAACTGCTTCTGTTTGTCTAAAAAATAAAAATCACTTACAATATAAAGTTTTTTTCAAGATTTCATGACTACTAGAGTGACATGTTGTACAATTTAAATAAATAAATAAAACAACACCAAACAACAGAAAAATGAAACTTTATTTTTGTATGTTTGTGTTCCAGATGACAGTGCTCACTTACAGACTTGTATGTGCTGGCGAGTGTATCCTTCCTTGAGTGGCTCCAACTTGGGACCCTAAAACAGGAAAGTAAGAAATATGGGGAAGACCTGTTGGCTGAGCAAAAGTGTGCAATATCAGAGGATTGGAGATGCGTTGTTGCATGAGAGTCCATGTCTACTTAAAAATAGAAAATCTACAGCTTAATTTAATTTTCATCATTTTCCACTTTGAATTATTTATATTCCAAATGCTATACAGTATGTCCATGTTTAAACAAAAGTTAATTATAGAAATTCCAGGAATTCTAAATTATGAACTTATAAATATAAATTTCATGACAATATTTCTATATTTGTATGTGTCCATTTTTACATAATATTAATCATGTGTTTATGATCTGATGATTTTCTCTGTGTAGTTTGTTCCAGCTTTTTCTAAAGCCTCTGAACGTAAAATATGGTTTATCATAGAAAAATAACAATGGCAACATTCAGTCATTAAAAATGACTACTCAAAATGTTCAAAACAGCAGAACTAAAATGTGATGAGTCAGTCACAAACACACTGTTTGGAAATGAGATAGGACTTCTGTAATGAAAAACATGTTGAAAGCATAGATTTTTTTTTCAGTTTTGCAACCAGTTTTTTAATACTCTTTTCTATATAGAAATTGCTTATCATAAAACCAAATCAAAGTGAAAACATAGAGCCAGCCTTTTCTCTTTCAGGTCATAAACTCATTGTGTTGTAATTGAGAGAGCAGCAAACAGAGATAGACAGGCAGTACGTGCTGATGATGTCGGCGTTGAGGTGCAGGGATGGATATTGCACTCTGAATATCCTGCAGGTTATGAATTGCTTTGATATTGCACTCTGAGTCCCTCTGGTTTGACAAAACAGATGGATGGAGAGAGCAAAAAAATGCTTTCAGAGCGACTGAAAGGAGGAAAAAGAATGAGCCTCAAAAGGTGGAAGTAACCAAAGTTAATAAAGGGAAGAGCAGACAGAGGGAAGAAGAAAGAGCAGGAGAGCGTGAAAGAGGCTCGGGGATGTGTGGTGAGAATTGGCCACGGCATGAGAGCAGGAGAGGTGACTGCGCTTGGTGTTTGACAGAACCACAGATCTGCAGCGCTCCATTTGAAACAGCACCCACTCCTCTCCCCCCCAAATATATTCTGAACCCAGAGAGAAATAAAACATACAGCCCAATTCTTCAGACACTGCTCTGTGAAGATACGCAGAATAAACTTAAGACTTGTTTTCGGAGTCACTATTGAAATTAAGAACATGCCCTGGTGATTCCCTGCTGGTAAAATAATATGTGATTTTTTTCTATTAATGAAAAAAATATATATATGAAGAAAATATATATAATCTTAACAGCAGGGGGTCACCAAGGTATACTCAGAAAGCTAATTAATGCTTGAAATGAATTTGCTGCTCCACAATGTTTGAAGCAAAGTTCAAAAAGAAAACAAGCAAATATGAACAGAAAATATCTGCAGGTACACTTTGAAGAATAGATGAACTGTGGGATTTTTTTTTTTCACTGATGCAACATGAAAGCTTTCTGCCCTCAGCAATTATGGATAAACTGTCATTGACCTTTTGCAGTGAAGTACAGGGAAACAAATTTTAACTGCCTTTGCCTTCTCTTTAGCTCAGAGTGTTTAATATAATTGTTACCTCTAAAGTGACTGCTAACAGAACCAGCCACTATATGATGTCGATTTTCATGCATAAATATACATAGCTTGGATGTTGTTGGTGTCTCAACTCTGTAATTGGATTACTGATGGCTTGATGAAGAGGAATTTAAGTCTTAAAGACACAACAAAGAATTATAGACATACAAGTTCATGGATGAGATTTAAAGTCATGGAGTCAAAAAGATAAATAATAAAGTGGTGAATATTAAAGAAGGACGCGACAAAAAATAAATAAATCTTTGCACCATACCTGACACTCCAGTTTATCCAAAAGTTGCTGCAGTCGGTTGATCTGAGAGCACCAGTTTTCTTCATCTTCTATGTTGACGCCTGTAGACAATCGATGGACCAATTAATCAATTAAACAAGTACCTAGTTCATGCTTTAGAATCCACAAACAATAATTCTCTAATAAGCAGGTTTCTGTCTTTCCAACTAATCAGATAGATTATGGATTCAACCATTGCATCAGTAAAACTCTGTATTCCTCTTATCGGACAACCAGAGAGAGGGTTTAAAGAAACTGCAGCCATTAAAGAGCAATTTATTCCACATCTTCAGAGAGGAGGATCCTTTTAGATTACAGTTTGTGTGATTAAAATGAATTATATTATGTGAAAATTCACCAGCACACATGAGTTTCTTTTTTTTTTTTTGTTGCTCTGGCTAAAACTGACAAGTGCAGGGGTATTCATGCATAAATATGGCCCAGCTGTCCTCTAAATGCATGAATAATGCTTCCTTCAAATGTTGACAAGCTGCATCAGTGCTCTGAAAGGCTGTTTGCTTGGTGGCACTATTGTCTAATTTTAGAATTAAAAGAACAAGCAATTTCAGCTTAGCAAATATTTAGCACTTGCAAATAGCTGGGTGAATGTGCCAGTCAGTTCAACATAGATTGCGAGGCAAAATTAATCTTTATTTTGTTGCTGTGCGAACTAAAACCTTTTATAAACCAGTTTGTCAGAGTGACAGTTCCCTTTATTGTGCCAAAACAGGCAGCTGCCATTAGGGACTTCTACATTCTTGAACAGTGTGCTTGGTCAGCAACCATGTTTGAGTGGGTGGCATGTGTCAAAGTAATACACAAGAGACAGGAAAAAAAAGGATTTCAAGAAAAACTCTCCATTAAGAATCACACTCTGACTGTCAGCTTGTCTTATTGTTTTAGTGATTCCTAGCAGCTATTAGTAGTTTTGAACATTAAACCCAATTTTAAACAAGATAAATAAAATACAAAAAAATGTTACCGGTACTTGAGGCTGAATGTATCAGATAGAAGATTGAGGGGTAAAGATAAACAGTGTGATAAGGATTAATATTTAATAAGAAACAAATGAGACTCAATATAAAGACATATATATGAATATAACCTTTGAAGGGGAAAAAAACCCTGAAAAAGTTGAGTAAATGTCCATTTGACTTGCATTACCTCATATGTTTAAATATAAAAAGTCTAATTATATATTCTCTTTACCTGTGTTTGGCATCCCAGTGCAGGGATCTGATGAAGACACACAGAGGTTGTTATGGACCCTACGACCACACCGCCTGCCATTTTTCTGTACCACTGTCAGCTCGGGAGCCTTTACCTCCCTCCTGCCATGACAGCGATTGGAGACCCAGGGAGACAAACATCAGAGAGAAAGACAGCAACTGTCAGAGGATTGTAGAGGAAACAAACTAAAGATATGGCAGACAGAGGTAGTCACAAGGGAGCAAGGAGAAGCTGATATAGAATGAAATTAGGGGCTAAATGAGGAGACTGGGAAAAGAAGTATGAGAGCAATGCAGAGAGAACGATAGTGGAGAGAAATCAAGAGGGACGATAGGTTAATATGCAATTCAAGAGTGAGAGATGAACAGTGAGTGGACAGAATAGAAAACTTTGTGAAGTGCTCTTAAAAGCTCAAATTATCACACTTATACAGACACATTTCAGTATAACTGGGAATGTGTGTTGGACGCAGTGAAAAATATGTGTCAAAGGCACTTACAATGTGAAATTTTAAACACTCACACTTTATAACAAATGAGTGTGAATGCTATAATTTCATTTGTGTATTTCTCTGCAGGTGAAAACAAAAACACCTCTGCACATTTGTGAGGCTTTGTTATAGTGTTCCCATTTTGCTTTCCTTTGTTGGACCTTTGTGCATGCTGGTAATTTCATGTGTGTGTATTCAGCATCCTGCTGACGGCGCAGAGGGAGCATATTGCCAGGAGATTCTCCTGCTGAGAACCTGCAATCCAAAGGCCACAGGAAAAGCCACAAGTCTACCAGTCAACATACGGAAAGAAGTTTCTATACCTGTCTTAATTTTTCTTTACCTTTGTTTCTGAAAATTGCACACTGTCTACCATCAGCTCAAAGTTGTGAACTGGTATTTGTTGCTTTTAAAGTCTCTCTGGTGGTTTTTCTTTTCTCTTTTGAACTCATTGTTGTGTTATTTATCTGTGTGAATCTGTGGTGAATGCTTTGTCATCCATTCTGCTTTAGCTCCTTCTCTGCCTCCTGGTCTCTCCTCTCTATAATTCACCTTGGCTATAATCGGTTTGCTATTTCCAATAATACCAGTGTGGCACCCAGAGGCATGAGCAGAGTTCTGCTGAGCCAAGAAAACCACAGTTCAACAGGCAGACGCTTACTATTTATATACAAAATGTAAAAAGAGCCTGGCAGTCGATAAATATAAATTCATGACTATTTGCTGTAGTATAATCTCACACCTTGATTTTGAAGAAAAAAAAAAAACTAGCCTTTGATAAGATTAAATGTTTTCTCTTTTGCTAAAATGTTCATTATTGAATCATGGGTGCCACACATATTGACACCCAAAAACTGTTCTATAAAATACATGTTACTGGAGGGTTAATACTTTATTCTTTTAAGTTGATCAAATTGTTTATGAACTTTTAAATAATAAACTATGAGCTGACAGCTTTTGTCCATCACCTCATTCTCCTCTACCTGTGCTGTTCCCACTTCTCTCTGATTAGATCCTCTGGTTTCCCTCTCCTATTCTTCATCTTTTCCTCAGTATATTATTTTTGGTTTCAATCGTCTTCTCCAGCTCCTTCTGTTTATTCTATCTTCGTGTTTTCCTCTCCGCTGATGTCCCATGTTCCCTAGCCTCTTTGTAGTCACCCTCTTGGATTATTTAAGACTCATAAGGACAATTTTATAAAAGTATAAAAATTACTGAAAGAAATGGTGGCGTTTAAACATTTTTAAATTCAATAGATTATTAAAAAGAAATCAAAATAACTCCAATTTAGAGCATTTTGATAACAAAATTTGTTCTGTTTCAAAGAAAAAATCTTGTTGCCACAAGTAAATTAATTATCTTTTTTAATTTAGAAAATCACTAAAAAGACTTCACTGTCAATGTTTTTTTTTTGTAGTTTAGAGCTTATTAGTAGTTCTGGAGTGCAGTGAATCTTTTACTGATCTCCTCCTTTACCCCTCTGATTATAATCATTATCATTCTCCAGTGGTTCTTATTCTGTACAGGGAGCACACAGGGTTTAAGGGTTTTTGACAAGGTCAGAAGAGGGCTATGCTCAGTCTGCTCTTCCCACATCAAGCAATTCTTTTGCACATTAAGCAGAAGGTTTAATGCCTAATTTTTAGTCAGAAAAGGGGAAACCAAATTTTTTTTGCAAGTAAAAAGCACCTTGCTTTTCAGGAAGGTGCTTATAAAAATATTGTTTTCGCTACTGTGTGGACAATGTGTTGCAAATGGTTAAAACAGACCCCACAAATAAGACATAAGCAGATATAAGTGGAGCCATATTGCAGAACTCACGGAGCGGGGCTGCTCTGCTCCTCCACAGCCTCCATGGCACACTGAAGGGAGCTCTGTAGGGAAAACAGCTGACTGGATGTCTCTCTTAGCATGAACCTGGTGACAAACTGACCCAACACACTGGCACCTTGGTACTCCTGAGAGAAAGACAGATTTCAACATCAAAATGCATCCAAGCTCTAGAGCAAATACATTGTAGTTAACTGGGTTAATGGATACACTAAGGTATTCTGACCTGTTTATTCAGATTCCAGGGAGAAAGAACTTAAACAGGAGTTATTATTGCTGCTTGAGTCTCCAAACATGAATGTGATTAGATATTCCCAGAGGACTCTTGAAGCAATGCTGCAAGAGCTGTTTGCCAAAATGGTGAGACTGATTTGTAATCTCTGCAGAATAAGCATCTTGGGATTATCAGTCCAGAGCAATAACAGACCACAGCTGCTAACTAGGACTGAACAATACTTTGAGGATTGCCTCACCTTAGCAGGAGCAAGAACAGTGGAGAAAGGCGATCTAATTAAGACAGGATGCATAATGTTTCAGAACAAATCCTCTCCCTCCTTCTCATTTAACATGCATGTAATTCAAATCCCCGATTTAAGGTTGTTCTCTCAAAGTAGCTTCAATCAATTCAGTTAAGAGATTGAATTGTCATTCTTGCAGAATAAAAAGGGAAAATGTTTGCACACTGAGATTTAAGTTGACTGTCCCAGATCATTTTGGTTCTAATAAGGATAGAGTTACATATCTACAGACCCACTGAATAAATCTGAATGTTATTGAGAAGTTGACTTATTTTGGTAACTCAAATCAAAATGTTAAAAACAATATGTAGATTAATTGCATATAGATGTTTAAAGCCTTTACAAGCCTCATCTAAACAGAATATTCTAATAGTTTTGGATATCTATGCATATACCGGTACTCCTCAACCTGGTTTATAATACAGTTTTTCTTGAGTGCTTTGACCTGCTTAAAGGAACTGGGATGCACTCAGTTTTCATTGTTACTTTCTCAACAGAGCAGAAGACACCTCTTAAAAATGATTTCTCATTCGTTTGGCACATTTTCCCTCACCGTTTTTCAAAACAGTTAACATAGATGTCATTCAAGCAGTTCAAACTCTGCTCAATTGTTCTGACTACAGAAACCAAACAGAAATCGGATGTTTCTAACTATTGGAAACTACCTAGATCAATATTAAATCAGGTCCTATTTTTATTTTCTTATTCTCTAAGATTTTATTTTGGTTCATATTTATAGTATTTTCTCTAATATTTACTATTTCAGTCTTTAACCAAAGTTTAAAAAAAAAACAAAAAAACAATGGCATTATTAAAATTTGCATCAATGTATTTCTGATTCTGGATCCAGGTAAAGTTGACACAACCTTTGGCAGTGGCTTAAAAAAGTGATGTAATAAGCTCCAATGACAAGCACCAAGTCCTGTACTTCTTGATATACAGTGTATATTATGTAATGATTGATGGAAAGAGTTCATACATAAGGCATTACGTTCCTAAACATAATATGTTTAAAAACTGCATTTACCTTTTCAAAAATATACAGTATGTGAGTCTTATGCTACTGATTAAAAAAAACACTGTATAAAGTTAGACAAGTAATAGTAATATTAACATTTATATATTAAGAAAAGGGTTACATTTTTGCATCAAATGTTAAACAACATGGTGTTTTTTACTAAGTTAAATGAACTATCTGTTGGTTTGGTGGCAGTTTTGCATATGGGAACATTTTATTTAACTCTCAGCGACAAAGCAGCTTTCTTAGAGCAGCTCATCTGCCGTGGAAAAATGTAGTCACTGGTGGAATCCTAATCTGCATATACTCTGGACTGAACACAGTGGAACCTTTGAAGTAAAGGGAGCAGATTGAGTGGCAGCCACTGGCTGTTATACTAATCACCATCTTTGTCCATCTGCAGCAAGATGAACAGCAGTTTCAACAGCAGAGAAGTCAGAAGTGGCTCAGCTGCAGAGGAGGGAGAGGAGAGGATCTGAAAATGTTTCCCAGATGAGCAGGGGGCAGAAGGCGAAGGTCAGGAAACCAGACCTGGCTACATAATAGTGCTGGAACATTTAATGCAATATAAACTTGCTATGATAAAATAAGAAATCTATTTTTCTTTTTCTCTTTTATGCACTGAAGGAATGACTTGGTCTATGTATAATGAAGAAGTTCATGTGATTGCTCTAAAAATCTAAGAGTGTATTCAGGAGATATACATTCAGCATGGTACTTGAATCATGTCAAGGCATATAGCACCATGTAAAAGTGATGACACCTCTAAACCTAGTAACTGATTGTACCTGGTGAGAACAATGGACATCAAGTATTTAGGATAAATGGTAAAGAGTCTTTTTCACTGCTGTGGAGAATTTTTTTATGCCCACTCTTCACTGCAGAGAAGAAATCCTCACATTGGATAGTGGAGCATGAACAATAGGTAAGCGGTCAAACCACAGCATTTTGATCAGATTCAAGTTCAAACTTAGACTAAGCCACACCAAAAGTTTTGTTTTTGGTATTTTTAAGTCATTCAGTAGTGGATTTGCCAAATGTACTTCAAAATTCATGGTTCCATCAACTAAGGAAAATTTTCCAGGTTCAGAAGCAGAAAAGCAGCCTCAAACATTATCATTACTGTGTATGACATGATTTTTCTGCAATTAGTTTCACACCACATGTAACTGGACACACACCTTTCAAAAAGAAATGTATTTTGTTTCATCAGTCCACCAGTCTAGGGTCATGTATTTTTGGGTTATTTTTCCAAACGTGAAGTGGACCTTTGCGTTGTTTTTGACCAGCAAAAACAAAAAGGCAAAAACAGAAGTAGGTGTACTTTTTCACAGCACTGAACTTCCTGGTTAATTCCGGAGAAAATATCACACATCCAACTTTTCTTAACATGAACAAATACATAGATAAAGTTTTTCATGCAATGTGCGGAAATCTTACCTCTTTAGTTTTATCCATTGCTTTTAAAATGGCAATGTTCAGGCTCTCCAGAGCTGAGAGAACATTTACATATTCTCCGAGGTGCTCAAAAAAATAATCTAATAGAGAAAAGAAGAATAAATATTTGAACAGTTATTGCAGTGAAAGACAAATGAATAAGTAATGTTCTTACATGTTCTAAGATTCTAAAGAAGTTAAACCATGACTAGTGAGATTCATAATACAGTCCAATAGAAATGTTGATGTAAGAAGAACTGGCAATTTTAAAATTGTTGGCCGTGTTTAAATGACTGAAATCCCTAATAGCGGACATGAAGGATGATGCATACAAATTTAATGAAGAAAGCTCCTACACATTTTTTTGTAAAAATTTTCTTAAAGGAAAAACATTTAAAAAAAATCTTTAACAAGCTGAAACAATTGATCAAATGTGAAATTAAATGGCGCTTGTCTTAATAAAAAGTCTAATTTTATTCAGCATATAGTTCAACACATAGTCAACACTGATCCAAGGTTAATGGATCTTAGGTCTCAAACATTTTTGCTCATTCCTGCTAACACTGTCTCTCCAAATCGTCAAATGAGTTCTTTCTCAATAAATGCTAAATGTTTATAAAACTTGGTCTGCGACAAAAGTTGGCCTCTGATGTGGAAAACAGTCAACCTCCCTTGACGTCAAATGGAAAGTAAGCCATTCCCATTTGATCAATTATGCAAACGTTTTATTCTGGGCAAAACTGGTGTTTACCCGTCTGCGTGCCCCATTTCTTAGCTTTATTCAGGGCACACAATCCTTTCAAAGATGATAAAAGAGGACAATTGCTTTCAGATTTAGTGTAGGTAAATGGTTATCCAATGGTTAGGAGTTCAATAGGGGACATTATTAGTGATTTCAACAGTAAAAAATTGAAGGAGTGGACATAAATAAACTTCTTTATTTTTGAAAAAGCTGCTCAAGTCTTTTAAAGGCACATAAAACCTGCCTTAATTTGCAGATTCAAGATCTTGTCTGATGACATTATGAGACATCAAAATGCATATGGTCATAATCTTGAAAGAAACAGAAGTTCGACAAAAATTCAGTACTTAAAACAGACAATGTACTTTGTTGCCAACCTGATAACTTGTCAGTGTCCAGATTGCTGCAGGGCAAAATGTAACAGGAGAAAAATGAGAAGAGTTAATTAGGCATATGCAAAGAGGTGTTGCACTTAATTCCTTGAGATTTTTTTGTTGCGTTTTATAAATGGTAATATTGCACAGTTATCCTAAAGAACACATGAAGATTGCATTAAAACTACAAAGAAAAGATCATATGAGTTTGCAAATCCTATAGTTTTTTGACTGACATGGAAGATTGTACAGCATTTGTCCTTAGAAATTGTGAATATGTCTTTCTTGTAAATCTGTTTTTCAGAAATACTCATTCATTCAACTGTGATATTGCTTTCTTTTATATTTCCTTTTTATATTTAACACACTGTAGGAAAATCCCTTTATCTTTGTTTACCACTCACAGAAGATGTCATCACACTGGGTGCTGTAAACAGCTTTTGGTGTCACAATTTAAAACAACAGCACTGTACTGTACAGCTCAGAACATTAACCTTTTGCTTTAATGGAGTGTTAAGGGTTATTTTCATTGCTTAGTGGAAAATCAAGCCAGTTATTGCCTGATGTTGAGAGAGTGTTTACCATCACACTGAATATAGCTTCATTACCTAAAATTGTAAATTATTTTGTTAAAGATTTTTACCATCACCAAGTAATTAAATTTTTCTGGCAATATTTTGCAGGACACAATACATTTAATCTGCCATTGAAGCAAATCTCATGCCAGCTGCTTCAAAGAGAAAGGGTGAGGAAAAAACTGTGGTGAGCTTCTGCTGCGGCTCACTACCCCAGTGATTCTCAATAATGAAAAAGTCCTTGCTAAGTCAGCGTAACAAAATCTCATCAAATCAGTCTGATTGCTGTTTATTGGACTATCATTTTGTCTTTCTGCCTGGGCTTAAGCACATAATTTAACAATGAGATTGGAAAATTAGCATTTTGTAAGAATGTGGTTTCCTCATAAAGGCAAATTCTTAATCTGCAAAAAATATTAAGAAGATAAGCTTATAACAAAGATAAAACATAATGCCAATAAAGACTTTCTAAAAGACCCAATAACAGGATTTTTTTTTTCATTAGCAGCTGGGGCGAGTTAAATTTCCACTACGAAGCATGGACTTCAGGCTGACAACCCTCAGGCTGGTCAAACTGATTGAGTTTTTTGATGTTCCTGGTGCATTTAATAATATTTATATTCAGAGGATGTGAACTGTTACTTTATGAAGTCTGGTTTCAGGGGCCATTTTATTTACTAAAAACTTCTCTCCAAATGTATTTTGTTTGGCCTGCAACTGATGACTTGATGAAAGACCAAATTTGATAACTGTCTCCTCATTATATTCTTCTTCAAGTAACTAAAACCTAAATAAACACTCACTTATTCTGTCGTCCGTCTATGGAGTAAAAAAGTTCCTGAAGCTCTTCAGTTGTCAGGATCCCATCAGCAAAGTAAGCATTGAACTCCTCAAATGACAACTTGCCATCATCTGAAAAGCAGTGAAGGAACAGATTTATGACAGAATTACTCAAGGTTTCCTAACCTGCCACAAGATGGTTCCTTTTTCCCAGTTGATTTCAGACTTAATGTGTCTTCTTATTTCCATTTAACTTTACATTTTCTATGAAGTTGTGGCTCTGCTGCCCTAAGTATCTAATATCTACATGTTTTTGTAACAATTAACTAATTCAGGTCTGAGGGAATAAATCAGTCACTTGGAAAATCCTGTAAGAACACTTTTCACTGTATTCCTAGACTTGTCAACATACCACTCATCACATTTTAATGAATCAAAACATTTATTTCTGTGGTCTTGCACAAAACTGTACAAGGCCACAGAAAGTTACTGATAAATGATATGCAACTATTAATATAATATATAGAATATGAAAAAAGATACTTGTTCAGCAGTTTGGAATTATTTCCTACTTCAGCTAGTTAATTGTGAGCACAGTTTGTTGTGGCAGACATTGCACCGAAAAATCAATAGCAGAGGATGAATGGCTGGATTGTCATCTGTGAAGAAGAGCTCCTTCGTGAGCAAACTATCAATCTCTCTGCTAGTACAAACAAATCAGGGTGGCCAAGAGTAAGCTTATACCGGTGAAAAACTATGAGAGATTTTTAAGCCTTACGAATTAGTAGAGATGAACAGATTGTGTCTGCAGCAAGCAGTACTCAGCAATGACACTCAAGCACTTGGAATTACGCCAGTGGGAGTTGGATTCTCTGGTAATCATTGTGAGTAAAGAACATGTCAAGATTAGAGTCAAAATAAACCAAAAATGAACTTGACAGTGTTGAACAGAAAATTATATTAACATAAAGAAATCTCAGCAGAAACGCTGGAGGGGCTTTCTCAAAGCCCCTCCTTCTTAGATAAATATTTAGCACTGGACATTTTCAGTAGAATACTTTCACACATTACTTTCTAACTTCCCTGTCTAGCTTTTTTTTTTTTTTGCCACTATTTATGCACAGCTTGTGCTCATTACTTATATCTTTACACCATCTGTACTGTGGCTTACAGACTGTGAAACCAAAGATCTCTCCACATGTCTCACCTTGTGTCATATTTGGAAAGACTCCTATATTTGGAGTGCCAAGACAGACAGACAGCAGGATTCTCAAAAGTGACACTCACAGGAAGCCTTGACAGTTCTAGGATATATGTCTTCATATGTCAAAAGGGGGAGGTTTCCAGTAAGAAAAATATGTAAAAGCACCACTCTTCAGAATTAGTCTTTTTTTATAGTCTATGATTTGGTACAAGCCTTCTGCCAGGGCACAGCAATTAAACTGGAATAAAAAGTGGATTGTGAATATGTTCTGGTGAGAAATGTCCGTATCAACCTGAGGAAAAATCATGCTTTTAAATATGCTTGAGGATAACAACTGAAGAGTGTCACCATCCACAATGAAACTTGGCCATAGATCTTAAATGACATTTGGAAGGAAGGTCCAAAAGTAGCAGAGAATCTCAGATTACAGTACATAAATAAAGATTTTGAAAATTATTTTCAGTTAAATCAAATAATCTTTGTACTTGATGTAGTATTCAGTTGTCACATCCAGATGAAATTCTGTATTTCTTCTATAACAGCCCAAAGAGAAGAACTAAAATTATTTTTAAATACTGAAAAAGATAAGTTCACTAAAATGTTCTTTGCTTCCATCATATTAAATCTGATTAATGCAGATTCGGGCAGGGAACAGATTCACATTTCAAATGCCAGCTGATGCCTTGAAATGAATAAATCATTCATGCGTGACCCATTGACACATGAGCTCACCCGGTCCAAAAACACTCACAGGCAGACCTCAACATGGCTTTTGTCATGTTGAGGTCATTATCACCCTCCACTGAATGTGATATTTATTTATGCATCCACAACACAAGACTTCCTAAGAAGCAAACATTCTCAATTTGAGTTAGGATGGAGAAGATTGGTAAAGGAATTTAAAAAAAAATCAGCCATAAAACTAAATATCACAATTCATAGTAACTTAAAGTAAAAAAAAATGGTATAGCAGTCTTTTTTAAAACAGTCAAAGATGCTCTGATCATGAATGTGGCTGGGTGTTTTCACTGTGCATCACAGCTGTGCAAAATCTATATGAAGCACCATCTAAGCATCCTAGTAATAATCCAAAACAGGAATCTGCAATGCTCTGTTGGTTTTTAAGCAGAGCCCTTGTGTGGCATTTGCACTCCTGAAGTTAAAATGTCTCAAAACGTTTAGAGTAAACAAGAAACAAAATAAGAAAGTTGTGATGTCCTGCAAAGTAGGGCACAAAGTAGGCCACGCTGGTATCCCTTCAAAGGTTAGTCCCAATGCAGGCTCTCCTAAGTGGTTTATAAATTCCCCACAAACGCTTCAGTAGCAACCAGCATTGCTAAGAGAGATGGCTTTGGTTTTGTCATGGTAAGCTTCTATAGATCTCTGCATACTCAAGCTATTACTGGTATTCTTAGCATCAATGTCCTACTTGGGGTGTTTCACAAGCCCATCTGTTAGAAAATCTGAGGCAAATTTTTACTTTCCAAAGCCTCACTTACAGCCGTGTGCTACTTTTACATTCTGTTTTCAGCAATCTTTTATACTTGTGGTCTGAAGCTGACTGGCCTTTTTTCTTCAGATAAGAGAAAATATGAGGTGAGAATAAATTTCAGCTGTCATATACAGTATATCTGTCTGTTGAGCCCTACTACCTGCTTGAGAGCACACGGATGCAACAAACTCTTAAAACTATATCAGTTTACTGATCCTTGACCATTTAATCATTTTGGGCTGAACATTGACTGATGAAAGCTGTTTCTCTGGTCAGGAATCTATGAGATTCTTATACTGAGAATACTTTAAAGTAGTTAATTTACGAACAATAACAGACGTCATATTAGTACTAAAGCTAAATCAATTACTGAACTGGTAGTGCAAATAAATCACTTGAATTAACGAGTGAGTGTTTTGAATGATAGGCTGTGACAGATGCTGTTTACTGAGTTGCATGCTCTCAACAGCTGCCCCTCTGCAAACGTAGTTACTGGTAAAGTTTTACTTTCCATAATTCTGAACAAAAATTTTAAAATATATATTATGCATGAACTGATAAATACATGAAGCATAATATAGAAAGTTAAGACCATTCTATTACCTAAAGAGGAGGAACTTAATTGTATCTCAATTTTTTTGCAAAATTATTGTAACATATCAACATCTTCTTCTTATGGGCTCACAAAAGTTATGCATGCAGTTTCTTCACTACTAAAAAAAGCATATTCAAGAACCACAAACAAACAAATCTGTCAATCTCACAGATAGTTGATTGGATCACAGTTTTGAAGGGAAAACAAAGTCAATCATTTTCTTTTACATTATATTTTTAGCCTATTCCCAGTCGTATTTAATACTGAGGAATATAGACCACTGAATGTAGGACGGTACATTTTTTGTGTGTTTCGCTTTTAGCATTTATGGTCCTCCTTCCCTTTCCTTTTTGTGCAGCTGGTTTAGAAATGACAGTCATCTCTGCTGAGTTCATTATAATAAAAAATCGAACATTGAATGTATTTTTATTTGAAAGAATTAGAGCAATGTCTCATTCAGGATGTCTTTCTTAAACATTGCTAATACTGTCGAGAAGCAATTGTTGTTTAGAGGCACAATGATTACAGACTCTTTGAAGTGTGAACAAAACAATGTCCCGTGATGACGGCTACACTTCCCTCCCCTTGATTTGCTTTGGCACCCTATTTCATCAGTTATTAGAGATGAATAAATATCTTTCTGGGTGAGCCAATATTGCACAACAAAAGCATGGGAAACAGAATGGCTCTTATTGCAGCAAGAGATTAGTCTACCTATTTAAACTGAATGCTAATATAAAATGATGCCACAATTTCTCCTGATTTAGTCACAGTCTGATTTGATATCTCATGCAGTCACATATCAAAGCAAGAAAAAATATATAAAGTGCATGACCCAATAACAAACAAACAAGTTAATGCAATTTACTGTGATCTATTGTGTTCAGTAAATGCAACTTCATGGAAAACAATTTAAAAGTGTGAGAGAATGATATAACAAAAAGTAATGTTATTTCACGAAAACTCACAGACTTATGATGTAAAGCAGTGAAATAATTTACACTGTTTACTGAGACAAAATGGTTGCTATAGGAAACTTCTGTACACTTTGATGTGATTGCAAGAAAGTAAAATGTCAGGTCTGTAAGCTGTGCAAAAAGTGCTGTCTTAAAAACTTACTGACGGATCTTTGGTTGGGTAAAAGCTTTTACGATGTTTAATATTTATTTTGATCTCAGCATGGGATTTGACATTAAGTAGCACCAGATTTTGCCAGAGACGCCTCCAGAAAATGTTCAAGCGGGTGTCTAGATGGAGACAGCTTACAGTTTTAGGCTGGCTGGACATAAGATTAGAATTTTTTTAGGCTGTGGTAACAGCAGAGTGAGACTAGAGGCAAGGCTTGGAGTAAATAATATGTGTGTGTGTGAGGGGAGGGGATGTTGGGGTGTGTGCATAGTAAAACTACATCACTGGATTTAGCATGAAGAATCTGAAAAGAACGCTAAATACGCCATCTACTTTCTGCAGCAAAATTATAGATTAGATTAATATTCTATAAACACATCTGGAGGTATTTTATTTTATGAGACAATCCTTCAATCTTTTCCACTATAGGCTTAAATCCACAGCCTAAGCTAAATTTTAATTGGATTAGATAGCTGATTGAAGCATGAGATGAATAAAAAAAGTTTCTGTGTGTCATTCATGCAAACTGCTTGTTTTTCTCCAACTTATCACTGAAGCTATCTCACAGATTAAACATCTCAAAAAGCAATTGAGGCAATTCAAATCCTCACTAAGCATATTTACTCACCATTTTTGTCAGCTCTGCGGAAAATCTGAAAAAGCAGAAAGGATAAAGCCATTAGTTTTAGTCAAGGGCCATATAAGGAATTTGTCCACTAAACAGTTATAAATAATCTGGAAAAATATAATGCAATGTTTGATATCGACAAAAAATTTGCCATTTAAACATCTAAATCATTTATGCATTCCTTAGAAGAATTTCCAAAATAGGAACATTTACATAAGCTTTTATAATGACTGTGCATGTGAATGTGTGAGAGTGAGTGAGTCATATTTAATGGCAATGGCAGCTGAAACGGAGAATCTTGCTTAAAATGGGACTAACAATCATCGCATCTGGAGTAAACAGTCATTTCAGGGGCAGCACAAGGCCACAGTGCAGCAAAGGGGCCATTTGCTTTTGTCCTGCTGGTGCCTCAGCCTTAACTGCTCATATTCAACCTCGCACAAAATACTGCAGTACTTTACCACCTGGGAAAACTGCTGAAATAACAGCAGGGATATAAAAAAAACATTAAATTTGAGTTAATTGGGAGAAATTATAGTAATTGAGTGCAACAGCTGCTGGGAAGAAGGATCTGTGAGAATGCTCCTTTGTGCACCTGGATGTAGCTGTTTGTCACTGATGCAGCTCTCATTTCCGCAATAGCTTCAAGTATGGGATGGGATACATTTTTCAACAGCAATCTCTTTATGACTCCCACCACCTGAACTAAGTCAAAGAGGCAACCTAGCTCAGAGAGCTGGTCTTTTTGCGAGCTTATCTATCAACGTCCTCTCAAATGTACATAAGCTGCTGCTCCACTGTAATACACCATAAAAGAAGGCTAGTGCCACCAAAAAGTCAAAAAAGGGCTTCAGGTGCACACTATGCACCCCAAAGAGGATCAGTGTTGAGATTTTATATAAGATGCATCTATGGAAGGATTCCATAACCCTTCCATAGATGTTCACCTGTCAGTGTGTTGGGTCTTTGCCTGCAGAAATCTATCACAAGCTCCTTTAGGATCCCTTAAGGTGCCAGGAGTCCACAAGTTCTGTGTCCACTGGCTGTACTCTGAGTTCTCCTCACCGATGATGAAGCTATCTATGGCAAAGTTATCACAGAACTTTTGTAGATGGTAGCCTGGGGAATTCAGGGAGAAGTCTGCACTGTAGAGGGGGAACAGGAATGGTGCCAGGCACATATCCCTGCAGGTTCTTTTTACAGCAGACTAGCCTGTCAGAAACACAGCCCTCTGTTCTCACATGCTGCAGGCATACATTTTAATATAAAAGAGTAGCTTTAGCCAGGGGAATTTGATAATTGGACATGTTATTATTCTATACATACAGTGTATGCTTTAGACACCAGTAAGTAAGCTTGCTGCTTCTTAGAGCAAATGCCACATGGTTACAAAAGCACTTGTATACTGGAAGAACACAGGCTGTATGTCAGTTCCGAACCATGAGACCGTGCACACTGTTTCCTCAAGTGTTACAAATAAATTCAACAGCGGCATCATTGGTTT
Organism: Xiphophorus hellerii; assembly: GCF_003331165.1. Taxonomy (NCBI): domain Eukaryota; kingdom Metazoa; phylum Chordata; class Actinopteri; order Cyprinodontiformes; family Poeciliidae; genus Xiphophorus; species Xiphophorus hellerii. The sequence continues at coordinate 10,430,412 of NC_045691.1, read as the reverse complement.
TACCAATTACACAAATGTGTTTTTTCTGAGGTGGAACTCCAAATTGTTAGCTTTGAAAAAGGTCCAAAGGAAGTGTTGGAGAAGTCAGACGCTTTTCTGTCTGTGGACTGTGCTACTGTCTGACTCAAATGTTAATAGACAAATGGTGTTTTTGACCAAAAATATCAGATTATTCTTATTATGGGTACTGTAAAATTGTGATCACATTTTATTAAGAATCCTCCACATTGAATCAAAGCTCTTAAAAAACATGCAACAATTCATTTAGGCCATACAATATAATCTCTTCATATATTAACTTAAAATTATGTAATGTCTTAGCACCGCTTTACCCTTTGATCCTTTGTAGCTTTATCATTTATTTCTAAAGGACTTTATGACTTATTATGGCGACAAACTCTTCAATAATATTAGTAAACTGCTTATATTTCACTGGCAACTGGGAAGCTGTAGCAGCCAACACAGTCTCTGTTTTACTGCTCTTTCATATTTCATAATATCATCAATGTAAAGAGTGAAATATACTGAAATTGTTTGTGAAAATCCAGATCACATTCACAACAGGATTATTTATACAATATTTAAATTTTTACTTTAATTATAGTTGAGTATCAGAATTTCTTTGGCATTTTCCACAAAACAAACCGAGAGGGACCTGCATATTGGTAATATCATTATCTGGGAGATTGTCATTTTGTTTCAATTCTTCTTAATTTAATATCTTAATGTTAGTAATCATATGATGTGCTATTTTGGGGGATTTTCTGAATTAAGAAATAATCCTTGTAAATAAAACAGTCTTGCACAGTGTATGTAATCTAAGTAAGTAACTGTCTAAAAGTATAAGTAATTGTATTCCAGATGCCTTAGTTTCTCTTCACTCTGTTCCCATTGGGGGACTCAGTGATGCAATGCTTATAATTAGCAGCAGCGTGTGCAATCCTTCAGTTGAGTGCTTTTTTTGTAACAGAAAAAAAGGCTTTTTAAAGAGTAGAAAGAGTGTCACTTAAAGAGATCTGTCATCTTAAAAAAATCATAGAACATGCACATAAAAACTTTTTTTGAATGCCTCTGTGTTTTTACTTTCAAGGTCCATTTATGCATGGGTTTATACTTAGAGTAAGGCAGTAAGGCAGAACTGAATGATATTTGCATACACTTAGTCTTTCAAGATATTTGTTGCTAAAAAGAGACTGTCAATGTAACCACTCTTTTGCTGGTCAGAGATTAGAAGCGATTATTGCATCTATCTATGCATAGTTAAGCAGAGCTACAGTTCCAGCATGACTATGCTATTTGTCTGGACTGTTGTTTTTGTTCCAGCATAAAAGCTTGACTTATTGGCCAAAGCTTGTCCAATTTGGCAACAGTAATAATGCAGTGCCCCAACTCCTAGGATTTTAGCATTGGGATTTTTTTTCTAGTTGACTTCTAAATAGCAAATAGTAGCATGGTGGCAAAATTATTTTCGCCTCTATTGTCTGCTGACTTCTGCAGTTACCTTTGGGCTAAAGCCTCTGCTGGGGATCAGAGGGGAATTCATAGAATACCAAGGCCAGTTTAGTTTGAAGAAGCACATGCCAAAAGAAATAATTACTCTGTCAACCACATTGTCCTGTTTTGTTTGGCCAGAATAAATAAGAACAAAATAATAATACAATGTATTATTTTGTTTTTTAAGTCCATGTCTTTAAAAGTATTTTTTTTTTTTGCTATTATGTCCAAATGTTGAATTTATATCAAATAATTAAGGAAGTTCTGAAGGCAAAAAGGGGGTCCAAATGAGGACTAGAAAGGTGTATTCAATAAAATGCTGAGTCTTGCCAGGAGAGTGAATTTACACTATAAATACATAAACAAATGTAATGTTCCATGAAATGTATAATATCCTCTTCTTTAAACACCTCCACCCATTGCAGCATCTGAATAAGTAAGGCATTTTAAAGATTGAACAAACTTGCTTGACACATATCAGCACAAATCAGCCAAACAGCTCCAGAACAGATGAGTCACCAACTCTGGGAAAGCCACTTATTGGCTCCCAAAAGAAGACTAACAATATGCCTCACTCCTGATCTTGTAAAAGGTGTTAGGTAGCTGCTTACAGAAAAGCCTTGGGAACAACAACTGATGCTGCCCATGTTGAATTTAGTCAGTTTCAGTCAACTGTTGCTTAATTTCCCCTCCCTACCCATTTTGTCATTGTTCCTTCAGCCAAAGGCTCCCTGTGACTTTTCTCTCAATTTTCTGAATTTTTTCAGCATGTGTGCATCCAATTTCCAAATTAGTCAGTCGGTATCCAGGTCACCAGTGAGTCTAGCTTCCTTTTACAGATCTACCCAGATCTACATAAATCAGTTTTCATTTTGTTTCCAAATGAGTTTGATACTGACTTTGTGCTTGTTTAAACTATATGATGCAGAAAACAGAATTGAAAGCAAGGACCACAGTGCAATAGGCACTATGAGGGGAAAATATTCAAGAAGAAACAAAAACATAAAAAAATAAATAAATAAATATAGAGATTAATTTATTCTTGTGATTAAATTTAAGATCATCACAAAAAATAAAACCAAGCTATGTTGCTCTAAAATCTTACCATTTTACATCACTGCAAATGAGATTGTACTTCAGTCAAGATTGAAGAAGTAGAGCAGGACTGTCATAAATAAATGAGACAATGCTTTCAATGATCTTATACCATCAGACCAGTTCATTTAGAAGAAGTCTTGCTCCAAACATTCTGACTATACAGATCACAGTGCATTTGATATTTTCTCAGCTATTGATTATGCCAGAGGTCATGCCTGGCATGCTTGACAGGCATGACCTGTAAGTTATTAATAACTGCCAAACATGCACTTCTCTTTCACTCTCTATAGGTCAACAAGCTCAAACTCTGCACTTCTGCCCTTCGTATGTCAATTCTTGACTTATAACAAGATTCAGGTAATTTACAACCTCTTCCCAACACACTAATCTCACTATTTTTTACTTATCTGTCTAGACAGAAAGGTGCCTTCAAAGCAGCTCTCTTTTATTTAATAAAAGTTATTGTTTAAACAACACAGTGGCATGATAATGTGATCCCTCTTCAGTTATTACATAACTTTAAGTACTTTTCCTTTGGGCATCCAGTTCTGGTGTGTGAATAATTTTTTTTTCTTCTCGAAACCTACGAGTAGTGATGGACTCTGACCTGAACCTCCAGAGCCACATATAGACAGTTACAAAGTTGGCCTTCTATCACTTGAAGAACATTTCCAGGATTAAAGGACTAATGTCTCAGCCAGATCTAGAGAAACTCATCCATGAGTTCATCTTCAGTCATATTGATTATTGCAACAGCGTCTTCACAGGTCTGTCCAACAAATCAGTTAAACAGCTGCAGCTGATCCAGAATGCTGCTGCTCGCGTTCTCACTAAAACCAGGAAGATAGAGCACATAACACCAGTTTTAAAGTCCCTACACTGGCTCCCTGTAGCTCAAAGAATAGACTTTTAAATACTGTTGTTAGTTTACAAATCACTGAACAGCTTAGCACCACAATACATTAAAGATCTGCTGTTGTTGTATGAACCTTCCAGACCTCTCAGGATCTTCCGGTTCTGGTCTACTCTGCATCCCCAGAACCAGAACCAAACGAGGAGAAGCAGCTTTCAGCATCTATGCACCACAAATTTGGAACAAACTTCCAGAAAACTGTAAAACAGCTGAAACACTGACTTCCTTTAAATCTCGACTAAAAACCCACCTGTTTAGAATTGTATTTGAAATGTAATCAATTACAAATTTATTGATGGAACTTGACTTAATGCTGTGTTTTGATTGTTGATTCTATATTGCATTGTGTTTCTGTGTTTGTAATGATGTAAAGCACTTTGAAATGCCTTGCTGCTGAAATGTCCTATACAAATAAAATTTGATTGATTGATTTGATTGATAGTTTTTTTTCTTTATACCATCAAAGTGTTGCTTTCTCCTGCTCAATTAAGTGCAGAACAGGACCCTTTAAACTTGTTTGTTGTGGCCTGTGTCTTTGGGCTTTCCAGTGTCAGGAGTAGATACTGCATCATTTACAGCAATCCCAGGAAAAGGTCAGACCTGCTTCCCAGTGCGCTGTTGGTTTGATGCCACTGGTGGCAGGAATTAAGACAGCGGCTTCTCACAGGTTCTTCTGTCTGTGCATGGCTTATGAAAAATAAACAGTTCTGAGCAAAAAGTGATTATAACGAGGACTCCGTGACTGATATGCTCCTAAACTACCATGAAAAATCGCCAACTTTAATAGTTTTGCTGTTTCTCCAGCACAGCAGGAAAGATGAACATCAGAAGGGGGTAGGAAAAGGGATGTGAAGGACAAGTGAGGGGAAAAAAGAGATGGCAATCTGCAGCAAACCTCAGAAACAAACCTCTTGATGCAGAGAATGATTAAGAATGACTAAACAGCCTACGCACACCAGCATCATTTATTGTTTCTGGCCTTCAAATATGGCATTTTTGAAGCTAAGCATGATCTCTAAGATGCTATAATTCTTGCATCCTTGACATTAGTAATTGCTCATTATCCTGTAATTAGGACTCACCATGGACCTACTGCAGATGCTCTTATCACATTTTAATTTGGGGGAATAAATATTTGTGTAACACATCCTCACAATCAAAATGCTTTCTGGGGAAAGCGTGTTTAATTTTTCCCTTCATTTACACCAATATGTTCTGTGGTTCAATCATTCCCAGTAGCAAAAAAAAAAGTTTGTGTCACCCTCACAACAAATCCAAACATGTTGGATTTGTTCGATAAAGAAGTGCTTCGAGACGCACTTCTTTATCAGAGTGAAGGCTTCAGTAAAAATGAATTATCACAATAATTCATCACCAGAGACTTTTTTGCTGCTTTTACTCAAGGGATAAAAGGAATTATACCCTCAGCATATATAACCGTCAGGTGAGAGTCTGTCTCACAGTGAGCAATTTGATAGGTACAACAGCAAGAGACTGCAAAATATGCTTTCAAAGCAAAAACCCTCTCTCGAATCAAAATATGACTGTGGTTAATTTAAAATAATTGGGTACCCAACAGTCAAAAATATTTCCACTCTAGAGAAGTTGTTTCTTGTCACAAAAAAGCACACCATTAGAAATTAATGCATCAAACCCTACAACAAATAAGATGGGCTAAGCTAGGAACAGGGAAATATTATGATCAAAACCAAGACAATTACAGCAGTTTTTTTTTTTTTTTTGCAATAACTCAAAAAAGAACAGTGAAATAGCCTCACAGAGTCAAGCTAATTCTCCAGAAGGGTCAGAGAGCATTGGGATCCTAAAGATAGTAGGGACCTGGCATGTTCTGAAAGGTTGAAAGCATAGGTTGCAAATTAAAGAAACAGTTGCTACATCACCTGGATGTGGAGGAAAAAGAAGTTTTGATGCCAGTTACCCGATTCCTTAGAAAGCAAGTGGTCACAACCCTCTGACTGACTGCAACAGACTTGAAGCAGGACTTTGTGGGGGCACCTACTAAGGTTTCAGCTTCCACAATAAGGTACATAGTAAACAATAAAGGGTTCCATTTCATAACTCCCACTTCCACCCAATAACCATGTTCTGGTGCTGTTTTGCTTTCCCTGGCACTAGAAATCTGTGTTGTGTCGAAGGCAAGATGAATTCAATCAAGTATCAGAAAACCCAACAAGAAAATGACATGCTGTCTGTGAGGAAGCTGAAGCTTGAACATCAACGACCCTTGCAACAGGGCAGTGATCAAAGGTATTCTTTATTGTCCATCAGTAAGGCCTGGTGGACTATAAGAGGATGTCCTGGTAGCAACTCGACTGGGCAATCATAGTTGCACGACTTGAACAGCAACATACAAATGAATATGAGAAAAATAATGACCCGGAGACCTTTGCCCATGAAGATTTGATAAGACTTTCCACAAATGCTGCCAGAAGCTTAGGTTTGGCAATGCATTTGCAGCAAGTCCTAACAGAAGGATGCTCCACCAAGCCCCTTATTTGGAAAGGGTTGAATAAAGTTGAGACTGCAGCAGCCATTAAAAGTGGCGCTTTGTGTTGGATTATAAGAAATCTTTTAATCAGAGGTATGTAGACCAATGTAATAGCGCTTACTTTATTTGCTAGTTTGTATACTTTGCCAATAAATCTAATTTTCAGTGGAGAATTAAGATATTTTCATGTTTTTTGTTTTGCATTATATCCTTCACAAGCTGGTGTCAAACACTTCAAGCACAATGTTTTATCAGTGACACATCCAGCAGAGTCAACCTCCAGAGATAATTAAATCACAGAGGACTAAAAGAAGCTGATGTCATCCAATTTACAGAGATGAAAATGCCTGATAAGTACTGTGACTGTCCAAAAGCTGCCATGGGTAATGTCATAATGATAGACTCGTCTCAAAGCTGTCAGTCAATAAGAGTTCAAATCTGGAAACATCCCTGGCCCGAAAACCTTTAACAAGATAGATGGTTTCTATGGCAGCATTGCAGGTTAATCTGACAGCAGGCAATATTTGTTTAAGCAGCATTTGAAGCAGGATTGTCTATGAGCATGTCTGTGCATGGCTTTAGCTGAGGGCTCCTGGGAAGAGCAGAAACAGGTCTAAGCTCTTCAGGTGATGATTGTATAGCACTGAACATATGACAACACACTCCATGCAACCATTAGATTTGGTCAGAAAACTTCTTCCCAAAAGAATTTTATGAAACATAGTTTATAACTTAAGCAACTTCATTTTGAGGTAATTTGGGTAAAGCCTTGCAGAAAGCACAAGTGTGACCGTGTCAAAAGGGGAGAACCTCCAGCAGCCCCTAAAACTGTCCAACTGAGAGCTTAATTTATCATGCAGAGGCAGCAGCTGCAGCTCTTCCTTCGTTCCTATTTAAAATAACACACAGACGCTCGCGCACACACCCACCCATACACACAAGACCCTCCTGTTTCTATTTACATTTCTATATACATTATATATATATATATATATATATATATATATATATATATATATATATATATATATATATATATATATATATATATATATATATATATATATAGAGAGAGAGAGAGAGAGAGAGAGTAACATATATATATATATATATGTTACTCTACTACAAATTAGAAAACATGGAACATAGTGCAAAAAATTTGACTTTTTACTGTTCTCGAGTAAATCTCCACTTACATCGTGAAAGATAGTAAGCCCCTGTCCGGGGCTGTGCAGCGGCTGCTGTTGCTGCTGAGCCCGAAGATGCTTCTGTTTGGCCGACTGCAGGCACATGGTGATCATCTCGGCGCAAGCTAACATCTTTCCAAACGCTTCGAGACGCACTTCTTTATCGGGGTGAAGGCTTCAGTAAAAAGTCTCGCAGGCTGGAGAGAAGTGGAGGAGATGCAGCGGTGGAAGAACGGGCAGGTAAGAGAGGAGTCAGACAGAGAGGCAGGCGGGGACTAAAGGATGCTCTGCAACTTTGAGATGAGCCGGCGAAATGAGTCGCCAGCCCCTCCTGCTGGAGCCGCGGTGATTGGCCAGCTTAAGTGCGCCGTGCATCTGGATTCGATATCTTCAGTAAAAAAAGAAAAAGAAAAAAGAAAAGACAAAAAAACAAAGCAAATACCCTCCTGGTTTTCTCTTCATTTGAAAAAGTTAAGCTCATTTAAAGAATCACAGATTGTTTTGAAAATGTATTTTAGGAACCTTGAAGTTTTCACATAATCATGAACATCATTGTATTAGGATTTTATATAACAGACAAACACATGACCTGACCAATGGGTCCTTAAAGGTAAAAATACAAAATCACGTAAGTACATTGATATGCATAAACACATAAAAAATAAGGAGGAACAAGCATGTGAATCACTTAAGAAATGTGACAGAGATTACTTTGCAGAGGGCTGTTGAAACATTTCATTCTCACGATGTGCACTTGCAGTTGTAACTAAAGGGAATATCCTTATAAAATATACCAAATTTGTTCCGGTTTTATTAAAAAAGAAAACAAAATAAGTGAATAACATTGCATTGAACAATATAAAATTCCAGCAATGTGTATATCTAGGTTTGTGGTTTCCTTAACATCGCTTTTTGGTATTTCTCAAAATACCAAAAAGGATTTTGCTTGCTTTATCGGTTTGTTTTCATTTTGAGTTTTCAATTTTTCTCAAAATGTATCATTTTATGCCATAATTTAATCTCTATAATTTTCAATTTTTTTAGCGATCATAGCTGCATCTCAATCCTTTTAACGTTTTTTTTGTTGTTGTTGTTGTTGTTTTGTTTTACCTTCATTTATCATACAATATAAAAGTTCAACAATTGTTGTCCAATACTTTCCAATTTAGAAGGATGCTGCCATCTGCTGGATTTTTGGTATCATTGCTTTGACTTTCTTTTAAAAACAAATCTAATGTAAATAACATAACACTGGTTCTGCTTTCATTGTCTTTACGGTTTTGAAGTTCTGTTGTTGTTATTACTTTCTTTATAATAAAAACTCAAACCAAAGAGAGAGCTTAAAGAATGAGCCGTGGGAGAAAGGCAGATCCCTTTAAATATTCTCTTCCTGAATTTGATCCAGTTTCACTTTCCGTTCAGATGACAAGCGCTTAGAAGTAAGATCGTCATAAACTCAAAATCAGGCAGGAAGCGACTCATGTAACCCCCTTATATTTGCTTCCTCTGTGACCTGAAAGTGGACAAGTGGAGGAGACTTTGGACCCGGAGCTAACAGCAACAACTCAAACTCTTAAGGTTGGACACTATTTAAAAGTTTCTGTTCGGCTTGTGAAGTGTGCGTCATTCATGCGTTACCTGGCGTCTGGGGGACAATAATGGCTTCTGAAATTTCACCCAAAGGGAACATAAAAGAAGGTGAGTTTTGTTTTGATTTTCCTTTGTTTATTTAAATCTTGATTTATTTAAATTCTTACTCTCCGTGTTGTTGCTGTCCTTGCTTGGTGTCAGTTTATGATTATCTACTTATTTTCACTGCAGTTTGCGTAAGTATGACAAATCAGTCGCTACAAACTGATCTCTATAGCTTAGCCAGCCCTTACATATTCAGCTTTTTTTTTTTTTTTTAGGCAGTGTTCATGAAGGGATGTGAAAGTGAAACCTATGCTCACAGAGAACATTTGGACAAAGCCATATTTCAGAAACTCATTTAAACATAAATAAGTCACGTAACGTGTTAAACTCTTCCTGATCCTGCAGCAGAGGCGCTGGCCCTCTCCTTGGGTGAAGCCATCAGCAGTGGAGACTCTGAAGAGGCAGCTGAGCTGTGCAAGAAACTTTCCCAGCTCTCTGTTGAAGTGTCAGTCAACATCAAGAGCCATGTCTACCCTCAGGACTCCTTCAGGTGGGGGGTGCAGGAGTTCAGGCAAAGGACATTCGCTTTATTGCTTGTTCTTAGAATTTAATTTGGATATTAACATCATGCCTTGCCTTGTGTTTTCTCTGTAATTGGACAAAGAAAAAAAACATGTTTGAATAACACTAAATAGATAGAAAATTACATTCATCTCATAGAGTATGCTGTTTTCTTGTTTGTAGATTGATGGTTGGTGTACAGGATGCGGAGTCAGAAGACTATATCCCAGTAACCCTTATTGTTTCCACTGGCATGACAATTGCAGAAGTAAAAGATAAGGTGCAGTAAAGCTTTTTCCTTATTATTTTTTTAACTGCAGTAGTCCAAGACTGCACAAAAACATAGCAATATTACCATATGATCTACACAATGCTGCATTGCATTCATATTTCTTGAGGTATTTTGTTAATTGTCTCAATGCAACCTATACCCCGGTATTATTATGTGATAGGGTAAAGCAAAGCAGGGTTGTGACATCAGGCTGAATCAGTCCTCAGAGGAGAACTGAATTCTGCAACTATTTCAGTTGGATGTCTTTTTGGATGTGTTCATAATAGCTTTAAAGCTCAAGAGACTGGAATTTTGCATATTCATTGCAAAATAGCCTAAGCTCTCTGGATGGGGAACATCTGAACAGCAATTTTCAACCTTTCTACAGATTATTAATTAAGTTGGTAAGGTTTAAGTTTGGATACTGAGCTTTAGTGTTTCCAGGTCTGTCCTTATGTTTAAGCCAGAACTGCTTTTAGTGAAATCTCTTGTCTTAAGTCTTATGTAGCTTCTGACAGTTTTACTGTATTTAGTTCCATTCATTTTCTAATCGACTTAAACCAGCCACTCTACCTGCTGGATGCTTCCACCACTATGATGTTTCACAGTGAGGATAGTGTGTTTAAGCTGGTGTGAAATAGTTTTCCTCCCATACCTGTCATGTTTTGGCTTAAAAGGTAAAATTTTGGTCTCATCTGACCAGAGCATCTTACTTCCTTGTTTTCTGTTTCCTACATCGTTTATGGCAAACTGCAATCAGAGCATTGTATGGCTTTCAATCAATAATGCCTCTCCTATTGTCACTTTTCAATGCAGGTCAGATTTATGCAAGGCACCACTGATAACTACCCTATCCCCAGATTTTTCCACCCAAGTTGTGGATTTCTCTCCAGCTTCTCCAGAGTTACACCAGGCCTTGTGGCTGATCTTAAAATTTCTTCACAACTTTACTCCTAATGTATCTGGTGACCTTCTTGTCCTCATGATGCTGTTTGTTCACTGATGTCCTCCATTAAACTTCTGAAGCCTTCATAGAACAGTTGGATCTATGCTGAGTTAAATTACCCAAAAGCACTCTCTACTGGGTACTAGTTGCACTGGATTTTGTGGCATGCATTTGTATGGGACTGAGTACAAATGCATGCCACACCATTCTGATTTGAAAACAACATATATACTCAAATCCATCATCACAGTATCAGTGTTTGCAGTATTGTAATAGAAGCAGATGCAGTATTTGGTTAAATATCATATTCTAAGACAGTGCTATGCATTCACATTATGCATACCAGTAATATATTTAGCCTGTTGAATGGTCTGAAACTGACCTTGCTAGACATGCTAAAGCTAAAAGAAAAAAATGGACACAGTGTAATGAATCAAAAAGTCTGAAATAAATGTATTAATCGTAACCAATATAGTATCACAATTCCATATTATTAAGGAAGAATAATTTAACATTAACTTTGGACAAAAAGTTTGGCCTCTCCTTCCTTAGAGTCCCGGAATCTCTGGCAGGCGGGCTGCGGCTGGAGAAAGTGAAACCACGACACTGCGCGTTGACGTCACAGATCACGGAGTTTAATTCATAACAAAGCAATCGACAACAAAGCTGCAGAGATACAGAGATATATTCATTACCTGTAACAGGAGAAATAGAAAAAGAAACACAAAGAAACAAGGAGGGCAAAGACGCGTCTCTGGAGAAAGCTTTATGCCAAAAAGCAAAACAGTGGCAGCATTCTGAATTTTTAATGTTTACATGAAGTTTTATACTGAGTGGGCGTTTCTTCAATTTAATATATTCTACTAAGGCGTTCCACTCTTTAACCAATTAGAACCTCCCGTAGGGACTACAGGAAACTTGAGAAGTCTCCCAATTTACAACGAAGTTCCAAAGGCGTCTGGTTTCTATCGAGAGACAAAGGCGGACCAGTTAATCTTGGACGATACCAGGTACGAATGTCCCCGGCGCCGAGAGTCTTAAGATAAGATTTCGCAGACACCCATAAATCTGACGTCTCTTCCATTATCTCTCCTAACGTTCTCGAAGAGACTTGCATCTGGTAATTTTCAAAAAATGTTATCTTTACAAACCCCAGTTTTGCTTTTGCACATTCAGCACCCCCAAAAGATTAAGTTCTGCCAAAATAATACATAAAATCTACAGGACAAAATAAAGTATAATTCCTGGGCCATTTTCTAATAGTAAAAAACATTTTCATTCAAACAATTTCCATTTGCTTCTAATATCGTCACAGATAATACAGTTTTCAAATACATTCATCCTTTAATAGTTTTTAAATGAGATAATACAATCTTCAGTAAACATGGTATTAATACTTAGAAGTTAAATGTTACGGGGTTTCAATCTTCTATTTTGCATTAGTTTTACGCCATCGCAGATGCTGGCCTCCAGCAGTTCTCCCCAACTGCCTGCAAGAATGTTAATTTATGTTTCTGTGTTCTGGCCGGGCTGCAAGCGGCCCTCATTTAGTGATCTGCATTCTAACCCCTGTCTGTCCGGTTCAAAACAAGAGTATCAAACCTACCCTTTTACACATGCGTAAAATTAACTGCATTAAGCACCAAAATCAATAATTATCCTCGACAGTCCCCGTTTTGAGGTCTCAATTAAGAGACCTCACAAAAATTAATAAGGCCTTCTAATAGAGGACCAAAAACTATGCATTATACTACTAAAGAATAAAAACCCAAAAATCAAAAAAAATAAAAAACTCAAAAAAGAGAGACAGACCTGATTATGTAACAGTCCCCGTTTTCAAACAGAACCTGCTAGCTCCACAACTCCCTCATCAGGAACACCACGAAAGAGCATCTGATAGGGAGGTGGAGCCGGTGGTCCACTACTTCCCTTCTCAATTGAGACTGTAATAAGCCTAAGGATAAGTGAACGGACGCACGGAATACAACAGCATCCACACGTCACCACTATGGCAACAAACGTAGCCAGAGAAACTAGCAATGACATGACAATCCCCTTCCATTTACCAAAAATAGTAGAAAACCACCTGTCTAAACCACCATCAATACCCGAATGTTCATGCATAGTGTTACTCAGAATTCTCAAACCCTCCAGGGCTCGAGTGACAGATCCATCAGGGGCAGTATTGTTTGGAATAAAAGTACAGCAGCTCTCTTGGAACATAAAGCAGACTCCACCCTTTTCGGCCAACAACATGTCCAGCGCCATCCGATTTTGAATTGTCATTAAAGAAGTAGGAGCTAACTGATCCTTCAAACCCCCAACAGCATCCCTGGTCAGATTCGCTAACCTCAGAAGATTATAATGGACATAATTTATCCTGTCAACATTTTTATTCGGAGTGATAGGAAAAAGAGCTGATAGTACTGGCATATTTTCAAAACCTGCTGCAATTTGATCCGCCAATTTGTATTGATCCGGAACCCCTCTCGGCACACCGATGGCATCTACATAAGTGGGAGAATTAGTAGTCAAATCAAATGCAGTATCAACACGTGTATTACGCACCTGTCGCTCATGTCTCTGTGTCCGTAAAGTGAGCACCTGCGCCGGACCTACAGGATCAAGTCTTTCTCCAACAACCATAAGCGGCACTGCAAGGCGAGTCATAGCACATATTCCAACAGTCCTAGGAGGAATTCGCACATATAATCTATCACCCCCACAAAAATAATAAAGTCCAGCTCTTGCCCAACTCCCGATTCCGGATGCTGTTAAAGTAACATTACACCAATCACTAGAAATCTGTCCTAGTTTGAAATCCGGCTTAAGATGAGTAAAATTAAAACACACATACAAACCTTTACCCTTAACCGGAAGAAAAGTTCCCGTCTGAGTATAGTTATTAATAGGTGGATATATGTTGGCAAGCGCATCACAATTTACGGGGTCTGCCTCAGTTGTCAATTTCAGCATGCAATTAAAACCCCAACTATCTCCCAAGTGTAATGGGGCAGGTTCAGTGTAAAGATGAGGTCTAGCTGTGGCACATGCAATGCAGTTCCCAATATTAGTTTCCTTAGCCGTTTGAACCATCCAATTCAGCCATAAATTCCTGTCCCTATAGCCAGTCGCTGTTTGAATGATATCCAACGGTGTAACTGCAGAGTAGTCAATTCTAGCCGCAAACTGATCAGGAACGTCCATGTCCCCGTCTTCTTCACCATCAGGTCTGACCATATTAATTTTGATAACCCCAAGTGGATCTTTATCATCAATTGAGGCGCCCAAAGTCAAATAAACAGCTGAATCCGCCGGATACTTTGTAAAGAAAGGATTGTGCATTAAGGAAATGGTTAGCACTAAAGGATTTTGACCCTTCGCTGGAGAATGTATTAAAGACCCTCGTTTTATGGTAACCTTGTCATATTCAGTGTCATATTTATGAGCATAAGGTGGACTCCAACTTGATCCCACCCATCTGAAGGCCGATTTCCAAGTGGGACACAAGTGACGAACCCCATTTTCCTGAGTAATACAGTGTCGCTGGAAGGTCAGATCTCCACACAAATACAAAGGAGTGTTCTGCCAGGATCGGGGGGTCGACCAGCAGCGACGAATTACCTCACACAGATCAATTTGATAATCAGTTACAGTACCCAAAGTGTAGTTCAACTCAATTCCACGATATTTAGTGAGGCACTTATCTACAGGAGATCTCAAAGAACGCTTCACACGAGCAGTCACACTTCCGCCAGACACTTCGCGCTCGACAGAAATCGGTCGGAGATCAAGTGTCTGCGAGGAAATGATTCCACCCGTGGTTCCTCCTAAAACCCACATTCCCAGCAAATTGAGTCCAAGAAACACACCCATTAAAAACTTCCACTCCCAGTTCATGTATCTTAAGCTCAACTCCATCATGCAAACCTGTCAAATGTAATCCTGTGTTATTCAACAATCCAATACTCACCTTTTTAACCACAAACTTTCACCGGTAAAAATTAAGAGTGAAAATCACTTATCATTCTACAAATATGAAAAATCATAAACTTAATTATCCTGATACAACACAAAAATACAGTACATATAACAACCCAAAAAATGTAAAAATGCAAAAATAAGACTAAGATATGTATATAACAATAGCTAAGAATTGTTATGCAAACTTAAAAGACAATATTCGCCACCAATCAAAATCATGAAGACATAAAAAATTACAAAATGGGTTTTTTTTTTTTTTTTTTTTTTTTTTTTTCTTCAACTGTTCTTTGATAGTCTCTTAAAAACAAAATATGAAATTTTCGTCAAAAAATTATAAAAATTACAAAAGAGTTTTTTTTTTTTAAATGTTCTTTGATAGTCTTTCAAAATCAAAATATGAAGTCTTCATCAGAAAATGATAAAAAGTTACGCGCAAAAAAACGAAACGAAAGTTCTTTTCAGAGTTCGCAAAAAACGAAAACACGCAATAAAAATGAATCAATGTTGATCCTCTTGTAGCCTGATCCTTCTCGGCTAGAAACCTCAGGTTTCCAGCTGAGCGGCGGTTGCTCACTGAAAATTGGATTATTATGCCAATATACCAGTGAGTTTTAAGGAGAATATAAAATCTTCTTTTTCCTCAATAGAAGGACATCGGAACAGGATTATTATGCCTGTCCGAGTCCTTTTAAACTTTGAATTTCAGGAACTTGAAGTGGTTGTGGCAGGAATTCCTGCTACACTGCCTCCTGGAAGCGCCTGGCGATGCTCCTCGTCCGAAGATTGAAGCTGAAGATCTTCTTGTACGTCTCGGAGCGCACGCTGTGGCTCCTCGGCTGCTGTGCACTGACTCCAATGAAACCAGGTGTCTCCTTTCCCTTGCAGACGGACAGCATGAGATGTTCTCTCCACAACTCGGTATGGTCCGGTGAAGCGAGGTTCCGACCACTTTCTTTTGATGACTTTCAGGCGCACCCAGTCGATTCCCGGAACGGGTGGTGAGCCGGGACGTTCTTGTGTCGTCTGATATTTCACAAATTCCCCTGCCAGGATCTGTAACTCATTAAAGAAATCTTTATGAGATAAGTGTACAAGTTCACCTTTCCATCCTGGAATGCGAGTTGCAGGTCCTGGAAACATCCGTCCCGTCTGAAGCTCATATGGAGAGAATCCTGTTGATTGGTTAACAGACATTCGAACAGACATCAAGGCAATAGGCAAAGCATCCACCCAATTTAATTTAGTATGTGCACATATTTTAGCCAATTTCTGTTTAACAGTTTGATTCAGTCTCTCAACTTTGCCTTGTGATTGAGGATGATATACTGTACCGAATGAATGTTTCAGTCCGAGCAGCTGCTCCACCTTCTGCAAATCTTGGTTCCTGAAATGAGTGCCGTTGTCTGATCTCACCTTCTCTGGAAAACCATGGGTTGGAATGTAATAATTGATCAGACACTTTATGACAGTTTTACTGTCCTCTTTTTTAGCTGGCCACGCCTCTGGCCAGCTCGAATATGCATCCACACACATTAATACATACCTGTATCCTCTAACGGGTGTTATCATGTCTGTAAAATCAATAATAATCTCCTTACCCGGTTGTGTAGTCCAAGGAAAATGTCCCACTGGTGGTCTGACAGTTGGTTTTGCATTGTGTTGTCCACAAATTTCACATGTTTTCACATGATTCTTGACCATGTCCCTCAAAAATGGATGCCACCAGTGCTCCAGGTTTTTTAACATCTGTGCAATACCTACATGTCCGAGTCCATGAGCTTCCTGGAAAACCTGGAATCTCATATTTGGAGGGAGAATTACTTTACCATTCGGTCCGCGCCAGAGTCCCTCATTGCAGATGGCACCTCTTGCTTTCCAGACAGAACGTTCCTCAGGTGACACGCCTTTCTGGTGAAAAATAATTTTCTCCAGGTTATTCTGTTCCATCTGTTCCATTTCAGTACTCACCATGAAGAGAGATGGCAGGTATCCAGCTGCTTCTTTGGCTGCCTCATCCGCGGCCGCATTTCCTGCTGCCACTCTGGTCTTGCTCTGATCATGTCCCTTGCATTTAATCACCGCAACAGACTGAGGCAACAGCAATGCCTCCGCCAATTCTTTCATTTCAGTTTCATGTTTTATGGGCTTTCGTGCTGCAGTTATAAATCCTGCTCTGAGCCACTGAGGAAGTTCCACATGGACGGCACTTGCTACATAGGCTGAATCACTATATAGATTTACCCTCATTCCCTCAGCTAATTTCAGAGCTTCAATCATTGCTTTGAGTTCTGCTCTCTGTGCCGATTGGGCACCCTGCAGTCTTTCTGCCCTCAAAACGTGAAACTCGCTGCCCAAGTCTTCCACTACAGCGAATGCTGCTCTCAGTCCATCTGTATCATGTCGAAAACAGCACCCATCTGTATAAAAATTTCTCACACCTTCACCTGCCAAAGGAAAGGCTTGTAGGTCAGGTCTTATTTTTTCTTCCTTTTGTACTAACTCCTCACAGTTATGCGGCTCTCCTTCCTGCATCCTGTCAGCCATATTCACTCCGTTATGTACAAAAGTTATATTAGGTGATTCCAGAATTTTGCTCAATTTTTGTTGTCTCAATGTTGTCAATGTGAAATGTTGTGAATTCACATATGCTACCACACTGTGTGATGTCATCACCTGCAGTGGATGACCCATCACAATGTGTGCAATTTTTTGAATCATTTTTCCTACACCTGCAGCATGTCTTGTACACGCTGGATGTCTTATCTCCATAGGATCTAGCATTGCGCTAACATACTGGAGAATTTTCCTCTCACCCCCTTTTTTCTGAAACAGAACGGCGTTCACTGTCAGTTCTGTTACAGAAACATCCAAATAGAATTGTAAAGAATAGTCCGGAATAGCCAGCTGCGCCGCAGCAGCCAACTGTTGTTTCAGAGAGATAAAAGCTTCTTCTGCCTCCATAGTCCAAGTCAGAGCATGGGTGAGCTGACGAATCCCATGCTCTCTGACTAACGCCCGTAAGGGGTCTGTCAAGTCTGTATAGTTAGGAACATAGTTCCTACTATATCCAGTCAGTCCAAGAAAAGACAACATGTCCTTCACCGTACATGGTTTGGGGTGATTGAGAATCGCAGATTTATGGCTGGCAGACATCTGAGTGCCTGTCCCAGTGATAATCCGCCCCAAAAAAGAAACTTGCTTCCTAGCAATTTGCAGCTTAGATCTGCTCACTTTAAAACCCCTGTCTGCTAGATGTGACAACAAACTTCGCGTGCCCTCAATACAAGACTCCAACGTCTGTGCTGCCAGCATGAGGTCATCAACATACTGAATCAGGGTCACACCTTCTGGTAACAAACAGTCTGCTAACTGCTGTTTCAGAACCTGATTAAAGAGCCCTGGTGAGAGAGCAAAACCCTGAGGCAGACGTGTATATCTCAGCTGCTGACCCCTGTAGGTAAAAGAAAACACATCCCTACATTCCTCATCCAATGGGAGACAAAAGAAAGCATTAGCAAGGTCCACACAAGAGAACCAAGTCTGAGAAGGGTCTAGGTTAGTCAATGCAACATGCGGATTAGGTACATGGCACCGTAGGGGTCAATAAAACAGAATTAATCGCCCTAAGGTCATGTGCCATTCGGTATTTACCTGTCCCCTTTTTTTCCACTGGTAAAATAGGAGTGTTCCAGGAAGAGGTGGAAGATTCTAACACACCTGCTTCCAGAAGACCCCCAATAGTTTCTGCAATTCCCTCCTCTGCCGCCCGCTTATGAGGATATTGTGACCTCCAAATCGGAGGGCCCGGTTGTAAATCAAACGTGACAGGCGTGACATCAACAAGCCCCACATCAGTGGGACCCGTAGCCCATAAACACTCCGGGAGAGAAGCCAACATCGCAGCCGCAGTTGGATGATCAGTCAGCTCCCTACCATGGTGTCTAGGAAGTTGAACATGTTCCAAAACCACAGAGTCCACAGCCGAACACTTTATTTTGTATGTGTTTGTAGAAGGAGAGAAAAAGAGGTCAGGAGCAACGGTATTCTGCCAGTCAGAAGCTGCAAGGGAGCGTTTTACGACGCCCCCTAACTCCATGGCCTGATGGCCAGGATGGAGAGCCAAAGAAATATGTGGAACTGCTTCATCATGCATCTTATACCAAAACAACTGATCCTGAGTCAGATTAACTGCAGCAGCAACACCCTCCGGTGCCACATAAATGTCCTGTGAAAACACAGTCCAATCATTACCGGCTAAATTCGCCTCAAACTGCTCCTGGTACCATTCAGTCTGGTCTCGGTCATAAAACAAAGTGACATGAGGAAAATCAGGAGCAGACCCATACGGTGCCAGCGCTTGGATCCAGGGTTTCCAAAGCAGAAAACAGGACAGAATCCCAGCATGGTCCGTCGATTCTGGCTGTAAAAGACCCCAGTATATATCAGCTAGGTGCTCCTCGGATTGTTGGAGCAAAAATTGTCCATGCGTATATACTTCAGTGCAGGCATGGGAAGATCCATCAGGAAAAGTGACAAGTAGTCCATCAGGTCCGCACAAAATAGTGGCCCCCAGAGCAATCAACAAATCTCTCCCTAATAAATTCACGGGAGATGAGGGGGAACACACAAAAGGATGTGACACTCGTTGTCTGCCCACAACAGTGTGCAGAGGTGTGGAAATAGGCAGAGTTTGTTTCACCCCGGAAAAACCAACCACGGAGATGGTCCGATCAGAAAGTTTTTCTGATGGCATGACAATATTCATGGTGGAATATGTTGCTCCCGTATCCACCAAAAATGGCAATGTTTGTCCATCCACTGTCACATCAATCAGGGGATCTGCCAAAGCTCCCTGATTCAGGTTCCTCTCTGGGGTGTGTCAATATTCTCCAGCCTGAAAGTACTGTCCAGGATGTCGCGGAAGTAATGCAGCATTCGGAGGCTGTTGTGGCAGACTCGGCAACGCGCCATCTTGTGCAACAACCGGTGTATAATGAGGACACTGCCGAACCCAGTGTCCCTCCTCTCCACAATAAAGACACCTGTCTTTGCGCCTCCAGCCTCGTGCACCCCTTCCTCGCACACCCGACCATGCAGGGGCTCTCCCTCTTCCTCCACGCCACCCCTGAAGACCAGACTGCCAGCGTGGAGCAACATAGATGTGCGGACCAGGTTGTGCTACTGGAACAGGGACCTGACCCGGAACAGGAATTGATGGAGCAGCTGTTGTTAACATAGCTTTAGCCTCCTTCTGTTCCTGTTTGGCAAGATGCAGTTTCTGTCTAGCTTCGCCTAATTGAAGCTTCAGTAATTGTTTCTTAAAATCTTCCTGCTCCTTCTCCGCCTCTCTCTCCTCATCCTGAGCAATCTGTAAATTATGCAACAAGTGCAACTCCCATTTTGCATGTTCACAAGACCTCAACTCCGGGTTTTTCCTCATTTGAGCAGCGACAGAAGGAGGGACACCCTCCAAAACAGCTTGGCGGAAATGTTCCCTCATTAATGTGGGCTGAGTTGGATGAACTCCAGTTTGTCGTCTCCAGATGTCTAAGGCTTTGTCTAAAAATACCTTTGGGTGCTCTTTGGAATCCCAAAAAAATTTAGGAATAATTGAGAGAGACACAGGAGGAAACGTGTCCCTCAATGCTGCACCCACAAGAGTCAGAACAGCTGAAAGGGGCGTGTGATCAGGCATATCCAGAGTTCCAGCAGACAGTTCAACATTATGGTAATTCGTTGTCGTTGTTGAACGACTTAAAACAGCTCTAAAATCCCCCAATGCTAACATCATCCCCCCTGTTAATGTATCCAAGGCATGTAGCCAAGGAATAGCCCCATCTGCTAAAGAGGGTAATTTGTCAATCAGGGTCTGTATATCCCCAAAAGAGAACGGCTTGTATCTCTGTCCTTGTTGCGATACTAATAAAGGCATAGTATGATGAAGAGACTCCTGAGACTGGACTGACTGAGTCTCTGATGCACTTGCTAAATCTTTGAGGTGTGTGGGGAAATTATCCACAACACGCTGCAATTTCCCCTCCAAATGCAAAAGACGCTTGTGAAGAGAATCTCCACCAGAGGGGGCAATCACACCCCGTGGTGTTCCAACCTCACTAGGGGAGGGACTATTCTCCCTACTCTGCATATCAGTTTGGTGAAACCCCTCCCGATAAAACCCCGGAGTGGAGGGAAACCTCGCAGCGCCTCTCACACGTGGAGGAGAAGAAAATGAGCCGCCCCGAGGAGGCGGTGCTTCCTCCACAAGACGGCCCACCAAGTTCATATCCACGCTCAATTGTACCTCCCTCTGCTCCTCCTCGTGTGAGGGAGGGGCAAAGGCAGGTACGAGGCTGCCCTGGTTGATGTGTAACTTGAGCCATACTTGGGTAAATCGCAGAAGGAGGCAGGGAAAAATAAAGTTTTTTGTCACGCTGAACCCGATCTGCCATAGGCAGACTATCAGGAACAGATTGGGAATTGTTAAGGGAAGTCGTCAAATCATGCGGCTCCCTCACCGGCGGAGAGCTAGAACGCGAAGGACGCGCTCTCATAAGATCCCAGTCCACCGTGCCCCCACGAACATTTAAAACTGGATATAAACCCGTGTAAGAGGGAGTACTATCCTTATATGGAGGCGGAAGTGGAGCGCCCAACGTACTAAGTACCTGTTCAGGGTGTTCAGAGCCCACCTCCGGACGACCTACTTGGGCATGAGATGAGTCCGAAGTCCGTGTGGCTGACCCCTTTTTATAAAAGTGATCTGTACCCTGCCAACTCACCAAAAGCCTAGCCCATAACTGCCTATCCTGTTCCGCGTTCTCCAACTTCTGACACAGTTTTTTTCTAGCAAAAAAATTAGCTGCGTCTCTTTGAACTCGCAAGCGCATCCCTGTCAGCCAAAGCCTGCTTTAAACAGACATTCAAAATCAAACCCAAAGGCTTTTCAGCATTAAGCAGTTCATCCTGTTTGCGGACCGCATTTTCCAGCACGATTTTCAATTCATCCGCCTTCACATTAAGCGAATCCAAACCGAGCTGTTGATCATAAATACAAATGAAGTCGGCAATCTGGTCCTGCAAAGTTTTCCATGGACCCAGACCATATGAATGGCCTACAACATCCTTTTTAAACTCAGTATCCATAATAACTTTACGATATAACGCAGCAAAAGCAACGCAAACTCACACAAGCAGCGCTTTTCAAACACCGCGTTCCGCACAGACAATTAGCGCATACACACGCACAGATACACACAGACACACACAGACACCCACAGAGCTCTGAGGACACACAGCGCACTTCCACGGCAGCCGGCACACAAATCAGTACACACAGAGAAATACAGAGACACAAACACAGTTTCAGACAAACGGAAGAGACAAACAAAAATAAAATGCCGGCTTCAAACTGCGAGATAACTCGATTCCAATATAAGTCCTATTTCAAGAGCGATTCAACTCCTTTTTCAATGTTTCACCAGAGAAAAATTAATTTAACATACTTTTCAAGATTCAACCGATGTACAACTCGAAACCCAATATAAGTCCAATAGAGCGATTCAGCTCGAGTCCAATATAAGTCCTATTTCAAGAGCGATTCAACTCCTTTTTCAATGTTTCACCAGAGAAAAATTAATTTAACATACTTTCAAGATTCAACCGATGTAGGCCAATATAAGTCCGCTGGAGCTGAGTCAAATCTCCGGGCCGATTCAAGCCCAAACTAAATTTCATACACTTAAAAATTCATTATTTCAGAGGCACAAGAACGAATCCTCAGGGCTAAGAAAACAATTAACAAACCCAGCAATTCCGACAGAGGCTACGTAAACTCCTACTGTCTCGACCAGCCACGATCACTTGTAGTGTGCATGTTCCGTCCAATTAGTAAACAACAGACTCCTTTAAAAACAATCTGTATACATCCGCAGCTTCGAACAGCTGCAGCAGGCTGTGACAATCCACTCCGGCCCGACCACAGACGACCAAAAAATAATCAAATAGTATCTTACCGCATCAAGCCGTCGAGCCGAAACAGGCCGATCCGCCTGCCAAAACTTCAGAACCGGACGAAGCCCCCAATTATTAAGGAAGAATAATATAACATTAACTTTGGACAAAAAGTCTGGCTCCTTCCTTAGAGTCCCGGAACCTCTGGCAGGCGGGCTGCGGCTGGAGGAAGTGAAACCACGACACTGCGCGTTGACGTCACAGATCACGGAGTTTAATTCATAACAAAGCAATCGACAACAAAGCTGCAGAGATACAGAGATATATTCATTACCTGTAACAGGAGAAATAGAAAAAGAAACACAAAGAAACAAGGAGGGCAAAGACGCGTCTCTGGAGAAAGCTTTATGCCAAAAGCAAAACAGTGGCAGCATTCTGAATTTTTAACTGTTTACATGAAGTTTTATACTGAGTGGGCGTTTCTTCAATTTAATATATTCTAACTAAGGCGTTCCACTCTTTAACCAATTAGAACCTCCCGTAGGGAACTACTAGGAAACTTGAGAAGTCTCCCTAATTTACAACGAAGTTCCAAAGGCGTCTGGTTTCTATCGAGAGACAAAGGCGGACCAGTTAATCTTGGACGATACCAGGTACGAATGTCCCCGGCGCCGAGAGTCTTAAGATAAGATTTCGCAGACACCTATAAATCTGACGTCTCTTCCATTATCTCTCCTAACGTTCTCGAAGAGACTTGCATCTGGTAATTTTCAAAAAATGTTATCTTTACAAACCCCAGTTTTGCTTTTGCACATTCAGCACCTCCAAAAGATTAAGTTCTGCCAAAATAATACATAAAATCTACAGGACAAAATAAAGTATAATTCCTGAGGCATTTTCTAATAGTAAAAAAACATTTTCATTCAAACAATTTCCATTTGCTTCTAATATCGTCACAGATAATACAGTTTTCAAATACATTCATCCTTTAATAGTTTTTAAATGAGATAATACAATCTTCAGTAAACATGGTATTAATACTTAGAAGTTAAATGTTACGGGGTTTCAATCTTCTATTTTGCATTAGTTTTACGCCATCGCAGATGCTGGCCTCCAGCAGTTCTCCCCAACTGCCTGCAAGAATGTTAATTTATGTTTCTGTGTTCTGGCCGGGCTGCAAGCGGCCCTCATTTAGTGATCTGCATTCTAACCCCTGTCTGTCCGGTTCAAAACAAGAGTATCAAACCTACCCTTTTACACATGCGTAAAATTAACTGCATTAAGCACCAAAATCAATAATTATCCTCGACAATATTTTCCCTGACAACATTGTATCTTTCCATTCACATTTATTTTGTTTTTCTACATTTCATGCAGTTTTTTTTTACATTTCCAGATCAGTCAGGACTTTGGGTTCCACCCTACACTCCAGCGCTGGGTAATCGGTAAACGCTTGGCCCAAGATCAAGAGACATTATACAGCCACGGCATCCGCAAGAGCGGAGATCAGGCTTTCCTGTTTATCCTCTCTGCCAATGCAGCCCAGCTTACACGGCAGCAACACAATCAGGATCAGGAACAACAGCGCATAGCTGGTCGGTACTGCATTTATAGAAAATGGTGTCTTGTCTTCTATATTGTTAATGAAATTTCTTTTTTTTGTCAGTGGTGTTGACAATAATGTGGCTGACATAAAACAGCAGCCAAAACAGGCAAATTATAGGTGCATCACTGATCTTTTCTAGCTTCTGGTTATTGATTGGAATGGCAAACTATGTATGCAGTTTCTGTGGAGACTTCCGTCAAGTAATTAAACAAGAAAAAGAAAAATTATCCAACCAAATATTGCTAAAAAAAAGAGATAGCTTTAATTTCTTTGTGCTTTGACTTACACTGAATTTCTGTCTTTAGGTATTGTGGAATCTTTGCCGTCATTGCAGCTTTGCCCTAGAGGCGTAGGCAGTGGCGACAAAACAGTTCCTCCTCCTGTTCCTCCGAAAAACGTGACTCCTCCCAAACCTGCTCCTAAACCTCAGGTGAGAACGTAGATAATGTAAAAATCATAGGCTTGATAATGACTGACAAATACACTTCTGTTGAAACTTTTACATACACAGTTCATGGACATGATTGACATAATACTAACAATTTAATATTTAACTCAACCATGCTTTTTCTGATTAACCTTATTTAAACACATACAGGCTCAACCGGATACACATTCAGCCCTACTAATATTTAACAAACATCGCTTTGCAAGTTGGACATTGACTACACTACTCTTTGAAGTTATCAACAAAAAATTTGGGATCATTTTGGCTGGACATTTTTATGATACTTAACTTAATTCAGATGGTTTTCTTGCACAAGCCCGACTTTTAAGCACAGTCCAAGAAGACTCGAGTTCAGGGCTTTTATGACAACACATTCTCACTCCACACTCGTCATATATTGACGAGTTAGGACAATTTCTGACCATGCGTCTGACCCGTCAAAAGTTGACGACTTGGGCAGTGTCCTTCAGCGTCACATGTTGACGATTTGGGCAGGTCACATGTTTTACGTGGATTTTTCACGCGAAGGGTTCTCGTAACCGCTGCCGAACCTTCAAAACCCAACGATTTGGTTAGGTTTAGGGCAAAAATTACGGTAAGGCATAGTGTAAAACACCTCGCGTCACATATTGACGCGAAAGGGTACCCTGCGCGTCAACATGTCACGAGGACGGACCGTCCCATGCGTCAATATATGACGAGTTGGGAGTGAGAATGGGTTGTTTATGAAAGCCATTTCAGAAACCCACTGTTATGCTACTTTATTGTTTCTACTCCATTTTTTATATTTGTATGTAATCATTATTCTCTTAGAACATACAGTAGTGTCTACGTTTCAACCATTATAATTTATTTAGGGTAATGGGTAGTAATTTAAAGGTAGCCCTATTTATTTCCATCTAAGTTGTACAATGCAGTTGTAATTGTGGTCAAATAGCCAGTTGATGTTTAGGCTAGCCATGAAAATCTTCTTTGTGAGGGTTTCAGCTTGTCCATTTGGGCAGCTGCAAGCTTCAGCCGAGCTGGAGCTCAAAGTTTCTGATTTTGAAGCAAAGATTTCTTAGTTGGAAAAAATCAGCAGTAATGTGGAACTTGCTTCTCTGTAATCGGGGAGCCTGGAGTTCTTGCAGTTTCAACTTTACTTACTTAAGCCTTGATCTTTGGTTCTTCCTGAATATTCTAGTGATGCTAGATACACATGAAAATTTGTTTCAGACTAAACCAAGGCAAACATTTAAACCCTGACTTCAAGCTTATTAATGAGTTGGTAAATATGATCAAAAGTCACATCCATGTCAAGAAACCTCCCAGTCCAGGAAAAGAGTGGTAAAATATGTCAGAATTATTCCAAAAGACCAGTAGAACATTTTTAAATAAGGTATTAATAAAGTTTTTTTTATTTTGTTTTGGGTTTTTTTGGTTGATTTTTGCACCTGCCTTTATAATTTTGATCCTGTTTGAATTAAGTTACATCCACAATAAATTCAACTTCAATTCAACTAAGCAATCTGATAAATTTGATGGGTAGCTTAAAAATACCCATCAAAATCCTAAAATGAATTAATTCCATGCCCATGTAAAGTCTGTATTAATTTCCCAAAGAAACTACATTTGAATCTTGCTTAAAGTGATGTTTTCGTCCTTCTGAGAATGATCTAATGATGAGACAAATTATGAGATTATTTTGGATATGCTAACCCTTATTAAATTTTTAGCAGTGGAGTTATTTTGTGTATTTGTGTTTAGTTGGGCTGGGCCTGCACAATGTGCACTTTTCTCAACAAACCAACACGCCCCGGCTGTGAGATATGTGGAGCGGAAAGACCTCAGGACTATGAGGTACCAGATGTCTATCAGCCAGACCAGGACGAAGTCTTACGCATTCAGCAAGAACAGCTGGCTTTACTGCAATATGAACAGGTACGCAATGCTGATTAACAGTCTAAGCAATACCCACTATATGATTTAAAGGGACTAACTGGTCTGAATTACAGCCAGTTCACTTTTGTTAAATCAAGTAAATTGCGACAGTAATGGTTGATATAAATTACGTGTACTTGCTGATCTAAATCCATGTTTTGTTCACCTTCTCCTCTTTGATCATGTAATGAAGGCTCAGCAGCTGGAACGTGAGCAGAACTATTTGTACCTGTTGGCCACAGATGACCACAACCTCATCACTAACACCACAGAGACAGATTGCCCCATCTGTTTCTCTACTCTGGAGCCAGGGGATGGGGTTGTGCTCAGAGAATGTCTGCACACCTTCTGCAGGTTAGAAAGGACTTTTTTTCGTAGCTTAAGAGGTAAAAACAGACTACTAAGATCACAAAATGTTTGAATTGAACAATTGAACATGTTGTCTTTCTTCAGGGAGTGTCTTAAAGGGACAGTCATAAACAGCCAGGATGCGGAGGTATCTTGTGCGGATACGGATTGCGAGAGCAAGTTATTGGATCGAGAAATTAAAGAGGTGAGCTAAAAAACATTAAATGCAGAAAACCCTAATGATGCATGTAAACTATTTATAATAAATAAGGTCGTCTGTTTCAACTTTTCAACAAATTATTGAATCTAAATTTAGTAACATTGCTGCTTCAGTCAGAACCCACACTTGGAATAATCATTGTTGCAAAGCACACGCAGCTTTAGACGTTTGCTCAAGTGTTAGTGTGCCATGCAATGTCTAATTGATCTTCTTTTATCCTGGGGAAATATGCAACCTGTAATTCTGCTGCAATTCCTCGGTCAGCTGCTCACAGAGGAGGAGCACCAGCGGTTTTTGGAGCTTCGCTTGAGCATTGCAGAGAGTCGCTCTGAGCACAGTTTTCACTGCCAGACCCCCAACTGTCGAGGATGGTGCGTCTATGAGGATGATGTCAACGAGTTCCACTGCGACCTCTGCAATGAGACCAATTGCATTCTCTGCCGAGTAAATTTTGACTCAGAGGAATAATAGATCTTTTTTTTAATACATTGCAATATTAAAAGTATAATAAATAACTGATTTTGCTAACTTTGTTTTAGGCCATCCACAAAGACATGAATTGCAAGGACTACCAGGATGACCTGCGCATCCGAGCAGAGAACGATGAAGCAGCTCAGAAGACAAAGCAGATGCTGGAGGTAGGATAGCCTAGAGCTGAGTGTGGTAACTGTTATTTTTGTTGTTGTTTTTTTTTTATAGCTATTTTTAATCACTTTCAAAATCTTATTTGAATGTGCAGTGCTTTGAAAAAGTACTTGCAAACAGAGAGAAATATGTTTCAGTCTGTTTTCAAGATTAAAAATTCTAATCATGACTGCACATACACAGACTAAAACTAACACATCCAATACGCCATGATAGTGTGCAATATTGCAGTTTTTGAGGCAAGATGTTCAGTTTTTGGGGTGGAATATTCTACTATTATATTTTCTCATTTTGAACTATTGGTCTTTGTTAAGTTGGATGAATATTTGCTGATTAATTCAGTCCCCCACATTGTGTGTAATTTCACTTAATCCACACAATTTCGCTATTGTGTCAGAAACGCTTGTGATACAAAACTTTAGAAAGTGGCATTTAGTACATGTCTTATGTTTTTTGTTTGGGCTTTATTGAGTGTTGCATAATACTGTGACTGTAGAACATGCTGCAGAATGGAGAAGCCATGAAATGCCCACGGTGTGACATCATCGTCCAGAAAAAGGATGGCTGCGATTGGATCTGTTGTGTGATGTGCAAGACGGAAATCTGCTGGGTCACCAAACAAGCCCGATGGGGACCAAAAGTAAATATCATTGCACAATACATAAGAAAATGAAACTACACAAACTTGTGTAGTTCAATATTAAAAGAAAGGACTGTGTTGGTGTTATTTGAGTTATGCACTAACTCTTTTTTTTTTCCTTTTTGCAGGGAGCTGGTGATACATCCGGTGGCTGTAAATGTCGGGTCAACAATCAGCCTTGTCATCCCAATTGCCAAAACTGTCACTGAGGCAAACAAACTCATAAGCTCAACAATCCGCTCTATCACTGTGAACTGTTTCGATTGTATTAAGAATCTGATGCATTAAACTCTTCAACACATTACATTTTACACTCATGTGTAAACCTTGATAGCACATTAGCCAAAATAGGAGAAAATGTAATTTTTACATCTATCTACAACTAAAGATGTCACACTGTCAACTCTAGGAAAAAATACCTCAGAGTTCTTGTGATAAATCTGGTGATAAAGTCATGTTATATCTAATCTCCAGGTTCTTTCAATGCAGTCCCTTTGATCAACTAGTGAGTTTGTGCTGTCTAACAAAACTAAAAGAAAAAGCCATAACACCTAAACAGCTTCAATATATGAACCTCCCTTTATGTTTCTCCAACATAATTTGTAACTATGTCTTAATAATTCAATAACTTCTCTTTGTCACTTTCCAACTCAGCACTTCTCAAAAAAGCACCAGAATAATTGAACAAGGAAGACTGCAATTACGGGAACCAACGTGATGCAATCAAAGTTTAACTGAGATCAAAGTATTTTAAGTTGTAATTCATGTATGTTGTTCCGTTTTGCCGACTACACAATTTTTCGGGAATTGTTAGGATTATTCAGTCTTCTGTTCAGAATAGGGTGAAGGATGCTGTGTGTACTGTTTACATTAATTGCATTTTTAAAAAAATGTAAATCTCCTTATTTTAATGCTCTTGGGGAGAAGGAAGTAATGAAAATGTATAAGAATTTCTTCATCTTAAGTGTTCACTCCTGAATAAGTGCAGGATAAAATGTATTGCATTATGTGATCTGTATCTTTAGGTGTTGGTCTTGATGTTTACTTTGACGGTGATTTAGATCTCTTTACTCAGGCAGGAAGCACACATTCAATAATTGAAATTTAAAGTCATTGTATCATTGTATTTTTACGAAGACTTAGGATTTTCAAGTAATTAGATTACCTTACAAAAATGTTGTTATAATTATAAAAGTTTTGTGCTCTTGCAGCTGTACTGCAGAATTGTGCTGCCTTACAACTTCCAATGACATTTTCCAACATCTAAATATGCCTTGCCAAGTTTATATTGAAAACAAATATACTGCAGAATATGTACTCTAATTCTAATAAAACTGGAATCACTTGAAAAATGTGTTTGTTGTAAATTGAACCTTGATCACACTCACAGAGGCTTATAAACTCAGATTCACACAAAGGTCCACTTTACATTACACTATACCTGCTTAATGACATTGAAAATGAGAAATAAATGCAGAATGTGGATGAGCTTGCACAACTTTGGTTCAGTCAGAGAATTTGAACAAAGTTACAAATGCATCAAACTGCAAGCTCAAAGCCACCTGATATGCTTAAAATTTATCAGGTGGGACTAGAGAGCTCAAGAGGAAGAGAAGCACACACACCTCCAAATTGTGCATGTTTGTTCAGAGATTACGAAAGATTTTAAATTCAGTCAGCTGCAACATAGGTTGGTCTCACTATCAAAAAAAATATTTAGTAATATGGATAAACACACACAAGTAGCATTTCACAACATTGTGATATATGTACAATTTGCAATAAAAACATTTGTGAATAATTTAAAAATAGAGATTTGTTTAATGTATGGTTTTCATTGCAAATATATGTGCACAGCACTGTGCTATAAAATATTTCTGCATACAATGGCATGCTGAGAGAAAAAAAAAATCATAGTCTTATTCAAACATTTGTGGAGTCTCCTTCTACAGAAAGGTGCAGAAGCCTCTCTTATTTGGAGGTCAGATTCACACATTGTGAGACAAATCAGTGCAATGAAGGTGTATGACAATATTATGACCAACTAGGTTAATAATCTTGCTAGAATCTAGTATCGTTCAACTACTCTTAGACTCCAGTAGAACATAGGGTGGTATTAATCTAATCAGAAAAGATCTTTAAGCATACTTCACTATTTCTGACCGTTCATAACTGTTTTCATTTGTATTAATAAATTAAACTTGTAGGCTTTTGCATGAGGGCCCTGAGATTACTTTTGTTTTGAAATGATGCTGCACAACTATCTAAAATAAACAAAACTTTTAAAACGTTTCATGCTCTACAAGTTTTAAAATGAAAAACTATTCCAGCATCCAGCATCTTTATTTTAAATGAATAAAGAATTCAATCAAATACAGCAAACACTTTCACTCAAGTTTATTATCAATCTATAGTACAACTTAACGTTAGTATACCAGTTTTATTATAACAAAATAATCAAAAGGCAGATACATCATTTAGTGCAATAAAAATAAATTCCACTGAGTGGCATCTTATGTAACCAAGTGATCCTTTGTGATATTGATCACCAGGTGTTTTCATGAAGAGATTCATTTGTGTCAGGTCACCTTCAGTATGGTTTAGGAATTTAGAGCCATTTCCAGTTGTGGTTCATAATATGGGTTCTTAATCTTTTAAATACAATGCAGATACAGAGTGATAAATGTTGAGTTCTCTTGTAAGTTGCTTTACTGAAACTTAATTAAAAGAACAATATGCCATCATAAGTATGTAGGTGACTCATCACTCTGCAACCATAATTTTTATAATTAAAGAAAAAAAAACATTCTAATTTTCTGTTAAGTTTTTATGTGATTTCCAAACCATGGAGACTCACTATTTAAAAAGGTGAATAGAAAAGGTTGGACAGCATGAATGCACTGTACACTCAGAAACAAAATTTACCAAGTGTCATGTGTTTAAATAAAGCTTACGGTAAGTGAAATTACATACCAGAAATCAGAAGAAAATCTGTTCTGACAAACCAGAGATCAGGCAGGTAGTATTTTTTTTCCAGGCATAAGCCATTTTTGAAATGTCAGTAGTCTGCCTATAATTTGGCATATATTTGTCACACCCTTCTGTGTTCAGGCACACACTTAAGCAAGTTTCAGACCCATAGCCAAAGAGCAGCATACTGCTCATAACCAGACTTTCCAAGAGATATCAAAAAAATCCTCTTAAGAGATCATCGGCAGAACAACAATGGTTCTAAGATCTTAACCAAAGCTTAATGTTTGCTTTATAGCTACTTTAAATGTAAATCCTTTTTAATAGCAAAGTGTGCTGCTCAGCTGGTTAAGATTTAAAATGCAATACTGCATTCTGCAAAAAAAAAGTTATCAAGTGTGTAAGCTTTCTCTAATAAAGTTGGACAGATATAATTCAGTCAATATAGTACAAAGCTTAAATGTAGGGATTAAAATGCTGTTCTGGTCAGGATCTAAATGTGCTATGATTTTGTCATCTGCATTTCTGCAACATGATTCGAGCATTTTATTCCATTACAAAGAACAAGGAAAGGGTGGCACTTTACAGGTAGACCAGCTTGATTGCTCTAGCCACTTTAAGAAATT
Organism: Xiphophorus hellerii; assembly: GCF_003331165.1. Classification (NCBI taxonomy): domain Eukaryota; kingdom Metazoa; phylum Chordata; class Actinopteri; order Cyprinodontiformes; family Poeciliidae; genus Xiphophorus; species Xiphophorus hellerii. The sequence goes on along the minus strand of NC_045691.1, from coordinate 10,398,441 downwards.
AACCTTATTTACAGAGGATTTAAAGATACCTTGCAAAGATTTATTTTCCTTAGTGTACACTTAACCAGAAAAAAAGAGAGACAGAAGACTGAATAGCTATTATAGGGCATGTCTCAGAGGAACCATTTTAAAGACTGTTTTACTAAGTATTTGGGTTTTCTTGCAACTCTTTGCTAAGTCACTGTTTATTTCCGGATTGTAAAAGCCATTTCTATGATTCCGGAGTTAACCTTCAATAAAATTATTGACGTATGTTAATTAGACTACTTTGCTTATACCCATTTGTACTCATTTTTATATGAAAAATAGATCATCTTAGCCACAATCCTGAATTAAAATGCACAATGAAGATTGACATTTCTAGAAGATGCTCCATTTACAGAAAAAGATCCAAATTCTACAATTGAAAAACAATCAGAGAGGATGAAGAAACTAAAACCCATAAAATTATGACCCTAAAATGGTTTCATGTTCCAGTCAAATTACTGACATCCCTCAAATTTTAGTTATTTAAATACAGGGGATCCTCAGGTTGGTCTCAGTACAGGTATAAAATGCGTATAACAAATGAGTTGCAATCAAACACACACATGCACACAAACACACATTCTCTCATTCTTGGCAGCGAGTTTCAAGTGTAGTGAGTCAGGCTTTCAGCATAAATCTCAGTGAGCGAAACACTAAATCAAACATCCTATTACAAAATATAAATAAACTTTAATTATGACACAATTAACAACAGTTCTTGGAAATATTTTCTTCATTTTAACATGGAGAATTTCTTCATTTAGGAGCGCCAGCAGCTTTTAAACCTACACGCCCTTTAAAGGATTCAAAAGTGCCACAGACTTATGAACTCCTCTCAGAGCGGGATGTTTGGTCGCATCCTTGACGACAACAGAGGAGTGTTAAGATGTTCAGCTTAGTTACCACTCTCCAGACAGTGTTAGACTCCAAAAATGTTCAGAGGGTTCTAGGAAAGGATCCACCAGTCAAGGAGAAAAAAGATGTCATGTTGGTTTTAGGGTAGTTCAAGGAAACAAGTCCAGCTTGGGGGCCCACTCCAGAGCTGTGTTAACCACAGCAAGAGCTGCTGCCCCTAAAGCCACAGTCAGACCCATGACTGCCAATCTGACGAAGCGTCGGGCAGTTGAAGGCTGTGCCACAGTCATGACAGGGCTCGCTGTCGAGCTCTCTGGAGAACCCTGCTTTTGTCTGCGTCTGCGACGGAGAACTGTGTCCGGCCGTTGCTGAGTAGATGCAAGCTCAAAGTCCTTAAAGGTAGAAGTCGCCATGCTTAGGAGGAAAATAGAGATGGAAAATGGGGGAGAAAAAAAGACATTGAAGAAGTTAATAGAAGAACAGCAAGTTACGCTTGTTGGTGAAAAGCAAAGGAAAATTTTATTTGTGCTTTATATTGAAAGGGGATGTGAGGGAAAGAATTAAAAGATGGCACAAACAGCCTGTAAGGGTAACATGTTTACAAGCATCAGTCCTAAGGACTTAAGTACCTTTCATGTGCAGCTGCCTCTCTGGCCAGTTCAGAGGGAGGAAACTGGACAAAGAGGTCTCCAGCTCGGCTTATCAGTGTCTCGTATGGCAGATCCTGGGGAATCTGAGACAGCAGGTGATGGACCATTGCCATATCACATTCACAGTCCAACACCTCCTCCTCCCTGTGCAGCACAATCTGCAACAAATAACACACCCATTCCTCAAGGGCCATCATGACAAGTGCAAGCATTTACTGTGAGTGCCATTGAGTGAAAGAGTCTGCTGTCAGGGGTGCAACAAGCTGGAACATTTCAGAGAAAAATCGGGCTTGCCAAACTAGTTGCAATCTCGAGGAAAAAAAAACAACAAAAAAAAACATGTCGAACATCAAGATGTGACACAGCTAAAGTGACCCTACTCCTAAGGGATCAATCACATCAGCATTCGACTATTTCTCTTTCTATCAAAGATGGGGGTGGGAATGTGCTAATTTGTAAATCTGATTAAGTCACAGCAGCATCTCAGTAGAGTAGAATTTTTTCCCTTGTAAATGTATGTAGTTTATGGCTTATTCCTAATAAAAAATATATGTTTATCAAATTAGAATATTCCAAATTCCTACAAAATCCTGGGGAAGACGGTGAATCTGACAGTTGTTCAGCAGACAACCACTGACATCTTACACATGAGTTATAAGATGCGAAAAGTAATTGCTGTACCTAAGAATAATAGTGGAAAGTTAAGTGGAAGGAAAAAATGTGATGGGAAAAGAGAAACAAGAAAAAAAAAGCAATAAAACCTCAGCAGCATCATGGGCAGACTGCCTTCATGCCACGCTGCATAGATGTAGTAATGCATGCATAACGACCCAAACTAAGTACTGAGTGCATATACTGTACAGTACATTCCTATTTTTTTCATGTTTCTGTATCAAAAATATTTTCTCTGATGAGATATTCAATTAAGAAGACATGAGAGGAAACTTACCACAGCCGCAAAATAGATTGGCATCAGTGGATGGCAGGCCAGGAAAAAGTCATACAACCGTACAACATGACGGAAATCAGAGAGCACATGGCCAAACCAGGTTATCAGCCAGCTGAGAGCAAAGACTGTGCCCACTTCAGCCCTGAGAATTAATAAAAGACTTACAATGAGATTAACTTACAAACAAGCCTGAGATCATTCACAGCTTCTTAACCACTAATTCAGGAGTGCCCAAAGTTGGTCCTCCAGGGCCGGCATCCTCCATGTTTTAGTTCTCTCCCTGGTTTAACAAACCTGGATCAAATGATGACTCGTTAGAAGGCCTAAGAAGAACACTGACATGCTGAAAAGGTTGTTGGTACTATCAGGGAGGGAACTAAAATGTGCAGAATGCTGGCCCTCGGGGACAGACTTTGGGCACCCCTGCACTAATTTGTTTCACCAATTATATTCATACATTCATTTTTTTGAAAAACTAATAAGATATGATGAGATATTTTAGGTTACATGAGGAGACCAGACAGAGCAAGTCAGTTCAAAAGGCCATCAATGGAATCAGCGCGCCAAGCAAAGGACTTAATGACGTGCTGCTTACAGTCCAAAGTTAAGCTATCATAATAGGATCAGTGTTCTGTTAAAGAGCGCAGAGACTGCATTTAAAATCTTTTATCTGCAATGTCTGTGTATATTAATGTGTAATATTTATGTGAACTTTTTTTGAAAAATAGAACATTGCTTCTGGATTTTTCACAACAGAACATGTCAATAAGAATTAATATTCAGGGATTGCAAAATTCCATTCAATGCTTATAGATTTATGTCCCTGCAAAATTGTTATGCCTGTCTACATTCTCCATGTTTTCTTTTCTCTTAAGTGGCGCATGTATCGTCCTTCCCTTTCTGCCCATCCTTCTTCATATAACATGAACGTTTTGGAGGATTTTGCTTTTTGAATATCTACCAGAGCCAGCATCATCAATCATAGCTGTGTATAAAATAACAAGGAATCCTACTGCTGCATGAAGTCCTGCACCTCAGGGTTGACCCTTTCAATAATAGGCATCAGATAGTTAAGAATGTGTTTTGTGTTGTCCATGGTGGGGTCCATGAAGTCCCTGTGATAGAGGCCAAAACAAAGAATTCAGATTTAAGTCTAATCTAACCTTAAAAGATAAACTTAACAGAAGACAAACTGCTGATCAATTTGCTTTTGGCATGTACCTGAGGTGATGTGTGGAGAGTTTTTCCACTAGAACAGTTGCCAGGCGCTCCCCCACGACCAACAAAAAGGTGACAACAATGTCATGGTATCCCTGGTAATAGTGCAGCTGGGGATTACGTTGCAGAACTCTCAGGATTATGTCAATTAGTTCTTCCTGAAGACCCTCTCTCTGCTCATCTGGCATACCTGCAGAAGCGCATTGAAGATAAAATGTTGCCGTTATACGTTTTCAGTCTTGCTGCTTTTTAATATCTTAATATATTTAAAACATCAGGGCAACTAAAAATAAAAATGTATATATATTTAAGACAGACAAGTCAAAATCTGTCAAAGCTAACTTTTATCAGCAATTTTTTTAAAGAGAAACAAATGTGTTTTAATAATATTCTATTTATATAATAAAAAATTGCATTTTTGAAATGGGTTTTGAGGATGCATTAAAAGTGAAGCGTATTAACTTTAATGCTGAAAAAACAACTTAATCTAAACAGGGCTGTTCATAAATAAAAACTTAAGTTTATTAACTAGGATCAATTTGAAATGTAAGTAATTGACTTGGAATTTGACTGTACCATTGATTAAATCAGCTTTTTTTGTAAACAAGCCTTGAGACAACATTGTTGTGAGCAGGTGCTATATTAATACATTTACTTGAAGACACATTCTTATTTAAAAATGAAACTTTCACTTGCATACCAACAAATACAACTAATGACAGATATTAAAGTTTGGTGTGTGATCAACAATGCCACAAACTCAGACTGGTGGATGTTTGACAATCCTCTGCAAGACCAACTAACATAAGCACAGCATTTCACAACCAGTTCTTACTTGGAAAATCACTTGTGAGAGGGCTTGACAATTTTTTTTGTAGTGCAAAGTGCATCCAATAAAAACGACATCAGTGTTGACTGCCAGCTGAACCCTTCAGGTCAGCAAGTAAGGGTCAAAAATTTGTCAGACTGCATTAATTTCAAGAGAATGTTTATTTTATTTATTTATTTTTTTAGCAGAATATAAAATTTTGAAAACCTTTGCAGAATCAAATTCTAATATGATACTCTAAATTAATAGGAATAAAACGTCTTGTCTCTTTAATATAAAAAACAAGAATTTCCAGCACCTTAACAGTAATTTGCATGAGATTATGACATCTTCCTAATAAAAGCACCTCACATGTTAGACATACTGCAAAGACGTGAATAACAGCAGGTTGTTATGCAAACTACTCACCAGGTGGAAACCTTCGTAGAGAACGCTGAACATCCAGCAAGACCTGGTTGTAATCTTTATTGTTTTCCCGTTCTACTTTTTCTGGACAGGACAAATTGCCATTAGCAAACAGTGTATGCGAGGAGAAGTTGTACCTGATCAGAGTGTGAAAATAACTGCCATCATGGTAAATAAAAAAAGCTGAAGTTTGTTCAGGTGCAGGGGAAAATATATATATATATATCCAAAATTCCTTTTTATATGCATTTGTATATATATAAAAAATAAAGAGCTATGCAAGAAACGGTACCAGGTTCTTGATCCAAAAGGTGAGGGGGGATGTTGAGGAGCCAGGGCCAAACCTGACAGCGAATCTCATCAGTCAGCAGTCCCCCCTCGCTGATTGCCATCCTCCTCAGCGTTGCTATGTCCACTGGATCCACACTCAGGGCCTGGGTGATGTCTGCAATTTTCCGTTTCCGTTTGGTTTCCCAGTCTACCGGGGGAAAAAAATGTATATTCTCAACGCTACAGTTAAAAATCAATAGTAAAAAACTGCAAGCAGAATCTAGAGATTACGTTTTAAAAAGTTAGTGAAACCGATGATTGCTTTCGTGAGTAGTCGCAACCTGGCAGTCTTTTAATAAACTTTACATGATGCACTGTTTTCCACGTACCTTGCCTTCCATTCATCGGCGACGACGAGCGATCACTTCTACTCGTCCTCATTTCGCTCCTCTTCTTGGTGAGTTCTTATTGCAAATCATCTCTTGACATTTCTCGGCTGACTAACCCCCTGTTACAGTTCTTATGCCTGCTGTAGTAAGATAGCCGTTGTTTTAATTAGCAACGGCAGCCTTCATAAAGACACGGCCCCTGACAGTCTTGCTATTGTGTTAGCTAGTAACCAAGCTGGCACCGCACTGGTCGGGTTCTATAAACGATACTTCCACTAAAAGAGCCATCAGTTCTTTAGACCGCTGGCTGAAAGGAATATAACGTAAGAACCGCAGAAACAGCTACATGTTTACACTGGCGGAAGTGATCTGCATCAGAGTTAGCTTCCCTGCTAAGACTGAATGATGACGTCTGCTCCAGCTGAGTGGCGGAGTCAGCTCCTTACCAGTCAGCCGGCGAATGGCCCAGCTAAAAGGAGGGCGGAGAGCGTTCTCTTTTTTTCAAAACAAAACGAATCAGGGTATGTATTTCAGTTCCATTACATGTTATGCAAAATAAGGCCACAACTAAATACAAAACAAACAAACAAAAATGCCTAATTCTTCTGATATCCATACTTTGCTCTCAAATACTGATCAAGGGTTTGCTGTAATAGAATGCAAGTAAAGTCATTTAAAAGTGGAAAATTATTAAAAACATGACAAAAACACATAATCAGTTTCCTTACCCTGAATGTAATTTCACCATAGATTTTCACCATAAAAATCTTTATTTGTTTTAGGAAGTTGATTTTTGTATTATTATTATTTGATAACAGCATAGGAAAACACATATTAACACTAGCCATCACATGTTGTTCTTCGGTGACAAACTGCATTTCAGTTGGCATGTAAATAATAGATTGTCTAGTAAAGAGATGGTAACTTTAGAATCTTGTAGCAGGAAGTTATGCAACAGTCTACTGGTTTCGTTTTTGATGTTGTGGTACCATTGGCCCGACGTTGTGAGGAGTGTCTGGCAATGTTCCTGCAGTGACACCAAAACAAAAACTCAGAGTGGAGCATCGCTAGTTCCTCCATTATTTAGAGAAACTAAATGCACTTAGTTCCTCTAAATCTGCAGGACCCTGTTCTCAGTTATGTTGCTGCTAAAGTAACACAAGGTGCAGGATCTCAACACTCACAGCTCCATTGTTGTGAGAATGTCAACAGGAAGTGATGTTTGTTTCAGTTTCCTCAGAAACAGTTTCTGCCGTACTCTGTTTCTCTATCCCCGTGGTGTTATTCAACCAGATGAGATTATCAGATTTTCATGCTTCGAGGATCTCAATGCAGATCACTTCCTCTACTGCAAGGCTGATAATGCTGGGAAATGTGTGCTCGTGACTTCTGGGCGACATTCATCCTTACATTCATTTTATCCACACTGTGCATTTGGAGCGGATATCTTTGTTGGGCAAAGGGGAGGAGCAATATTAAATCAAGGGCAAACTGATCAAGCCATGTAATGACTGATCATGTAAATTAGCATATGAAAAACATACAAAAACCCCAGACCACCTGCTGCAAGACCAGGGCTTAGTCATGTTCAGAAGAAGCTCAACTTTGTGATGTTAAATAAAGGACCGCTGCTCTGCTCTCCGGCTACGGTGACAATAAGGACAAGTGTAAAATTGCAGCAAGGAAAGTCTTTTTATAGGTTTTATTTTACATTTCGTATCCTCAAATGTCACATTGCAATTTATGGATGTTTTACGATGCTTATTCTAAAATAAAATTACAGTCATTCTGTAAATAGCACCAGTTTGAGATAAACAGGTCAGCAGAGTCCACCGCAGCTTCTCTAGAAATTCCGTCGTCTTAATAATCAACACTCTCCAACCTGTCCTTAAACAAACTTTCAACCAGTCAGTCACCAGGATCCAGTCAGTACCATTTGACTCAGATGAGTCACAGTTTCTTCCCCTGCAGTGTCTTCTAGGCGTGGTGTAGTTCTGATGAAACGAAAACGGAAACTAAAACGTATTTATAAAGCCTCCCACAGCTGGCGCAGTCAGATATTGGACGTCTAGCGACCGGCAGAGCTGACTGAACCTTTTTACATTTCGACAGCTTCAGTATTATAGTACTGTAATGTATTATTGAGGACATTTGAATAAAGGTGAGTAATTTTAATTTTATTCTGTATATCTATTGGAAATATTTCTAAATTATCACTTAATAAATGTTTCATTTCATTTTCGGTATAAAGTAATATCCTAAACTCAGTCACAGGTATACCAAGAACTGAGGTTGGTTCTTTATTAATACATATAGATTGTTAAGTTAATACTTATTTGGGGAGACGGTTGTGCTGGGGGTTGCTAACATAACCTGCTTTGTTGTTGTCAAAGCCATCACCGTTTCGAGAGAAAGGAAACTTACGCCAATGCGAAAATGAAGTGACTCCTAAGGAGGGCGCACTTTCCTCTGACTGAAGTTCATATTAATGCAGCACAAGGATTCAAATTGAAATTATTGCAAAGAAAATGTTCTGCAAAGACCTTTTAGATTGATTTTAATTACTTCAGTATTGTGCGGGACTGAAATATACACATGCATTTTGCTCTAATAACTGAGAAAGGACAAGCTATTAGAAAGTCTGCTTTAATTTCCTATTAAAGCAAGTTATCTGAATTATCTTATCTGACTGCAACATTATTTTAACCTTTCAAATTCCTGTTGATTCTGAGAGTGAAAAAACACATGTTATCTGTATTTCTTTGAGTTTTACTTTTGGACATGCTCAGGTATTTCATTGTTTTTAGATATTCACTTGGATGTGGTGTTCATATCTGTTTCCACTTTATTTTCTGTTTCAGAAATATCCTGTACAACCTGCATAGAAATCAACAACTACCACATGAAATACCATGGAAAAGCTGACTTTTAGGTCAGGCAGAAGAGGGACTCATAATGGTTAGTTATTTCCATCAATATACCTGTCAGAATAACATACAGTGCAGTGCATTGAAGCACTATTAACACTCCCTCAATAATTTCACATTTTGTCTTGTTAAAAGCACAAACTTTAAAGTATCTATTTGGATTTTAATGTTCAAACTCAAAGTAGTGTGGAGTCGTTGGAAAACAATATGTGGTTTCCAAAATATTTTACTCTGAAATGGTTGGCTCATTTATAGTTGTAAAATTTAGTCATATTCAATGTGTGAAGTCCGTCACCATCAGTTTTATTGCTTTTGCACAGATTCTCAATTGGTCTTAAGCCTGGACTTTGACTGGACTATTCTAACACATTGCCACGGATTGCTCTTAACTGTTTCATTGTAATTCAGGCTCTACGTGTGCTGTCGTCTTGTTGAGAGTTTTTTTATTTTCAAGATTTCCCTGTGTTTACCTCCATCCAGCTGTCCATCGCCTCTGACCCATCTGCCTTTCCTTGTCGAAAAAACAAACATCACAACAGTCTGATGTAGTGATCACACCATTCTCAGTGGAGAATGGTGCGATTAGAGTCACAATCAATGTGTTTTTTTTTGCTCACATTGAGTTTTGCATGAAGGCCATAAAGTTAATTATTAGTCACACCTGATCTACCACATGTTTGTTGTTTTCCCTATGGCAAACTGCAAATGAGATATTGCGTGGCCTTCTTTTAACAGCAGCTTTCTTCTTGCTCTTTAGTCATTAAGGCAATATTTATGGAGTGTGCACATATTAGTCCACTTGTCAATAAATTCTCCCACCTGAGATGTGGATTTGGGCCACTCCTCCAAAGCCACCATAGGCCTTGGTGGTCCTTGTTGTTGTTGTTTTGTTAGTAGGTTTACAGTTGTATTATATTCTTTCCAGGTTGATGTGATGAATTGCGCAGTTCTCTGTGAGATGTTGAAAGCTCTAGATCAGGGGTGCCCAAAGTCGGTCCTCGAGGGCCGGCATCCTGCATATTTTAGTTCTCTCCCTGGTGGTAGTAACAACCTTTTCAGCATGTCAATGTTCTTCTTAGGCCTTCTAACGAGCCATCATAAACCAGGGAGAGAACTAAAACATGCAGAATGCCGGCCCTCAAGGACCGACTTTGGGCACCCCTGCTCTAGATAGTGTTTTACAAGGCTTAAAACTTCTTCACAACTTTATCTGTCAAATCATTAGGGTATTTTGATTGTTATGATACTTTATTGCTTATACTCTAACACATTTCTGAGGTCTATACGGAACAGTCTTAGTGATAAAAAAGTAGATTTCATCAGGTAATTAGATTTTGTTACATACAGTTTGATTTATGAGTATCAGAGTAAAAGAGGATTAATACAAATACATGCCTACATTTTCTGATTATAGAGAATATTATTGAAAACTGTATTTTCCATCTGTTTCAAAATTGTGTTCTATGCTGGTAGGTTAATGAGAGGTTCAGGGAGAATGAATATGTTTGCAATGCATGATGTATAGACCCCCTGTTAATTGTAAAAAAACAAAAAAACATTCACTATGTTATTATTATTCTTCTCTAAGGTCAATATGAAAATGGACATGGACAAAGAGGACGAGGACGAGGAGGGCTGCAGGGAGACAGAGTGAGAGAGCAAGAGGCCAGAAGAAGAGCACAAAGTCAGGGGCCCAGTCAAAGAGATGTAGACAGACAGAGAGGAGGAGCGAGAGGAGGAGCGAGAGGAGGAGGGAGAGGGAGAGGGGGAGGGGGAGGGAGAGGGGGAGGTGCTGAAAGGCTGAGACTAGGAGGAGGCAGAAATGAACAGCCAGGTGGTGCTGAAAGACAAGTAATGAGAGCAGAGGCAGCAGGAACAGGTGCAAGGAGAGGAGGACACAATGGAGTCAGAAGGGAAGGCAGAGATGGGACAGATCCAAGTCCCCGTAAACTGGGTTATAAAACACTGGAAGACCTCTCCAAACAGGAACCCTCTGTTGTGGCCATTACGCTCTCCTCAAATCCTGGCTTTCGAGTGCTGCTTGGTGAGACACCAATGAGACCAGACCTTGTCCAACTAATCTGCTTGGTGGTGAGCAAAGCCTTCACTTCAAGGACAGACAGAGGCACCCTGCAGCACCTGGCTGACATCATAAAAGAGTCAAAGTTCTTAAGCATCACCCTGCTTCACTATGTGGGAGACATGATGTCTGACTCCAACCAGACCCGCAGAGCACAATTCCCACAGCATATGGAATACATCACAGCCATTCTCTTAGAGGTAACTATTGCTTGAAACAATGTGCCACTTGCTTAAGAAAAATAATTTTTAGCAATAGGAAATTCTCCAGTGTATTTAACAGAATAAAATAGTTACCTAATAAACTGTTTATCATCTATGCTTGTTAGGTGCTTAGTATCTTCCCCGCAAGCTCTGTGAATAAAGTGAATATGTTAGTGACTTTGCTCCAAGCCTCTATAAACACCCTGAGGGCATCAGGTGTAGACTTTCTGCCTAAAGTAGAGGAAAAAATGGAAAATCTCAAGGGTCTAATAGCTCATCTCCAGGAGAGATCGAGGAAAGGTACCCTCCGTACAGACAAGGACACTTATGGTCTTCTGACTAATGCTGATGATAACGAAGGTAAGGCCTCCTTAAGATGTTTCTAGTCACATGATTAGCTGCAAAATATTTCTCTGTGTTTAAGTGCTTACATTTCTGCCACAGGTGAAGAACAGGAAGATTTCAGAAACATACCACTCTACCCAACTCCTGAGGAGTTCCATCAGAACCACAAACCATTTCTCAGACCTAATCTTACTTCCCAAAGATACACAAACACCCTACCTTTACCTCGATACACACTTCCGGCTGCTTAGAGAGGACTTTGTGCGACCGCTTCGTGAGGGAATTCAACAGTTGCTCCAGAACCAGATGGCCATGGGAAGGAACGATAACCCATTGAAGATGAAGCACTTTGATGACATTCGTGTGTATTTTGCCACACACCTAGTGGTGCCCAAGTGCACACAGACTGGTCTCGCCTACATTGTCCAGTTTGATGTTCAGCCACTTAAGGTGAGGCTCTGGATAGATTTCATCAGTCTCCCACCAAAATGAAGACATTTATAAACAAGGCTGTTAAAAATGCTTTTATTTTTGTTCTTGCAGTTTGTGCGCTGGCAGAACTCTAAGAGGCTGATCTTTGGTTCCCTGGTCTGTCTGTCATATGACAACTTTGAGAGCTTCTTGTTTGCCACAGTGTCCGATCGGGATCCAAAATACTTGGAGAAAGGGCAGGTCCAGATTACCTTTACAGAGGAAAGTAGGGTGAAGTTGGCCAGAATACAGGTGAGGCAGAAAGACACTAGGAACAACATAACTTGCCATATATACTTCTGTATATATATATATATATATATATATATATATATATATATATATATATATATATATATATATATATATATATATATATATATACACACACACACTGGGTTAGTATCTGTAATATAGATATACTACATCATGTCTTCTTTGTTGTTATTGTTAACAGACAAATCAGTTGTTTCTGATGGTTGAGACAACTGCATACTTTGAGGCTTATCGGTATGTTTTGGAAGGCTTACAGGAGCAGACTGAGGATGATTTGCCCTTTCAGAGGTAATGCTGTTTGTGTATGTGGAAGAGTTTTGAATTCCATTGTACTTTTAAAGCAGCTAGGATACGTGGAATATGTTTGAGAATGTTACGTGAAGAAGAAAGTACATTTGTCATGCTTTGCAAATTAATTCTTTGGTAACACTAGTTCTCAAGTGCCCTGAATGTAACCTGAAACTTTGTGGAAGCTGTTGTTTGCAAACCTTTTAAATGGAATTTAATACCATCTTAAATTTAAAAAGCTTCTGTAATAGTCTTGGTTCAGCTATGTATTCAACAACTCTACTAGCTAGGATTGTACAGTAATAAGAAAACTTTACATTGCAGTTTTATTCTATAACACCTGATTACACAAATTGTCCCCATTCATAAATTTTTTTCCATCATACAAACTATACCACTCTCCAGGGATCTGGAGAGTGTTATAGCCCATTGTATCTTGGGCTCTAGGATCTATATAAGGTATGAGCATAAATAACACTAGAAGTTCATTAAAGTGGTTGAAAATACCATTTGCAAACAGAGTTGCATCCAACCATTTTTTTTGCACATTTGAAATCGCACATCTTGATGGTGTAATGATAATTGTGATTCAATGTATTAACTACCACATCAGTTACAACATATGTTGACCTCTATGACATATGAAATCATATAATGTTGCTTGCCCCCCAGGTATTAAATTCATTGGCCGTTGTAATTCTTAAATTACAAGAGCTTACAAGAGCAAAGGCTTTTTCAATTCAGCCTATTTATCTGGGTTTTTTTTTTGCAAACATCACTACTATTTCATGTTAAATGTATAAATATCCATTAGTTCTCTGGATGGTATATGGACTTTATTGTTTAGGTCATTGAGTGCAAACAAATCTTTGAACCATTTGGGGGACATATCACTAAATTGCTTTTCTCACAAACCAATTTAATCCTCCATTTCAGTATATTACATGTTTAGTAATTACAACTTTCTCCTGGGAAAGAGCTCTAAAACCTAAGATAGATGAATAATATTACTTAAAATTAGCCAATACTGCACCTGCTGATAAGCAAAGTGAGAGAACTAACAATAAGAGCATATTTTTAAATGAGTGCTAAAGTGTTTTTGTAGCTATTGCTTTCATAGAAAGAAGGGTTATAGTTGTGGTCAAGATGGATCTCCTTTTGTGGTCTATGCTCTAGCAGATTTAAAAGAGACTAAGAGGAATGCTTAGGCTTATCGGTGTTGCTTTTCATTTTATGAAGAATCCTTCTTAGCACAATAATCTCCTGAATAGTCCCTTGTTTAACTTTTAAAATCACTGTTCTTAAGCTGCTACCCAAACTGATAGCTGCAAAGGAGACTCTTCTCTTAACAACAGATTTATAGAAAATGTACAACATCTTGCTACACATACCAAAAGGCCTAATATTTCAAATGACCCAGTCTCTTAGCATTATCCAGTTAATATGGATGTGCTTGCTTTCAGATACATTGTGGAGTGTTCAACTGATGTGCTACCACCAGCATACCTACGAAGACAGGGTGTTTATGACCTCTCACATGTTGCCAAACCTGAACACAAGAACAGCATAAGGCCCTTCAACAGCCTGGATGTAGATGCCTGGCCTGACATGGAAGAATTGGGCTTGGATGAATCTCAGATGAAAGCCTTTCAGCTTGCCCTCACCAAGGAGTTGGCAATCATACAAGGACCACCTGGCACTGGTGAGAAACCTAAAACATTTTGCTTGAGCCATAATCTATACAGCCATTTTTTTAATTCTAGGACTTAATTCGCTGGTTTTGTATAAACCAAAAAAAACAAAAAAAAAATCCAATAAAGGCTCTGGTTTTATCTTACTGGAAAAAATGCTACATTCTTGTTACAGAAGTTGTTCTCAGGATGCTGCTTTGCTGTGCTAATTAATACTGAAACACAATCGTGTATCTAAATTGGTGCATTCTGTGTCTTTTCTTTCTTTCAGGAAAAACCTATGTTGGCCTAAAGATTGCTCAGGCTCTGTTGACCAATAAGGATCTGTGGAACAACCTCCATTCAGCTCCAATGCTGGTTGTATGCTATACTAACCATGCTCTGGATCAATTCCTAGAAGGTAAGCAGTCATAATGGATTCAGATATATTTTTCCAGACTGCTTAAATCTACCTGTAAAGACTAATGTCAATATAACAAATAAAATAATGCAAATATACTTGACATTTATTTCTAAAAAAAAAAATAATAATAATAATCAATGAGAAATTGACATTTGAATCACACCTTAGGTCAAACAATGTTTAAGAATAATTCATCTGGTTTGCCTTTGCACCTTAGGAATTCACAAATTTCTGAAGGATGGCATTGTGCGAGTAGGAGGTCGCAGCAACAGTGAGATTCTGAAACAGTTTAATCTGCGTGAGCTGACCCACTCACAACATTTCAAACGCACGCTACCGACACACCTTCGTACTGCATACAATCAGGTGAGTTTTCAAATATCCTCTGAACTGTTGTGTGAGGAGGTATGGCAATTGAGCTAAAGAAATAACATATTTTAGTTGTTGTTGTTTTTTGTTATTTTTTGCAATAATTTGTGCTTCTTATTTATTTTTAAAGATCTACAGGCAACTGTGTGAAGATGAAATAGCAATCAAAAGCCAAAGTTTGAAGTTAGAGTGTTCTCTCAAAGGTGTGATGCGTGAAACCTTCCTCCAGAGATTTATGTTAGAAAGACATTGGATGAATCTCAACTCCCCGCCTGTGAGTCAATAGAAAGTGAAAACTTTTGTTGTTGTTGTTGTTTTTCTTTTACTCGTGTGAAAACTGAAACAAACTGGAAACCCATATGAGAATGCGTTACAAATGTCTTTCTTGTAATGATTTGCAGATGGAGGACGGCTTTGAGATGTGGAGTAAAAAGACCCCCAATCTGATGATAGAGTGGTTGGGTTTGGGATCGACTCACTTCCAGCAGAGGGAGCCAGAGACTGCAAATGGAAATGAAGGTAGATCTTTTAAACTGTGAAAATAGTATATAGGTTTTTGGTAACTGGCATTACAACCTGTTAAATTAAATCTATATGAGTTCCATAACATTAAAATGATCATAAAGGCATCAGAAGAATTCTGTTTGACAGCAAAACAAAATAAGTAAGCTGGGAAATCTGATAATGTCTGCATAATAAAATATACAACACATAAATATGAAAATATATGTTTTTAATATTTTTAATTTATAACAGTTTTCTCTTGCTCTTTAAGTACTTTTGTGGTGGAGCCTTGTCATTTGCATTATATTGCTTTGTTCAGCAATATAAGTCATTAATTGTTAGAAAAATTATCCTCCTGTTCATTTACTTATGAGTTTATTTTACAAGTTATGTTTTCATATTATTCTTTCATATTATTCTTTTCATATTATTACTCTCATATTATTATTCTTTTTATATTTACTTAACTTCTCTTTCTTTTGTAGTACTTTATTAATCTTTTGTAGTATATTATTAACTTTGTTTAGGATGTTTGCTTGGAAGCTAAAAACGTTAAAACATTCATGTGTTATTAGTTCCATATGTAACTGATTAGTTGTGGTCAGTCACATGCCCTTGTAAGGGCATGTCCATAGGAGGTTCCAGAATGTAAAGACGGTTGGTCAATTCTCTGTGTGACTGTGTGAAGAAGACCAACCTCCTTTTTCTATACAATAAAGAGAAATGCAAAGAAAGATCTGGCAGAATTGATTCCAGACAGTGTTTGACAGCGATTCGTCGCGTCTGCTCTCAATTCTCCTATTCTGCAGAAAAGAAAAGAAACCTAATCTCTGTCTCTGGCTGATTCTTTGCAGGTTAGGACAAAAATAAACCTATCATTAATAAATACCTATTATTTTATAGCATTACATTGCTGCCCAAACCGAATATTGTTTTCCTGATTCTCATCCAATATGATGTTATTGTATCCTGTATAGCAGAGGAAGCAATGGAGGAAGAAGAAGACCTCATTGAAATTGAAGAGGAGGCTGAGTTGATCCAAGCAGAGCGGATGATTGAAGATGGCTGGACAATTGGTCCCAGAGCTGGCAGAGATGACAAGAAGAAAAGGAACATGGAGGAGGATGTCAGGGAAGTGGAAGAACTGATGCTGGCTATGAACCTGGACAACGTCGATATAAGGGCTGAGCAGAAAGAAGAAGAATGGCAGGTAACAATGCCATACATACATACATATACTGTATATATACATTTATTATAATATACATTACAGGGTATGCTCTACCATTCACTCTATACCGGTATTGTACGCTCTACCGATTTTCTCACCTGACCTCAATGTAAGCATTGCAGATACTGCAAAAATCTGCTGATGTCTAAATGGCTTCCTGTAGCATCCAATCAGCCCAAACAGCTGCTCATGCTGCATTGAGGTACAGCAGGTACACTGGGAAGTCAAAATATCAAAACAACTCCAGTCATTTAAACATGTTTTATTTTTAGCTATGGGCATATATCCTTGTTTTTTAAGCATTATCAATTTCTTCCCATGGTTATCCATGGGTTGCGTTCTTGTTAGTGGTATTTTGAAAGGATCTTCTCTTTGAAAAAAAGCCTCTTGTAGGAGTGACTCCATTTATGTGAAGTTTATTGTATTTTCATTCTGCTGGAACTTAGGGCGGGTTTAGAGATAAGAATGAAGCCCTCCCCTATGTTCAAGGTCTTGTCAACATCCTATGAGTTACAATGCCACTGATTCAAACCAGAAATGTTTGATCCTACACTCTTTGTGAGAAACATTGAGTATAAGAAGGTAGTGACTGTTTAATTAGAATACAGGAGACCTGCGACCCAGTAGTGATATATCAGCTGTTCTCATTCTTACAAGATTTTACAAAGTGCTGTCTGAGTGAAAGTCGCCTATCTCTGCTTGGTAGCTAAGATTTACAGTTAATAAGGGTAAACTCTTTTCTTTATATTTTTGTTTTTATTTATTTTTGTTTTTTCAATTTACAATAATCTATAAAGGCATTGGCTAGGTCTTCTTATACTTCTTTATTCATTAACAAAAATTTTAAAAAATCAATCAAATAGCCAGGTAATTCTTAACGTTGTACTGTTTTAAGTTTTACAGCATAATAAATCAAATTAATTAAAAATAAATAAAAAATAACAACAAAAACATACCCAACTGTGGCTTTATATGTAAAATATATTGCCCAATGGAAAAAAAAAACAATAAAAAAGCAATTAGCATAGGTATGAACCCTTTGTCATGCTTTAGAGGTGTGCATTATTGTATGTGCTATCCTGCTCTCTAGCAATCCCAGCAGTTACAAACCACTCAAAGGATTTCTTAAGAGTTTAACCATCATTCTTCAAGCTGCAAAACTAATCATTATGTTTAATTTTAAAGTTTATTTGCTTTAATTGAGTACATCACTTAAGTGTGGTTATTAATGGAAATTACTGTTGTAGCATGATTTACTCGAGCAACTTTATTATTCCAAGTACTCCAAATAGGTTTCCCTCTGTCAAGAAGATTCCTATGTGTAATTTCATCTCTTCAAAGTTATTAACTATAGCTTTTGAAACTGTTCATCACAATGCTATTTCAGTTAATCGATAAAAACAGCCACAGAATCAAGTTAATAACTTAACTGTAATGAACTGAAAGTATGATGATAAAAGTTTACCCTCTCCTTATCTGTCCAGGTGCAAAAGCACCACAGGAAAAAGATGAAGCAAAAAGTCAGATACGAGCTTGGGAAGAGCTCGGCTATGACTGACCAGCAGGAGGAGAATGTTTTTGACGTTTGGAGTCTTAATCTGAAAGACAGATGGAGACTTTACCGGTAAATCTGCATTTCTAATTAAATTTCTTTTGTTCACCATGTGACTTTATTTATTTTTAATCACCTGTTTCTGTAATTGTTTATTTATTTATTTTTATTTTAACTGCCCTCCCTTTCAATTTGTTCAATGTCCAGCTTTGCTTCCATTACTTTCTGACCAAACGTGTGGAAGAATTATGTTCCCAGAGTGTATAATTAAGTCAAATAATATGTAAAAAAAAATGTATCCCACAGATTCAAGTTGTAACTTGGCAAGCTTTTGATTATTAAGAAAAAATGACTTTGGGGTCATAATGCTCATTAAATCCAGCATCATTTTGTAATTGTTTAACTACTATTTTTTTGTAATTGAGAGTGCATAAAATCCACGTATAATCCATTAAAAATATTTTATTCTTATACAATGATTTTTGCCCACATTGCAACTAGTTTTTACAGTATAAAAGAAACAACCCGACTTAATTGCATAGTCATAGTCTAACTTTTCATCAAAGCCACATTTCATAGTTCAAGTTGATATGATTCCCAGTGGATTGATTTGGAATTATTCACAAAAGCAATGAACAGGGATCACATCTTCTGTTTTCATTTTCTGATTTTCATTTTTAATTACAAACAGTGAACACGCACTTTTTTTATGTAGACAAAAAACAGCTACAAGCTACTCTATAGTTTGCTTTCAAAATCTATTGATCTGATCTTCTGTGGTAAATATTTAGTTAAAAAGCAACTAAAGTGAGCCTGAAAAAAATATGTATTATTATTAACAATTAACAGGATTTGAATTCAGTCATCTTATAATAAATATTATTACTGTATCATCATTATGTGTCCATTATTTAGGTATGTTTAATGGAATGAATGAAAAGGCTTAGGGAGGATCACATGCTTATTTAAATATGTCTAACCTACTTCCTCATTGCTAATACATCCTAGGAGGACAGAAAACATAACAAAAGATAATTTACAGCTTTAATCATCAAAAATGACTTTTCTGGGCAGTCTTTTGAAAATCAAAAGCTTATTCATTTGTACCTGCTTCATTACATAATTTTACTCCCATTTGGATTTCTTTTTGATACCCATTTCTTTCTTTTTTTAGCTTGTTATACAGCAAACTTAGACATTTCTCATACCATTTTAAATCTCCCTCAGTCAAGAAAAAAGTACTTCTTGTATCCCAAAGTTTATCTCCCTAAATCTTGATATTTGTGAAGTTGTTGATATTGTAAATATTTTTGTCCATAATTACAATATCCTGGATCTCCTATTTTTCAGTTTCTTCAATAATTGTCAGTGGTATCAAGTCATCTTTGGTTTGATATGAACTCCTTCAAAACAGTTATTATGTTCCTGCATCATTTCTGTAATTTTGCATTCTGATGTTTTAATTCAGCTAAAAATAAATATCATTCTATGAACTATGAATATTAAAATGGCTTCTGATGTTTCTCTTAACATTTTTCTTTCAGTATCGAAATCTCATACAAAAAGTACAAAATAACTATCTTTTTATTTTTTAAATATTATACATAACTATTTTAAAAACTTGGCATCATTATTATTTATCTTCTTAAATTTAGCAGTGTATTTGTTGCCTTTTTGTATAATCTAAATTAAACTGCAGGAATCCCTAGTAGTTAAAAAAATAGCCATATTATTTTAACTAACACATTAAACACTGGTACAACTTGAAAGTTGAATGTTTTCAGATGTTTCATATTGTGTTTACCTGTGTTTGCAGCTTGTGGATTTCGCGCTACAGAATCGAGGTCCGTACCAAAGCCCTGGAGTCTGAGGAGGCATATCAAAATGCAGTGGACAGAATGGCTGATGTTAAACGACAGGAGAACCTTCATGTCCTCAGGGAAGCAACGGTACAGAACCACTTGATTGTGAAATAGCTGAAACACGTTTTCTCTGTAGAAATGCTGACACACCATATGAAGGTTATCGAAATAAATGTTTTTATGACCACAGAAGTTAATTCTGTTTAGCTGTGTGATTTAACAGGCTTAAACAATTTTCATTCTAGGTTATTGGCATGACAACAACTGGGGCAGCCAAGTTCCGTAAAGCTCTGCAGGAAGTACGTCCGTGTCTTGTGATTGTTGAAGAGGCTGCAGAGGTTCTGGAAGCCCACACCATCACTACACTGAGCAAAGCCTGCCAACACCTCATCCTCATTGGAGACCACCAGCAGGTACAAGCAATTTCCCAAACAATTAGTGATCTTGTTTCTAATTAATCTCTCCGCCACAGATTTGTATTTGCTGATGCACAGTTTTACCAAGGTGCTGTTACATAATTGAAGTTGTCCCACTTAGATGTCTGGATAAAATTTTTATTCATGGCATTGCTGTAAATGACTTACTGTGTTTGCTCTGCTCCCTATGTTCTTTGTTCCTTGAGGATATGTCAGAAATGAAATTCCAGTGGAAAAAAAAAGAAAAGAAAATTGAGCAAACCGTTACTGGAGACAGAAGAGATTTGTGAGGAGTGATATTCTGGACATCAGTAGACTATTATACAACAACTTGTCAAGGCCTGCCAAGCACATATGGACAGGCAGCCTGTCTAGCAATCTGTGGCATGTGATCACAACTACACACAGTTCTATCACGTCTAACTATTCTGTCCAGATCTCATCTTGCTGTGTAACTTCAGTCGGCTGTAAACCAATACTTGCATATATTACCCAGTTTATTCATGGATATATTTTTTTTCCGAATTGGAGTTTATCTTCTCTGTCCATGGGTTTAAACTATCTGACATCATCTGCAACTTTGTGTTTGGACTCTTGGTTTTGCAGAAACCAAACCTGAATCCATGCATGTAATGGAAGTAGCTGGCTCACACTTTCCCAGTAAAATAAGTTTTGGCATTGTTGTGCTATTCATTAATCACAGGTTTGGTGTTGAATCGAGCAGAACACAATGCTTCACATTTTTACTAGAATTTGTCTTGCCTCCTCCACACCCCTCCCACATACTGTACTGGCACAATCACACGCTGTCCTCTAGCTAAATTAGGTTGCGATTGCATATACAGACACTTAGATTAACATTCACAGGCAAAACAGCGGAGAAAAGAAAGAGTTGAAGTACACTTTAATACTTTTTATATTGCTTTCCTGTCAATCCAACACACAAAATACTAATAATATCAACTCTAGGATTAGTGATCTTTTCACTTGTATTCACAAAGCTTCAAACAAGTCCTCACTAAAAACCACGCAAACGATGTAATGTGATCGACCAATTATAAAAGTTATGGATGGATGGAGTTATGTGTAAGGTTCAACTGAAGATGCCAGCTGAGTAAATAAAATTGTTCAGGTGGATCTTATCACAGCTGACACGAGAGGCTTAACTTGATTTAAACAAAATCAGTTTAAGCAATCAGATAAATTGATCCAATGTTATTCAAAGAATAGTTCTCAGAAAAAACAAAGGCACGGGACATTGCATGGCTCAGTGGTTAGAGCAGACACCCCATACAGAGGCTACAGACCTCAACGTGTTCATCCAGACTTCGACTCCCGTTCTTTCTTCCTTTGCTACATGTTTTTTCTCCCTTCTCTCTGCCCCTTTCCTGTCAGATTATTGTCAAATAAAGGCCATTGGTGCCAACAAAAATCTGTAAAACAAAAATACAAAGGCACAAGAAAAACAGATAATTTAACAATCATGCGAGAAAACACAATACTACGTAAAAATAAAAAAAATGGATTTGACAAATGATTTATAATTGTCTTATAAACTCTAAATCTTAAGGCAATCATTACTATGAACGAGGAATGGAGTGACAGACCTAAGAATGGTAAAAATATTTAAATTCTACTTTAAAAATGTATTTTAGCAAAAAAAAATCAATAAAGTAAAACATAAAATTATATTTGGCTTCAGACAAACTCTAAAATATCTGTATATATCAAATATAAAATATAAGTAGTGATAATGGGATGAAAAATAAATTAAATGTGGAACAGAGCCCACCCAAAAAAAAAGTCTTAAATTTGATAAATAGATCAAGAGGAGATATATGAATGGAAATAATACATAACTTGTCAAGTTTTACTAAAAACTGAGTAGGAAAGATATAGAAAAACCCTTGAAATATCAGGAACTAAAAAGTGTTCAAGAAAAAATTTACAAGTTATTTTCTCTATCTTTTTCTAGCTGAGACCCAGTGCCACAGTTTTTGAGCTTGCTAAAAACTTCAACCTGGAAATGTCTATGTTTGAGAGACTGGTGAACATGGGACTGCCATACGTGAGACTCAACTATCAGGTTTGTTTTTCTCACTTTATTATCTCATTTCTGATGTAAATGAAACAAAAAACTAGCTGAAAAAAAAGCTAGCTGAACTTGATTTTGAAACAGTTTTCAATACCAGTTGCAGTGTGATCTTAATTTTTGTTTGTATTTTGTTCTTCAGCATCGTATGAGGCCGGATATTGCTCGTCTTCTGACCCCACACATTTACTCTGCATTGGAGAACCATCCCTCTGTATTTGAGTATGAAAACATCAAGGTACTGAAGCATTTTTCACTTGCATTAATATTTATGCTTAGTTGAACCCATAAACATATGATCTCTCATCCTCATGAATAAAGATATCTGTAATTTTTAGGCATTTTCCTACAATTTTAAGTTGAGTGAAACTGACATGCAATGTGCTGTATACTGGGTTGTATCATAAAATTTGCTTTGCTTTTAATTTAACAGGGCCTGAACACAAATCTATTCTTTTTGGAACACAACCACCTAGAGGAAGAGATCAAAGATGGAAGAAGCCATCAGAATATTCATGAGGCAAAGTTTGTTGTTGCTCTGTGTCGGTACCTCCTCCTCCAAGAGTACAAACCAGAACAAATCACAATACTTACAACCTATACCGGCCAGCTTCACTGCTTGCGGAAACAAATGCCTGCCAGTGACTTCTCGGGGGTCAAAGTACATGTGGTAGACAAGTATCAGGGCGAAGAAAATGACATTATTTTGTTGTCTCTTGTACGTAGCAACCCACGAGGAAAAGTTGGCTTTTTGAACATTCCCAATCGGGTCTGTGTAGCTTTGTCACGTGCTAAGAAAGGACTTTACTGTATTGGCAACAGTGAGATCCTTAGCAGAGTTGAACTGTGGAGCAACATCTTCCACACCTTGAGGGAGAAGGAGCAGATTGGGAGAGCTCTGACGCTGTGCTGCCAGAATCATCCAAATCGACAGATCAAGGCTTCTAACGCGGGTGATTTCAATGATGCACCTGAGGGGGGATGCACCCAACCTTGCGAATTTCGTTTGGATTGTGGCCATGTTTGTACTAGAGCCTGTCATCCTTATGACCCAGAGCACAAGGAGTTTAAATGTACGAAGAAGTGTGAGAAGATCTTATGTGATGAGGGACACAGGTGCACACTCACATGTCATGAAAAATGTCCAAAGAAATGTCTGGTGAAGGTTGAGAAGATCATACCTCAGTGTCAGCACACACAAATGGTTCCTTGCCACCAGGATCCAGGGACATTTATATGTGAGGAGCCTTGCCTGAAGCTGCTTCCCTGTGGACATCACTGTGATTCAGTCTGCGGAAGCTCTTGCAGCATTAGGTGCATAGTGACAGTCCCATTAAAGCTTCGTTGTGGACACAACCAGCCAGGGCCATGCTTTTACAAATCAAGCAAAGAGCAGCCTGAATGCAGGGTACCATGTAAGCACCAGTTAAAATGTGGGCATGACTGTCGCGGTACGTGTAGCAAGTGTTACCAGGGGCGCTTCCACGCCCCCTGCCCTCGACGATGTGAACGTCTTCTGATCTGCTCTCACAAGTGTACAGAACCTTGTACCCGTGATTGCCCACCCTGTCGGAAACCATGTGAGAACTGCTGTGTTCACAGTAAGTGTATGAGGGAGTGTGGGCAATCATGTGCTCCTTGCATTGAGCCCTGTAACTGGCAATGCCCTCACCAAAGGTGCAGTAAGCTTTGCCACGAGCCATGCGATCGTCCACCATGCACTGAACCTTGTAAAAAGACCCTAAATTGTAGCCACCCATGCATTGGTCTTTGCGGAGACAAATGTCCAACCAAATGTCGCCTATGCGACCATGATGACGTCGCAGAGATTTTCTTTGGCACTGAAGATGAACCCGATGCTCGGTTTATTCAGCTGGAGGACTGTGGACACATCTTTGAATCCACAGCTATGGACCAGTGGATGTCTGAAGTCAACCAGGGACCTGAAGAACAGCAGGTAGCAATAAAGCTAAAAGAATGTCCCAGGTGTAAAACTCCAATACGTAAGAATCTGCGCTATGGGTCACATGTCAACCGCAGTCTGGCTGAGATAGAGATGGTAAAGAAGAAAATAAATGGAAGAGAGTCTGATATTGAGGAACAAAGAATGATTCTTAAAAATCAGTGGGTTGAAAATCTGAACATTTGTCAAATATATATGCCAAAGGAGGATAAGGAGATCCAAAAAAACCTTGAAAAAACTTACCTCACGGCAAGTGATCTGTGGATCCTGGAGAACAAGATTGATTTTCTGATAAGAATTGCAAAACTTCTAAAAGTTGAAAAAGGAAAAATGTTATTCACAGATGGTTCCAAGTTTCGACAGTGTGTCAATCAGTTCATGTCGTGGCTCAATAACACAAGCCAGAAGTTCACAGATCAACAAGTCTTTGATTTGCAGAGAGAGCTACAGAGACTCAACTTACTGGCTGAACTCAATGTCCGCTGTCACATTGCAGACACAAAAGACCAGATGAGGAAAATGCAGTCTGAAGTTCAAGAAATCAGACATGCCTTGGAAATGCCTGGCCAGTTCACTGATCAAGATCAGCTAAATGTGAAAGAAGCCCTGAAGAGTCTGGATGAAAAATTTCCAGTCACAGGCTTAGGGATCAGTGAGGAAGAGCGAAAGATGATCGTCTCAGCAATGCGAATGCCTCCAGGCCACTGGAACAAATGTCCCAATGGTCATGTCTATGTCATTACAGAGTGTGGAGGAGCTAATCAGAGAGCAAAATGTCCTGACTGCAAAGCATCTATTGGTGGACAAAACCATACATTGGACAGTGGCAACACAGTTGCCACAGAAATGGATGGCTCCCAGCATACTGCCTGGTCTGAAGCTAATAATCTACTCAACTTTGACCCGCTTGCCTTCTAAAAAGCAGTGACGTAAACTTCAGATATTGCATTTGCTCAAATGAGAAAAACTTAATACTTGTATTAAGATCTATGTTAGATAAGGTAGTAAATGGTCTTCACAAAAGTCAATGAATAATTCACAATCTAACATTACTCTTGCATAGAATTTATTTCTGAAAAAAATATGTCTTTAGGTTTTAATTTTTTTAACCTAAAGAAATTAAGGTTAAAATGCCACGGTAGCATTAAGGTGAAATGGGGTAGCATTTTAACATTTGCTCCTGCAAAATCACAAGTTGTTTTGTTTTAAGAATATGCATCTATATAAGTTGCTTAAAAAGAGATGAATGAAACATTTAATGCCGGAGTGTAAAGGATGATTTTTATTATGTCAGTAACATCTGTCATGTACCCAAACAATAGGTGGCAGCAGAATACTGTACAACAAAAAAAATATACATAGAGGAGTTGTTAAGCATGTTTGTTCATATGAAAAAAAAGATTCATGTGATTTCTGTTTTCATTTCTATGTATTATGTTCTTGAATAAAAATTATTTTCTGAGATGTAGGTAATGCAATTCCCAACAAGAGTAATTTTTTCTTCATCCTTTTTCCAATATTTCCGTGAACTAGTTCCAACAAGGGGTAAAACATTTGTGTCTTTGCCTCGATATCATTGGCAATGAAGCCAAAGAAATAACCATGAAATAACTACCGTTCCTCTTCACTATGCACGACTCATATTCGCTGAGTTTCATTTTGGTGTCTTGTACCAGCTTGCATCACTTTATTATATGATGAATGTGTCCCTGTCACAGGCACAGCTCCGGTGCAAACTTTGCTATCTGAAGGTGGGGGACAACAAAAATGTTCTGTCAGGGTAGCGTTAACAGTGAATAAACTTTAAAAGCTGGCCACTCTTTTAGTATTTATAGTGTTCAAGCACAGAGTTGAAGGAAAGCTGGATGAAAGGCGACGCTGGAGGAAAAGGGTAATATCCTACAAGGTGGACTGACTCATTTATCATGCCACTGTGGCCTTAAATATGCTGCTGTCAGCTGTCCATGGGTGTGCTTCTCCAATAATAACTATCAAGTTACTCTAAATCTACAATTTTAAAGCAAAATAGGTAAGATTCACATTATACGTTATTTAAAAAAAAGTGAAATAACAGAATTTTGAGATATGAAAAAGCACCATTAGGAACGCACTCATAATGTTTGTCCTTTGGTAAAATTGTTATACCGTACTTTTTTTTTTTTTTACATTTTCTCATGTCACAACCAAAAAGTTATATTAATTTTCTCAGGATTTTATGTGCTAAGTAGAAAGATTTGAAAGGAAAATTATACATTTTCAAAACCATTTTGTAAATAATAAACTGAAAAGTGTGATGAGCATTCAATACTTCTAAATGAAACTCATAACTTATATAAACAATTCTAAGTTTTGATCATTCATTAGAGTATTCTTAAATTCTGTAAAAATCAAAAGGAAATGACAGAACTGCAAACTTGCCCTGTACCTACAGAATTGTATTATTCTGAGAAGAAGCCGAAAGGCCCAGGGTAAGTCTGAAGGAGTTGTGCTCACAGCTCAGAAGGGAGAATTTGTTGACTGGCCGTCTTTTACTGATGTATTCACAAATCCAGTCTTCATGTGAATGGCAAGAAGAAAGCCATTACTACAGAGACAAGGTAGTAGAGTTGGTTGATGAGATAAAGTTAAATGCAGGCTATACAAACTAGGCACAGGCTGTAGTGGGCCTTCTTTGGATTGAAAAAAAGTGTAAATAACTCAAAATGCCACAAGGGAGGCTTGTTCCTGCTTTTAATATAGTCACAATAATTATGTTTTTTAAGAATCTTTCTTGCTAAGCCACAACCACCCAGAGCTGGAGCTTGTCTGGAGGGAGACCAAGTGGCAACAGGAATCCAGTAAAGGCCAAGTACCCAGGGGAACCCAGGTACTGACTCTGGAGGTCTGCCCTGAGGCTGCAGAAACCACACAAGAGTCCTTGAGAGCCACTTTGGGGCACCCACACAAGAATAATTTTATTCACTAAAAACAATCCAACCAAATTTCCAGTAAGTTCTTATTGTTACACTTAAAACACCTTACTGTCACTTTGACCGGCAGATGCTCTTTGTTTAGGAAGGAGGCAAGGCAACAAAATGCAGTCGCGGTAGCTTTATTTGAAGCTGCAGATCACACCAACACCCATTTTCACAGACAAAGAAGCCGGATTTTATACTTTGGGTAATTCCAACACTCATACCAGGTAAAGGGGTGATAAAAACAAACAAACAAACAAAAAAACATTATTTACACAAACCTAACAAAACAATAAATGGTACCAATAAATATTTACATGCATGCAAATATTTAGGACTAAAATAAGATCAGTCAAATAATAAATTTAACTTAATATAACTCCTCAGAATATTACCCCTCCTAACTGAAAATGGTATGCTCCAGGAGCTTTTTAGCAGCACCTGGAACATTTGTCTCCCTTTGCTGCTCCACCCTGCTGAGGAGACACACCCAGAGAGGTAAGTACTCAAACAATTAGCCTCAAATTAAACCAATAGAAATGATCAGAAACAAATGGACATTTCCCACACATTCTCCCCTGTACAGGAAGGATGGCCAGTCCCTCAGCCTGAAAGAATGATTAACTAAACGTCACAATGTAACTTGAAATAAAGAACTGAAATAAAGCACTTGTTCTCTAAATAAATTAAACATAATATAATACCAATCATCATTTATTAGGGATGGAACCCCTGGTTTCCATCACACTTAAAATAAACTTAATCCAGATTGAAGTTAAAAAAAACAAATCCCACTTATTTTTATTCGGTTTTCTTTCCTAAAGCTAAAATCTAAGTACATATCAAACCAGAGATTTTTGTGCACCATTACTACTCTATTACATATGTTTCAAAAACAAAAAACATTCTTTCCCATTATTCTGGCTTACAGGAGATATACTGTAAATAATTTGGGTTAATTGTAACTGACCTAAAACAGGATTTTTTTTTTAGTGTCACTTATTATCAAGCTGTGGCAAAAATGAGTTGAATATAATTTTATGCAGTAACGTGAAAATATAATATGGTTTCCACTATGCATTTTTTTCTGTCTCCTGATCACATTGGGAAATAACAGTGGCTGGTGAAACGGTTCAGCTCAGTCTGAATAACAAGTTAATGTATGCATAAAGGTATTCTCAAATGGATGGCTAAAAGTTGTAAAGTGTGTCTCTTTTGACAACCTAGAGTATTGACAATGGCCAGAAAACAATCTTTAAGGTTACATGTAAACATGAGAACAAACAGAAAAAAAAGTTTCTTTATAAAACTTTTTAAAAGTCAAATTTTCAAGGACTAATAACAAGAAAAGTTATGTCTGTGTTACATAACCACCAGATTCTCTACTTCTAGTGGTGCATTCATGTCTTTTATCAATTTTGTGTTTATGTTTTTAATCATGTTGCCATGGTACTAAATTATTAAAAGATAAATAAATAAAGTAATAATTTCCTTTCCAACTATTTTAATTTTGTCAGTTTCACTTGTTTTCATTGAAAGTTTCAGCCAAAGGTGAAAATGGTCTGTACTGCTTTCTTTGTGGGAAAAATCACCAATGTATAAACTGAAATCTTGGTATTTTGCTGGCTAAGGATAATAGGTTTCTACTATCAGAAAATTGCTCATTAATTTTTTCTTAGAGGATTTTTATCAGCACAGCAGTTTGCAGCCCAGTTTTCTTTGTAACAGAAACTGCATTTGATATGTCTTACTGTAGCTAAATAAAACAACAACTTTGTTTTTTTTTTCTTTTTTCTTTTTTGTCCTTTGGTTTGCCAAAAGATCTGAAGCAAAGTTACAAAAACATTAGCTTCTTGTATCATGCAATACCTTGAAGCTTCTTCATGTGCTACGAACCATGTCTCTATGTTAAATTATAAATGAGAGGTTGTTTACATGGTTGTCCTCCAGAGAAGTTATCTTTTAACTTAGTTATTGCGCTGCAATAATTGCAGCTCGGCTCGGCATGAAAATTATAAGATATGTTTTACAAATGAAGGGAATTAGATGTTTTCTTAAAATAAGTTTACCAATTGCAGCTTCCCTTATCTCATCTTATCATTTCAGACAAAAACTGCTCTTTCAAGATATGTACTTTGAAGTCTGCACAGCACATTGCACTTCTTTTTTTCTAGTAAGCACAATAATTCAACAAGCTCTGATTCGACCTGGAGCTCCGTTTGGGGTCACTACTATTCTTGGAACTAAAACTTTGCTCAACACAAGTTGTGATGAAAGAAAAGACAGCAATCACAGCTTCATTAAATATCACAACACTCCCACCGGCTGTAATTTTCTCCTAAATTTGTCTGCAACCTCAGGAGCTAGTTTCTGACTGCACAGATCTCTTGTTTTATTTTTCCTTCATAATCAACAGTGGACATCATTTAGACACAATTGGCCTCCTGTGTTGGCTGTGGTCATCGTTCCCACAGGTGCTTTGCCCTGTTAACACACTGTTCATTTCCCACTGGATTTGACTGATCCTCTGATCAACTTAAACAGAGAGACACTGCGAGCCACACAAAGAGACATACAGACAAAACAAGCAGAAACTATAGGCACACCGGCATTCAGAAGACAGAGTCTGCAGAGACTGAGATAAAATCATGGGGAAAATAGAGAGATTGGGAGGGCAGGGGATGTAGTAGTATGATTGACTGATCTGTTTTCAGGCCACAAGAGACTCTGCCGATATAGGGAAGAAGTCCAGAGTTTGAGAGAGATGATATGAAGAGAAAATAAGCCAGATTTGATATGATGTGAATAGAGTAACTTTGACTGATCCTCCTCTCCACTGGACCAGTGAATTTGATGTGGTGAGAGATATTCAAGCAGACAAAAGGAGAAAAATCAATATCCAAAGAAAAACAAAGTGAATGGGAGATAAAATGTAAGAGAAGGTTAAAGCAAGTAAACAAAAAAGAATTGAAAAGAAAAGAAGTAAGCGTGACATTTCAGTTTCAAGTTGTCAGATTCGACTACATTGTCAGTCTTCCTTCATACTTTTACAGCCTTGGCTGTGCAAAGACAAATTATTCATTGGGGAACATTCATAACATGGACAACTGAATTAAAATTCATATTTCAACAGAAGCACGTGCAATTCAATGGGTTTTAAAGTGATTTGATTATTTGCTACTGCAGGTTGTATTATTCATTCAAGCTTGAGAGGAAAACATGCCATTTTCCTGTTAAGATTTTCAGACCTGCTGAATCCTGAGATCACCACGCCTCATCACTTTGGCAATGAAGACCATGCTTCCTCACCTCTAAGCTTACTTTAAATAACAGTGGGATGAAGTAAAGAATGTACTAGTCATCACAAAGCAGCAAAATGTAGTCTTTTGTTCTAAACTCCGGCTTATTTCTTTACCCAAAATGCTGGGTTCATTCTGTCTGGACAGAAGTTAGACAGTTTTAGTCAAAAATAGTGACCCAGTTTGTAGTGGTAGAGGAGAGACTCATTTTTCACTGACCACCATTTCCAACTACATGTACCTGGCTTTGATCTCAGGATGGCACTTCCAATATTGTTTTACAGTATTTCAGTGGGAAAATAAAGATTTTTTTTTTTTTCCATTTTGATATACCTTCAGTAAAACCTTTCCAAAGGATGAAAACAGAACTGAAAAATAGTAAAATGTCTTACATAATTATACATAATAAAATAATGGCATGTGTTAATAATCTTAGTGCACACAAGAGAAAGAGTCTGTTGATATAACAGCAACATCTTAGCTAATGGCCTGATATACAAATATTCTAAATGAGAAGTGCTAAACTGTCTGCCCAAAGTATACAAAATTGTGCAACACTTTAATAATCAAAATAAAAATCAATCAAAATAAAGCTCTAAACAGCTATATTTAGGTCCATTACCTCCCCCTAAGCTTTCTCTTGCATTTCACATGCAATGTTAAGTCTATTAGCTGCTCTGAAAGACCTTTTATGTGTGGGTCTATGGGTATATTGCTCTGTCCAGGGTGTTCTCTTTCCCATTGTAACCTAACCCCATCCTTGCTATCTCATGAGAATAAAATAATTTTAATCAAAGTTATGAGTTATTTATGTATAATAATTTAGTTATACATGATACAAATTAACCCACTTTTTGAAATTCATAACCCAAGGCTGTTGCGTTGAACCATTCCAGAACTCTATACATTCCATAAATTACTCAACCTGGACTGTTTTTCACATAGTAGTTTTAAGAGTGTAGATCTTGATGGTAACATGCTCGATGCCCAGATTCTGCCAGTTTCTTAAGATTAAAACATTGTCCTTAATGGTCAGTGACCCATTAAGGACAAGACTTCTAAATGAAGTTTAGAAGTCTTGAAAAAAGTTTTAAAGTCCATCTGGATAGGATACTGCTGGTGCTTTTAATTGATGTCTAATTGCAGTGTGGGTAGTGATTTAATACCTTATTACCTTGGGGTTCTCTTGAGATACTAGCCAGGAACCTCCGTATGGAGTGGGTGTCATCATATCCAAGCTTTGATTAAGGCAGCAGGGAGAGTACAGACCCTGATCACATTTTTGCTCACATTCCAGACTGATTTAAATGTCAATTCATTTTTATTTCAGCTCCTCCCTTCTCGACAGTGTCTTGGTAAGTGAGGAGGAAGGGGGGGTTTGCCAAGGTAAGCATATTTAGTTTATGGGGGTTTGATTCTAAACTAATTTAAATAACTGTGTGGAAGCCAATTTGCTTTAATTGAGCTCTGCTTCTATGAACACCTGCAACTAGATTAGTGACTGACATTAAGTTGTTTTGCTGCACTGGGCCTCCAAGTGCTGCTCTTGCTGCTTCATAACTCTGGATTTACCTCCAAATTTTTAATGCAAGACCATATGCGTGTTGCAGAATATGCAATGAGCCTGGCTTAGTGCAGAGAAGCAATGAAGTATGGCCAAAAAAAGGAAAAATAATACCCAGGCTAATCCATTCTACTTTAATGTGCCTGAGTGGTGTGACAAAGGTGTTTTATTGCTATTACCATCACTATATTATTATCGCTATGTGTTATGGCATCTCAACATCGAGCACAGCCCCAACTGGCCATGACAGGAGTAAAACAAACTATCTTCCTGCTCCATCGAGGGAAGACATTAAGCAAAGATGTACTTCCCCCTAGGCACAAACCCAACACAACTGAAGCTGCCAGCAAAGCTGAAGAGGAATTTGTGTGAGCACAGACTGACACTCTTACTTCCCCCTCAGCTTTTTGTTGACCTGTGGAGATCATCTGTGAAAGGCCAAGTTTATTGAGCCACTTTTATTCAAAGAAACAGTATTAGGCAGACAAAGCTGCAGGTTTTACTGCATTAGTTGTCATAACATAATCTACTTTAATGCAAGTGTAAATGAAAGGTAGAACTGACACAAATGGAAGTCACATATTTTAATAAATGTGTATTTGAGATAAGAGATGTATGAATAAAATTAAATTAAAGAATGCAATAAGATGCTTATTCTTTGCTTCACAGCCCAATATGAACATATAACAAAAATACACAGTACAGCTGTAAATTACAACCCATCCGAGTGCCTTTATGCTGCATTTCGTCTGATGTCCAGTAGGGGGGAATTGACTGATTGCAGTCTGGAAAATAACACTCAAACCACTCAATGTTTTTGTATTTATTTTGTATTTTTATTTATTTTTTAACCAAAGCTAAGCCAAAATAGTTTGCTGGGTTCCCATTATGAAGTCCTCTTTATAACATAAGATAATTTTGGTTATAGAGTAAAAATATAAAATAAAAAGGAGTAATTTAATTCAAAACTTTATTAATCCCAGAGGACTATTTTTGTATCTTAACCTATTCAAGTTTCTTTCAAAAGTCTTACTTGCCTGTTTTTTTTCTGTGGATCTGACTGATGAAACTCTGCTCCAGCTCCAGAGCATTTCCAAAAACTGCCTTGTTTATCACCTTGTTCAGTTTCTGCTGCTACAACAGATGTCAGAAGAGACTGCACTCCCAAAAACAGACCCATATGAAATACTTGAATCTTATAATTAACAATGTAGGTTGGTGGATTGTTCAAATAAATGTAAAGTTTTAACATCTCATCTTAACAGACCAAGCTTTTAATTACTTCACTTTATTTCAAAATTACATTTTGAGAGTCTACTGTAATGGGCTTAAAAAAAGATAAAGAAACAGTATATATAGGATATCGTAAATATCCTTTATCCCATACTGATTACATCATTATGAAGGCAGCAAACAAGTTAAATCAGCTACATTTTTTACCTGCAAACTGACAGTCATTCATTTGGAACTTGGAGTGCTCATTTGAAATGCATTTCTCACTAAAAATATCACATGGCAGCCTACTGAATGGCTGCCAATATGTACTTGACTTTTAGACCATAAGGGGCATAATTTTCT
Source organism: Xiphophorus hellerii (assembly GCF_003331165.1). Classification (NCBI taxonomy): domain Eukaryota; kingdom Metazoa; phylum Chordata; class Actinopteri; order Cyprinodontiformes; family Poeciliidae; genus Xiphophorus; species Xiphophorus hellerii. The sequence goes on along the minus strand of NC_045691.1, from coordinate 10,364,781 downwards.
CTGATCTGCAAAACCAAAAATTGACTACAGCTTCCAGGACACCAAGCAACTCATTTGACTGTAAATGTATTGACTTGTGACATTGCATGGAACATTTTTACATGTATGCTTACAGCAACTGTGAAAATGGAAGTTTGAGTATGTATTTATTCCAGCATAATTTAACAACATGGCAGACTGTTGTCACAAATAATAGTTTACCTCCAGTTTACTGTAATTACATGTCGTGTTATTTTAGGTCCAGCGTTTCAGCCCAATCCCACAGTGCTTAATTAGCACACTGCCTAGAGTCTTGGGATATATTGTGTTTCAGCAGTTATCCAAATTTTTGTTATTACACCCTGCATTGTTCCAGGACTAGTGACTGTTCAATGACACTAGACACAATTGAAACACCTTTTAAAGGAGATATTCCTGTGGACAAATAAGTAATGATTTGTTTGTAAGGTGCACCTACCGTGCCACTCAGACACGTCGTCAGTGATGTACTCTAGGATCATTGAGTGTTTTAAATCTCACAACATCACATACCCTCCCAGGTGACTCAGTCAGAGTTGATCCGACACTGGCTGGGTCGCCAACATTTCCAGATCAGTAGCTTGTGTGTTACCACCTCCGTAGGACAGCACCAGGTCCTCCACCTCTTGATTTGGCATTTGTCTACCAGCTCCTTCTATCTTGCCCTCTTCCTCTCAAGGGCCACCTCCATCGCTCTTCTCAGGGAACAGTCTATACCAACATTAACACTTGCTTTGCCGTTTCTGTCACTCAAACTGATCTGGCCTACGAGTGATTACAATGTTTTCTGGAAATTGGAGCCATCTACCTAGATCAACCTCTAGCTGTCAATCTCGTAGTTATGTGAGGAGGCCCTGATAATGACTTCTGCAATTACTCTCAGCAGTTGAACATGATGCCAGCGATAGTGGCCATCTCCCAGTGCTTGCACAGCAGCTCAAGATGCACTTCAGCAAGCCTACTTTCTGGCCAAAATAAGGATTTTTGGAGTTAGGTTAATTCAGATTAAAAGTGTGACAGATCTTTCCATCATCCTTTACAGAAAACACACCCTCCTGTCAAACAGTTTTTGTAAACATGCAACTTCGAGTTGGGAAAAATCAAAGAAAACATCCAAAGAAAAATTCCAAAACCAAAAGTCAGACATCTTCTTCCTCAACAAACTCTGAGCTCAAATTGAAGAAAAGCTGCTGCTCATTTATCAAAGAGTGGAAATTGCAGAAGTACAATGTTTGTGTGTAATATTAAATCAAAGTCATATGCAATTTCTGTTTGTGCTTTGTCATTTCAATCCATAGAAGGGAGAATCTAGTACCTGGTTGTACTCATAGTAGTCAGCTTGACCGCTGAACACATTTAGCCCATTTTTTCAACTTTCAGCTACAACAGACAAGATTTGATATGTGTGTCTTGGTTCATTGTTCATGGTGACCCAGCTTTGAGGCTAATATTCCAAGGCATCCTTTAAAAAAAATCATGTGGTTAAATTGCAAACTGTCAACATAATGGCAAAACTGAATACCGCTGGAGTTATGTTGATGGCTAAGCTATAGAGATTTTTTAAATTATTTTTTCTTTCTGTTCAAAAACAATTTGATATGACAACATATGTTGAGGCAAACAAATGTGCTTTATTGCATCATATTTGTCTAGATGTCTAGGATAGCAGTCATTCAGATCATGTCAAATATAGGTGTGCAAATGCACAGTCAGAAAGCCTTTTTTAATTTAGGAAGGAATGTATGGAATTGGAAGTATTGTGTGCATCGAACTTTTCACTGATTTGTTACAGCTAATCAGGATGAAATGCTTTCAATAAAGCTCCTGGGTACATTCAGGTGCTGAACTCCAAAGTGTTAGCTCACTCATCACAACTGAGCACTCAGTCTCGCCAGAAAATCTAAATATTCAAACCTCAGTCTAGGACTGGAAAACATCTTCTAGACTAATTTCTCTTGCCAAATAGCATGCACCTCCACTGGTACTGTTCATATGTGTCTGAGCATTTCAGAAGTGAAGGCCAAACTCTGCAAAATAAGTACATTTCCATTCTGCAACTGTACTATACTGTCATTTTCGAAACAGAAAATGACAGTTTCTGTTTTGAATTTCTCATAAACTCATGACTTCTTCAAAATGAATTTTCTTTCAATATGTATTTGTGACGTATAAGACCATGGAGAATATAATTTTCTGACCATTTCAGGTCAGTCAGTCAATTACCTTATAGATATATATTTCAGCCAATTGCATTTTGTTTAACTCATATGTCATATAAATAAAAGAATGACAGAGAGCAGGGGATGATCATACAGTGTCCTCTCCAATGCAAAAGAAACTCCTATTTATTACATTTTCACATTTTAACTATAAGTAATTTCTTTGGGTTATATAAATAAGAATACCCGGTGCTGTAGTCCACTTCCTGCTTTTGGAGCAGTCATGTGGTCCATTTGATGTTTACATATGTATTTGAACCGCACTAGTTTGGTTGAACTGAACCATGATCTAAGTTTTTAGGTGGACCAGTGTTAGCTTTTTTGGTCCGCAGCAGAGTTTGATTGCACTCCTAGCCAAATGTAGCAGACTTCCTAGGCAAATGATCTACAGTTTGATTAATGAGGATTAAGGAGGGCTGGTGTGAATGCACCCTTAGAAAACCTGCATGACCCAAGGATGATTGACCAATTGGAAGTTATTTATAAGCACCTGATGGAGCTTCATGAGTTGGAAGTGGTTTAGAATTTATTCCTCATAATCAGAATAAAAGAAGACTACAGAGCTTGAATGAAGAGATGAGAAAAGCCTCAGAGCATACCCTAAAAACCTTCTGTCAATGGAAAGCAGTGGGCTTTCTTTACTTTCACTGGGTGGCTACTGTTACAGAAAGAAGAGAAGTGAATTATTTAACGTCCATTATGGTAGTATGAACTTCAATCTTAGAATTGAAAGATCTTTCTACTCCCTGGATAAACAAACTAGATAGCTGGATAGGACTGATTTGGATAGCTGTAAAGGCATTATGCTGCAACAGGAAAATGGGGGCAAAAGTCATAAAAAGAAAACAAACTCTGTCAGGGCTTTTAGTGACAGTACAGCCCCCACAGGGACAAGAAGCTTGCACTCTCCTGATCGCTACTGGAACACCATCAAGGTGACATACTGTTCCTATTAGATTCCAGTTGTATTGAAAGATTTGAAAAATGTGATGTGATTTTCTTGCTTATTTTAATTCAAAGCTGAGAATTTTGCTTTTGTCAACATCATCCCTGAACTCAGTGAAATTGTTTTTATGTGACCAAATCAACATGACTTTAAAGGGTGAAAAGAGTGGTTCTGGGAAAGTTGAAAATCTTTCCCTGAATTTTAAAAATTTAATAGTACAAGTTGTAGTGCTACATTTAGTTTACTTAATCATTGAACTCAGTGCTTATTTTTTGTACTTTTTGTCTTGTGTAACCATTGTGTGTTAACTTAAAGCATTTGCAATAGAAAATAATTTGAAGGTGGAAATAATGTCACATTTTTAGTTACTCCATAGACATTAGGTTTTTGTCAAATAGTTTTGAATGTCAAACTCAGGCATCTGTGCATGACAGTATATATCCCCAGCATATTCTCCAGCTTGAATTTCAAGTCAAAGTCACTGTTGCATATCTGTTGATCCAGATTACACGTCAATGTCCATATATGGTTCTTACTTCATATTATTAAGAGAGATGTGCCTAAGGCCTTTATATTGTTAAAAAGTACTTTTAAAATTAAGTGTCAGCTTTGAAGAACAATTGATTGGTTGTTATTTTATTATCTTTTATTGCTTTAAAAATAATTTTTATGGCTTTAAAATATGATGATCTTGGCCCTAGAAAAATTACTTTAATAGGGCCTCCACCTTCTTGTTTTAGTTAAAATGATGTCTAAGTTTAAAGTGTGCCCTAAATTAAACTTTGGATGAAATGTCCTGCTCTTTTGCTGAGTACTCTGTTTTTGGAGATGAGAGCAATTTGCACTGCAGTAGAAAAACTCAAATCAGACAAATATCTGAAAAATAAGCAAATTACTTTTTTCAGTATTACTGCAATACTTGTGAATTTTTTTATATATATTTTGGTCAGAACAATATGGAGTGTAGTGCTGCAGCTTTTCATCTAGTTTATATGAATGAAATTCTAATGAGTACATTTACCTTAAATGCATTTATTCTTTCCAATTAGATTTGCATGCCTGCGGCCAGATACACCCACATTAATTTGGCTCTCTGCTCATCCAATCACTCAAAGGGTATTCAAGAAGATTTAAGGGCACTGGCATCATCAGAGGTGTAGAAACAGCAGAAAATGACTGAAATAACTTCTTTCTGACCTCCTTGTACTCTGGGTTAATTGTGATGTGCTTAGAAAAAAAGAGGGCCACATTTGTTTGAGTCCAGAAGTAGCTGTGAAGGGCTTTATGTACCACCTAAAAAGTACTTCAATTTTCTCTCATCTTAATTTTTCCCTCAACAGGGAAAAGCCCTTTTGATCCATTGGCACGGCACACAGCTGAATTTAAATCCTCACGAGAAGTTGAAAATATTAACTTTCTCTTGAATAGTTAGCAAATTATTAATGAACATGTCAACAAATTTTTTAGAAGATTAATACAAGCTGTAAGCGTAAAGACTAAATTCCCTTTGCATAAAACTGTGTTAAAAATAATTTGGGCTGGTCACACCTGACAAACCCCAAACCAAAACACTCTGCAAAGTACCAACTTTTTCTTTATTTGGCTTCAGAGAAGTCAGATTGCATTATAATTTGCATCTAAATCTTGATCAACATGATTCCTGGTTTGCTGAAGGTTGGTTGAACTTTGTTTTTAGTTCTCTATTTAACTATAGTTATTTTCAGTCAAGCAGCTGTCCCTTTTAAACCACTTTACCCTGACCTATGAATCATTCAGGCATAAAAAGGATCTTAAAGTAAAGAGATGAACAAGTTCAATACATAAAATATGTCACTTTCCAGGATTTTTTATTTCTTTCTATCTCTCTCTCTCTCTCTCTCTCAGTAGATTATGCCAGTGGCTCAGTAATGCTATAGAGCTGCTTTGCTTCCTCTGTCTCTAAAAACGTACAGGGACAGTTAGATTCAGTCAAAGATCAGAAAATCTGGGACAAAATGACATGACACCTATAAGCAAGTTGAAACTTTCCTATGCTTGGTGTCAGACAAGCAACTGAAAAGTTGTTATCATATACTCATCTTGCTTGAACTTGACTGACAATATCTGGTGGGATTGGAAAAAGGTAATTACAGGATGCAAACACAAGAATACTAAGAAACTGGAGTACCAAAATGCTGGGTATAGCTACAGTATGCATTACTTTTGCAGCAGAGCCTAACAGGAAATGGAGATGTTGCTACGACAAATCCAAGATACTTGCCATGCACTGGCCGAATAACGTTGAGAATACAGTAGTAAAAGTAGCATTTTGTTTTTCATTATGAGAAACCATTTGTAACCATAGTTACAGTTGTGTTCGAAATAATAGCAGTGCCTTTAGAAAAATGAGTAAATGTCAAAATTCTTCAAAGAAATTGTACTTTAATGAACACAGATACATTGGGGACACAGTACATTCTATTCCAAAGCAAAACAATTGCGCAAAGTCATCAAAACTTAAATGATAATAATAATATTTCAAATAAAGTAAGAAATGGCATGTTCAAAAGAATAGCAGTGTTGCCATCTTTCCTTGGAAACTCAAAAATGTACTGTACAAACAAAGAAATTCTTGATAAGTGAACCTAGCTGAGTATCCTAAACTAATATTTTGTTGCAAAACCACGGTTTCCGATGACTGCTACACATCTGTGGTGCATGGAGTCAACCAACTTCTGGCATCGTTCCACAGGTATTGCAGCCCAGGATAATTGCACTGTATTCCACAATTCCTCAGCGTTTCTTGGTTTTGCCTCATGCACTGCACTTTTTATGTCAGCCCACAAGTTTTCGATGGGATTAAGGTCCGGGGATTGTGCTGGCCACTCCATCAGTTGAATCTTGTTCATCTGGAACCATGCTTTTGCTCGCTTGCTGGTGTGTTTGGGGTCATTATCCTGTTGAAAGGTCCACCTCAAAGGCATTTCCTCCTCAGCATATGGCAGCATGACCTCTTCCAGGATCCTGATGTACTGGAACTGATCCATGATCCCTTGTATGCGGTGAATCGGACCAACACCATAGTATGAAAAACATCCCCATATCATGATGCTTGCACCACCATGCTTAATGGTCTTCAGTGAGTACTGTGGCTTGAATTCTGTGTTTGCAGGGCGTCTGACATACTGCCTGTGACCCTTAGACCCAAAAAGAACAATCTTGCTTTCATCTGTCCACAAGATATTATGCCATTTCTTTTCAGGCCAGTCAATGTGCTCTTTGGCAAATTGTAAACGCTTCTGCACATGTCTTTTTCTCAGCAGTGGGACTTTGCGGGGGCTTCTTGCTGGAAGGTTAACCTCAGTAAGACGTCTTCTGATTGTCACAGTACTCACTGTCAACTGAAGGTCTTGCTTGATCCTCTTGGATCCCATCATTGGCTGAGTCTTCGCCAGTTTGGCTATTCTTCTGTCCATTCGAGGGGTTGTCTTTCTTTTTCTTCCTCGTTTTTCAGTTTTATGCTCCCATTTCAGGGCATTTGAGATCATTTTAGCTGAACAGCCAATGATTTTCTGCACCTCTTTGTATGTTTTCCCTTCTTTAATCAATTTTTTTATTAGGAAACGCTCATCTTCAGAACAGTGTCTGGAACGACCCATTTTCATTGTTTTTTCAGGAGAAATGCACAGCCAGCATGCCAGTTGTCTTGATCCTTAAATACGGATCACCTGTTAACACCCTTTTTTCCCAGAATACCCTCCCTAATTGATGCCCTCTCTAATTGGACTCACCACTGCTATTTTTTTGAACACACCCTTTTCAGTTAATCATTCAATTTCACAGAATCCACAGTATGCATGGCTGTCCTGTTGGGTTTGTTGGTTTTCTATACCTTTATTTTACCCCCCAGAAACTTATCTGGGGTATAGAGTTTGAAATGTTAATAAAACCAGTGATTTTCTTGCTGCTGTTGAGGCACTGCTATTATTTCGAACACAACTGTATGTTAAGATATTAAAATTCTAGTTAGTTTATTTTAACCCCTGTCCCCTCAAAAAACTCATTTACTAAAGGGGTTTGAATAATATCTTTCCATTTATCCACACGTCTGTCTGTTGTCATTAATGTAGCAAGCCTGTACTGAGTCACCTCTGCCATCTGCCTTGACATGAAGTAATATCCCAAATAGAATTCTGCTGACTCAGCACAGAGCCACTGAGGCATTGTGGAAGAAGGGGGAAAAAAGTTAAGCAGTGCAACAGATTAAAAAATCCTGTGCCCAGTCTGAGGGTGAAGGTTTTCCATTTTATTTTTCATTTTTATTATCTGTCTGGTGAAAGTATAAATGCCAGGAGGATTAGAGAAATTACATAGGCTCTTGCGTTTGCTGCCTGCTGCTTATCCTCCTTTCTGCTCATCTCTCTCCCTTCCTCTTCCTCTATCTTTATTTGCTGCACTTCGCTTCACTCTCTGTTTATCCACAGTTTTTCTGCACTCTGACGTCCTATCCCCTCCTCTTTGGCTGTCACTCTGTGTCACAGCTGCTCTTTTGCCCTCCTCCACCCCCATCAATAGTGGCATAACCTTGTTCATGTTTTCTCATCTCCTCCTCTTTATGTTAGTATGCCACTTTTACCATTTTCCCGGCATTTCTTATGTAGCTCATGCTGCATAAGGAGTGGATGAGGTTGACTGGGGCTACCCCCTATGGGTTCTGCGGACCGGCCAGTGCTCAGTGAAGAAGTGTCTTAAGAAGGGTCCCCTTAATCCTTAAGATCTATTACAGATAGCCAAACTGACACAGGCGACAGAGATTAGAGGGGGCACACACTGACTGTATTGATTGGTCCTCTCATCCCGAGGCCAGCCCAGCAGCCTGCTTGTGTAATAGTACGCTATAATGAAATTCAGTCAGTGAGACAGAGACAGCAGCACTAAATGCATAAAGACTGGAGTGAATTGAGGTACACTGGCGATGCTATAGTGCCATACTGACAGGGTAGGGGACAGAGCGTTGCTGGTGTGCAATTTAAGTGGAGCTTAGCTTCTATGCTTCAGCACTTTAAATATGTGCTTGTCCACAGTGGTGCAAATTTGCTGAGGTGTAAAACCGCTCTCTGTTTGGACCCATCAAGGATATTTTTTATAGTTAATGTAATGTCATGAACTTGTGTTTTAGCGTTGTTTGTTTGGGATTTTACTTTGGCAGTCAAATGGAAGCATGGTTCTGAAGCCAAACTAGACCCCCAAAAAAGTTATATATATACATATGAAAATGTCTGATGCACTCACTCTGAAGCTTATTCCCTGGGTTTCCAAGGCCAAAGTCATTTAGTGTTTGGCTCTAAAAGTTGTCTAAAAGGTGTCTTTTAATTTTGGAGTTTGATAAAGGTGGAAAGTGCCTATGCCTCATTGAACCTGACACTAAAGATTTATGTCATAGTGCTCTGATATCACATTTAGAATTAAGATTGATGATGGTCTGGCATACATAAAAGTTGTGACCTTAAAATATTGCCAAACACTATTTTAAAGGGAAACACTGGGGGAAAATTATCTATCTTTCTAAGCATTGTACATACAGATGATTCACATGAAAACAACGTGCATCAGAGGCAACTATTTTTTTTAATTTACAAGCGATAGTGAGAAGCTTTAATTAAAACTAATGTACCATCATGTTTATTCTCCTCATCCATTCTTTCAATTCATAGAAGTCCTATACTGCATACAAATTGATTACTGCACACATTGTGTCTTATAGGACTTTTTGGCACTCTCAGCCAGGACAGGTGCAACATGACAAACTACATTTTTCAGCAGCTTGGTTCAGAGAATACTTAGCAAACACCAGCAATGCAGCAATGTGGATCTAAAAAAACTACAATGATTTTACTTTCAGTGTAAATATATGTGCGAAACATTGTGGAAATTACTTTTTCTACTGGAGAGGGATCTCAAATTTTCTCTTTAAAATATAAAATACAACATATTGCAAACTGTTTATAGTAGTGATTATATGGCTCACTTGCTGATTTGCTCATTTTGTGTTTGTTTTGTACTTTGAGTGAGTCCTTATATTTTGAGGTTGAATCTCTCTTGGGGTCGATTTGTAATGCAGTGGTTCTTCTTTGGTTCCCTATATTTTCTTGTATGAATTCAGTCATTTTTTTTATTTTCATGTCTTTAATGGCAGATTATGTTTTCATTTTAAAGTGCACACCACCACCTATGGTACCTGGAACACAATCTACAATGCTATTTCACAAAAATATGTTAAGTCATCTCCTCTGAAACATTTCTTCAGTTGCCTCTAGTCTTCCACACTCTCACAGTTGACATCTCATATAGTAATATATCTGTATTACAACTTACAGTCACCACCCCAGGATGGCTCCTTGTTTTCATTAATTTCTTCTTAGTTCTTCTCATAGCTCTGATAGATTTTCTTTACCTCTTCCTTCACCTGTTGCTATGTCTGTTTACTCCAACACTTTTACTTTCCATGTGCCGTAATAGTTTGTTGCTTCACCTCTCCTTTTTGCTACCAATGTTTTTCGACTTGTAACTTAATATTTTTACTTTCAATAGATTCCCCTGTTAATGCTTCTGTCTGCCATGTCCCAGTGTTTGGATCCAGCACCTCACTGAACTAGGACATCATATAATTAAAATTTTATAAAAAATAAAAAAATTACCTGTAAAGTTTGCAAAGTTAGAAAATGGTTTAATATATATGATTAAAGAGTTAGCTTCAAGCCAGACGAAAAATTATTTTGGATTTCTTTACACTTTTCATTGTAACATTAATGATCTACTTTCACTTTTGTAACCTAAGAAAATTGGTGACAACCAACTCTGAAGGCTCCTACATACTCAGGAAAACTGTAGGTTTTCTGTCAGGCGTGCAAACTCCGCACAAACTGTCCAAGGACGGTTAAGATTTTATAGCATACTGACTTCCAACAATTCTCATTTCAAATGTTCCCTGAGGTATTTCCACTTTGCTCAGCAGAGTATGTTATCTTTACAGAGTCTGAGTTATTTCCTCCAACATATTTTTTGTTCCCTCAAAGTCTTTCTATTTCCATATTGATGTAGCATACAAGTTTCTGTATTTCTAAAAGTTTTCTGTCAATTTGACTCCATTTTGTTCACAAGATGGCTCCGACTCTCAGCTTCATCAGCTCAGTGTGTTTACACTAATCTGTCAGAAAACACATTACTGTAAACACAGTTTTCCATCAAGTAGTTTCCCATGCAACACAGTTATTAAAATTGGCCTTTGCATGGATTTGTCCAGCCTTATCATCCTTCTCATAAATGTTTCAAGCAACAACCTATTAAGGGAAGCTGTTCCTGGACCTGCTCTCTTTGTTGGAACAATACTTTGCAACTGCAATCTAAGTGAATGCAGATGTTTGATTCACCTTTGATTCACCTAGCATTATTTATGCTTGGAGATCCATGAATAAAATATGTTCAACTTCCCAAACAATTCTTTTTAAATCTATGTGCAGTTGTTTGAATGTCAAAAATCCAATATTTTTGGCATTATGAAAGTCCATTTTCTCTACCCACTTAATTCTTGTAGGACTGCAGAGTGGCTGGTGTAGCTCTCCTCAGTAGTCAGTGAGAGAGATGTTGGAAACACCAAGGACAGGTCAACAGTCTATCACAGAGCAATACAAAGACAGACAGGACAAACAGAAGCTCAAACACACACATGCACGTGCACCCCTTCACACGCCTACACATGCACTCATATGCATGCATACAGATGGATGCCTTTGGACTCTGAGAAGAAGAGTACCCAGAGAGAACACAGACTTCATGAAGAAAGGCTTTGGCCTGGTTTCAAACTCATCACCTTTCTGCTATAAGACAGTAGTGTTAACTGATCTATTGATGCAGCCCAGTTAAAACAGTAGTAGAGAATTTTGAAAAAACATAGAAAATTTGAACAAGCACATCTTACAAGTCATACCACCTTGTGCTCTGCTGCATTTGGTTTACCTGTCTTGAGCAGGTGACAGTCAGGAAATTAGCAGTTTTCCAGTAAATTTGATATTTCTCTGCCATTAGCACAGCGGCAGCACAGCGGTATCTGCATTTTGAATGCTGGTTGGTCACTCTGAGAGAAAAATGATGTGAGCAGTACCTACACAATTGTGACTGACAGTACAAAGACACTCCTGCTGGCTATGATTGGTTGTTTGCACATGGTGCAGTGTTGTAGGGTATTTTTGCAAGTGGCAGTAAGACCACTTGCAAGGGAGGAGGCAGGGAAGCTTAATTTTCTCAGTCATATTCTACTGTCAGGACATAGCGATATTTTTAACGTATATACATACAAGCTTTAATGTGAAATCTTTTATTTTGTGTCATTATTGCATTAACACAATTATATTTTGACTTAGCATTGATTACAGCTAACAATAATGATGAATATGCTTATGTTACGTACTTGCACACTCACCCTAAATTACAGTGTCTCTGATCCCACTGCTGGCTCAAAAGGTTTTCACATCATTTGCTGCCCAGTCTACTCCATCTCAGCATATCATTTATAAAAGCATATAGCTCTAATTATATGCCACTGCACAACTGCCTGTCAAGTTAAGCAGGTGTAAGCAATTTGCATACCTTTGCATCAAATAACGGTTGTCCACAGAACACTGTCACAAAAGTGACATAGAGAAAGAGAAAATTGCATCCTTAAAGAAACTGCTCTTTACATAGGAAATCCTAAGGCGCTCCACAAAACTCTAACACCATATCACTGTATGAGGGAACAGTGATGTTCAGCATGACATTTCTCAAAGGAGCATGTTGATATTTCTGAAGCACATCTTAAAATTGTTAAAAGACAGTGAAATGATTCAGCACATTGCTTGATCACCTTAGTTAGAAATGTATTTTTGAATCATACATACTGAGCTTTTCCATAAAGAATTCCAACATTTGTGTTTTAGAATCCATGCATTTTTTCTTCATAAATAAAAAGAAGGTTCTTACTCAGGTAATGATCAGGGTGATGAGAGTAAAGAAGAAGACTGTCCTAAACCCAGTTGCATTATGTTGTACTAATGGTTAAGTAGATCACAGACATAAATGACATTTGTCTATTTTTTTATTGAATAGCCCTTTATAGCAACAGGCAATTTTAGCATTAAACCTTAGATTAAATAAACATCAGAATCACAAGAAGTTGTGAACACTAAAATAGTTTTTGGGCAAACATCTTCTGTTCATCTGATTTAAATGCTTTGCCTTGCTGGTTTCACTAGTTTGACTTGCTTCAGTCTCTTTCTCACCTATCTCTCCTCCTCCTCAGGCTCTCATGCTTGGAAAGAGCAGCAGCTGTCCTGTCCCCTGGGTTTAGCATGATGCAATGGATTGCCAACAACACACTATAGCTACAAGGCCTCTGCTAATCACACTATTGATCCTGTAATTCCCCCCCATTTGAAACTCTTTAGCTCAGTGGGCGGTATCAATGAATAACGTCTAAGTCTGTGTTTCTTCCCTTGTTCGTCGAAGCACCTGGTGTCTCTGAGGAGGTGACTTAGACCTATGCGCCTTCTCCAGATCACAGCCTTTCTGCCTCTTTAGTATTCAGCTGCCACAGACTCCACAGGAAAGTCTGTCACGTTGGGAACAAACACAAATCAAGCATGGCTGATCAACCTGCCTCCCTTTGAGTGTTTCTGTGTGGAACTACATTGTGTTATGCAATGCTTTGTTGGTTCTTTTGTCTTTGCTGTTGTGCATGTAAGGATTTTTACCTAAGAGTCAGGGGCCACGATCCAACAAAGAAGAAACATTAAAATTTGAACTAAAAATGGAATATCAATATACAGAGTAATGGCTTGTTTTTGGGAAGGTTTTGGTTCATTGCATATTTGCAACAAAAACTGACAACTACTTACCTGTGTTAGCCTTGTGAATATTCATTCTGCTTATTAGTATATGAGAAAACCACCGAATAATCTCCTTATTATTTAACAACAATTTGCACAGACTTCCGTCTCGGTTGCGCGCCGAGAAGAAAGTATTTAATTATTTCTTCCGCGGCCCGGTACCAATTGGTCCAGGGACAAGGCAACAGAAAACCCCCACAAAAGAGGACCAAAAACCCCGGTTCACTTCCCAACAAATATGTTTTTACATATTCGTTAAAACTGTCGCCATGTTGTGACAATATAGTATAAGACAGATAATCTGTGAAAATATTGAGCGTCTCCTCCCCTTCCCTGAGGTACCTGAAAAAATGCTCTGCCTTGCTCTTGAGGCATAAACAACCAATCATAACCAGGAGGAATGCCATATTGCTGTCAACGAGAAAATGTGTTAATGGTGGAGAAATAACTTACGGTTCCAGGCAAGCCATTTATTTGCTGTCATTGGTGGCCATGCTAACTAGCCTGAGCATTCAGGGCAGCCTCTGTTGTAGGAAACCAGCTGTAGCATAGCAGAGAGCAAGGGGGAGGTTGTGAGGAGTGCTTCTCCTGGCTCTGATTAGTTGTTTCTGATGGAGCGGTGTATTTGTTCAGATGACAGCAGGTCCATACGGTTGGACTTATTCACAGATTATCTGTTTCATACCAGAATGACATAGTGCTACTTTGAGTCAAGCTTACTTTTCTCATTATGTGAAAATATGCATGTACTTGAGTTTTTGTGTGTGTGTGTGTGTATTTCTACCTAGATCTATAAAAAGATTAAATTAAAGACTTTATACAAAAGTTACACATCAACTCCATATATCCACATATCAGGACTTGAAGATTTCATCTGGAATCTGAGAGGGGGCCCCCCTGAGAGGGGCCTTGTTTTAAAATAGCTTTTTGTGTGACTTTGCACTGAGACGAGCTTTTAATTTCATTATCTCATATTTGCCCGTCATATCTATTTTGCTTATTGCATTCTAACAGCATGTTAATATTTTTATATATATTTTAACTTCATTTAGTTTGCTTTTGTGATAACCGCAAACAAGTTGCTGTAACCCCTCAAGGGTACATGAGGAAAAAACACAAGACTGCAAATGTTCCCTTAGTTTGAAAACTGGTGTGCACAAACTTACAATTAATCAGTTTTCATTTGTGTATGTGGCTTTGCAATAATATGGATGTACTGTGCTGTGCATGCTTTGTTTAACCCATTTCCAGCGTCAATAAGAGTGTAGACATAAGGAAGGAAACTGTAATAAACCCAAGACCAGATGTACACTATTTTAGGAAACATTTACAACATTCAGGTAGAGAGTCTAGTAAGATCAGCAGTGTTGTCTGGAAGGTCACCAACATTTCAACTGGTATTATGAATAAGACTTTTTATGTCTTCTATTGAGATGATTTCAGCAGTTTACAGGAAATCATCAGCAACATTTTAAGTATTTTATTTGATTTTAAGAAAAAAGTGAAGAGCATTTTCATAAGCTTCCTCTTTTCAGTTCTGTTTTGGATCCAAAACACAATTGGATCAGGGTATTTTAATAAATTTAAAATAACTATCTTACCATATCAAACCTCAATATCAATAGCTTATTGCAAAGGGAGTTACTCGTGCATCCTTGTCACATAAAGACAGAAAGTCTTTTTTTCTTTATCATGAGGAGTTCATGAAATACTACATGCTTGATTAAAAATGACACAAAGCCAAACTTAGACATATATAAGACATCTTACAGTTATGATCTTGGACTTTTGATCAACTCATGTACAATCTATTTAAGTTTTCAATAATTGGCCTAATCTATGTCATTCGATTTACACTACGGTTATTATCCCCCTGAATGAAATGCAATTTCTTATAATTTCTTCTGGTCTTAATATCATAATCAGGAGATAATTTGAGTCTGAATGTAGTCTCAGTATAAAGAAATTCACATTTGTAAACCTTATTCTTTATATTTGTACTCAGTGTTGATCAGTACACCCTCTAACATTCATGGCCATGACCTATGCAGACTTCTCACCGCAACAGTATCAAATTCATTGTCCTTCTCTCAGCATTCTTCAGCTCCATTGGCAACCACTGCCAGTCAGAAGAGTATATGGAGAAGAGAGAAAGTGGCACTTACAAATTCAGAGAGAGCATACTACAGATAGACCTGAGGATTATAGAAATAAGACTGACAGAAAAAAGAGAGGAAGAGGATTTGCATAGACTGCAGTTTCTGAATGGATTTCAAAGAGAGACCATATCTGATGGATTTGGAAGCACGCCTAGGTTGTTAGAAGAATACATAGGTGAATTCAGAGTAATGTTGATCCTAGGATAAATGTAATACATGAATTTGGCTATATTCCAAAATGAAGCAATGGGATTGGACATCTTATAAAATACAATCAGTTGAACCACAATTATCATGCCTTTCTGACTATACCAAACTACTATTAACAAGGCGCCTTGCAAGCTATGCAAAGTGTCTTGCATATTTTATGCAATACTGTTATGTAGAGCAATACTGTTTTTCACAGAATTGCCACTGAACCTGAGACGTGCACATACAAGAAATCTTATAACTTCATCAATAATGTCCTTGAACATACCTTATGAGTTCAACATAGTTGAAACATGATTCCATTTAGGTTTTCTTGGTAGGTGGCTGATTATGAGATCTTTCTTGTCTGCAGGGAGAGGCAGAAATGAAAACAACAGATATAAAATGTGGTGGGATGTTATAACTGCTAACTGGAAGTTATTGACAACAAAAGCACCAAGTGCATTACAATAAAACCAAAATGTTTGCCTCTTACACAGTTATCTAGATGTATTGTGTTTGCGTATGACAAAAATGAGCTGTTATGTTTATATGTTACAAAGAAAGAAAATTCTCAGTGCCATTGCAGTATTTTTTTAACCTTCATAGATATATGTCAACTGTGGAAGAAATAAATAAATAATACCTTTTTAATGTAATGGTGGAATATAAAACAGGGTTACCCCAAAGAGTCATGATCTTAGGTCATATTTTATAGCATGAGCAAATGACTCACACCTTAAGTTCCAAACAGGATATTAGTTACCAGTAGAAATAAAAATATGATGTAATTTGAGCCTTTTAGAAATACAGTATTTGCAGATTCACCTATTTGTGGATTCCCCTGTGGAATGTAACCTCAAATAATTCAGGGAAAATTTGCATATTCACAGATTTTTTTTTTGTATGGAACATATCTCAGATATTTAAAATAAAATAAAATTCAGGTCGACAAAACAGGTGCTATGCTACTTGACATGCTATTGCATGGTGATTGTAAAGCACCCAAACCAGGATTATTATTATTATTATGTTAGGTTATTCTCCACTCTTCCCTATGCAAACTCACCAGTTTTCATTGTTTTTGACTTGTTCATCTGCTCTACACGGTTGGAACTCCTCAATCATGTGCAGTCTGTCCTTCCCACCATGTTTCTGTTTTGTTTATTTAATTATTTCTTCATGATATTCAGTTCATATTTTAAAACCTTGGACTTTGTTTTTATGAGTTGGGGTATTATATATTTAAACAGCTTTACTTTTGTTCCACAGCCTCCTTTTGCGTGCATCTGGGTCCTCAACAACCTCCCACTGTTTTTGTGAAAAACAAATGCAAGGTGAGGAATACAAGAAATTGTGAGGGTTAAGTCGTTTGCAGCTATGAAAACAGATGTAAATAAATTCAGCACACTTTTCCTTTAACTCTTTATAAAACAAAGTGAGGCACCCTCTAATGAGCATGAAAATGTCTCTGTAGAACTGAAAAGTGAAACAAAGACTTCTAAATAAAGTTGTTTCAGTGCCAAACTTCAAAAGGTACATGAAATAAACTTCAAAAGAAAACAGGGAAAGTGATAAAATAGCTTTAAAGAGGTTAGAAATTTGAAGTCTGGAGGAAAAGTTAATTTAGATGAAAAATAATTTAAATGAAAGCAAGACAGTCACCAGTTTCCAAAGATTCCTAAGGTTTGCACCACTTTTAGCTACCATTTGTAACCCAAGTTCAAGAGCTCCTTGTGTTGTTTGTAGTGTGTTGCTGACATGCCAACAATATCTCAATACTTCATAGCAAGCTTCCAGCTGACTTTTTATCCACACAGCTATTATTAGCTCTGAAAACTCGCAGGGACCCCTGGATGATGAGGGATTTCCATTGTTCTGTCTCTCACTCTATGGTTCATGTGCTGCTTCTTTTTCATTATGGTCCAAAGAGATAATACCACTCAACAAACCCTAACTGCTCATCCCTTCATTTGCTCTCATCATTATCGAAAGTAGTGATTGTGCTGCTGTGGCCCCCTCCTCCCTATTTTCACCCGCAGCTCTTCTTTCTCTGTTATAAGAGGCACTCTTTGCACTCAGCCACAGGCCATTAAGTTGTCCCACAGCAATAAGCCTTTGTCTGTGCGACCAAACAGTTGATGCTTGATAAGCGTAATCCTGGCTTGTGTTTTAGCCCTCTGAATATTGCTGTGTGGGCTGTGAGGTCCTTCACAAAGCAGCCAACATTAAATTGCTCACTTTTGCTTGCCTTTTGTCTCCGTATTTTTGAAACACTTTCAGCCGCTTTGCAGATCCTCGAGCAATGGCCTCTGAACGTTGAAGTTCACTGAGGGAAGGATGTGTTTGGTTGCTGAACTGACCACATAGAAGGAAGACATAGTGGAGATTTGTTTCATCACTTTTCCTGCAGAGATTAACATATATTTTACATTATAAATTTCAAAAGAACACATTTGACATACAAACATCAAAGTTATGTAATTTTTAATTATAGTGACTTTAACTGACGCCTTATGCAACAGTGATAAGTATTGAACACAAGCATATACTGTATTTCATTAAACATTTCTGGACATGAAACTCACAAAAGATGTCGATAAGGTAAGTCACATATACAGAGAAATTAAAACAAATTAGCCAACAAAATGCTGAAACTGTTTAGTAAATGAGAAAAAAAAATCATTCCCTTCTTAGTGTGAATGGATATTAGCTGGTTGAGTTCAATTTCATACCAGTGAAAATGTCTCTTATTACCAAGCATCTTCAAGCAAAGGGCTCTCTCAAGAGCTTTGCAGACTTATTGTTGCAAAGCATACTGATTGTTTTCAGACATCATTAGGTTCATAATCTAGAAGTGGAAAGAACATCATTTAACTATAAACCAGCTACAGCAAGGGTTTCTTCGAAAAAGATCTGATGAGGGAATCTGAAAATAATATGAAAAGAGTTGTCCAAGAAGTAAGGGCCTGTAGAAAAACCTGAAAGCAATGACTACTGGATCCAGTGAAGCACATGAGACTCTACTGACAAAGAAAATAAAGCTTATTTATAGTCTTCTGCCAAAGTTTGGACAAGCTTCGGAAATACTGAAAGACTACCCTGGTCAGAAACTGGAAGTGAATGTCTCTTTGGAATGTCATTTCACACACTTTGTGTAGAGGAGAAATGGCATTGTACAAAGCACTGATGCTTGGAGATGAGAAGAACATGTTGCCCCAACAGGAAGTGATACTGAGGGACTCATGTAACTGAAGGAAAGATTCAAAGAGAAACTTACTGGAACATTCCATGTCAGAATCTGGGCGTGAAACATGTGCTGATATTTCAATCAGACAATGATTTCAGAGTAACAGAAAAAGGAAACGCAACTGGTTTCAGAGCGAGAAAATAAAGCTGCTAAAATGTCAAGTTGATGTCTATGGAAAGAACTGAATATCATAGTGCATGAAAAGCATCTTCAAGATTTGAAAGTGGTTATTTTGGAAAAAGGGCAAACAAAATTGCACCTAAGCAATGCATATACATATACAAGATGTATTTTATGCACAACTTCTATCCCCTGGCAAAAGCATGATCACCCACCTTCTGTTAGGTTCAGTCACAATCCCATTATTCGAATTAGCACTCAAAGTGGGAGCAGCCAAGTTGGATTAATTGGCCCACACTATGCAAAGAGGGAACAATTGAACAGAAATTCAATATTTAGAGGAGGTGATTAGTGATTGTAAAAACATCTCACTGCTTGCCCAAAGTTTAACAAGAAATAGTATCATGGTAAGAGCTCTGGCCTGTATTTCCATGTTGTAGTCTCTCCTTTCTTTTAGCATGAACTGTCTCGGTTTCCAGTTTACAATGGCTTAAATGTCAGTGCCTTGTTTTTCTGTTTGAGATGTCAAAAGATGTTAACATTCTATGCCTCTACTCACCTCCTATTTGTGCAGGCTTGGACCAAGGTATTATTTCCATATGTCCCCCGGGGGCTTCCATATATCAGGTTTTGACCCACAGTAGAGGTTCAGGAAGGAGGAATCATTTATTATTTAAAATTTAAAGAGGAGGGTGAGGCAGGGATTCTCACAAGGCATCTTTTTTTTGACTGCAGCAAAATATGTGAACAAAGGGAAAGAACTGTTATCTGCTGAATATGAGGACCAAAGTGTGTATTTATTCATTCTGACAATTGCTATGCTCACTCTCATCTGGCGTGGGAACCAACAATCAACCAGTTTTCTGAAATAGCTCAAAGGTGCAGCTCATAAACTATCAAGTGGTAAGTATATAGCTTATATAGGGAGAGCACAAAACAATGTTACATTTCAAACAATGGAAACGACAAGGAATTGGACAAGGTCAAACAGAGAAAGCGGCAGTCCAAAGACATGCCAGTTTCCATTGTTCTAAAATCATCAGGCAATAGTGATGGAGTTCCTCCCACCCTTATCTTCATTTCTTAACCCCATTGAGGATTTTTTTTCTCAGCATGTAGGTAGGTGCTGCAGTTGCCCCAAAAGGTGGAGGAAAAACCATTGTTACAGGAAAAAGGGGAAGGTGTGAGCAGCATGTACACAAGTGTGACTGAAAATACTAAGACTCTCTTTCTAGCTCTGATTGGATGTTTCTGACTGAGAGATGTACTGTATATCTGCAGATAGGAGCTTTTTGCACAGATTATTTTAAAGTTGTCTGCCACAACTTTAACTTAGTAAACGACAATCAAAAGGTTGCAACTTCTCATCTCCCAATTTAAGAGTAAGAATGGGAGGGATTAAAAATGTGAAGGCACTGTTCTTTTCCAGTTTTTAAAGTGTTGCAAATGTGCAGGAAAAAAAGACAAAAAATATGCTTTGTTTGCTTCTAAAATAATAAGTGGCAGATGTTTTTTGGTCCAAGTTAATGTTCTTCTAAATGTGCTCCATACCAGAATGAAGATTTCATTTGAACAGTGGACATAATAACCACAGAAGTGTTTAGGTAAATTATTTGTTATGCATCACTTCATTAAAAAATGCCAAATTTGGTAAAATAAATCCTGTCTCTGACCTATTGTTAGTCTTCCATAAAGTATATTCAGGAACAGCCAGGGGGAAAAGGTTCCATTGGACACAACATATGAAGTAGGTGTGCTCACACCACTCTCAGAAATGACAGCTCACCTTGTGATATTGCTTTTACTTGACCTGGTGGATCTGTGTCCAAAGAAATCGTACAGACTAAAAACAAACTTGTCAACTGACACAAGACTTTAGATTTTATTTTCTTTCCATAATTTGTTTGTGTATGTTTAAATAGGGCACTGTTAGATTATTGAGAAACATAAACCAATTTCTATGAAATGTAAACATTCAGAATTAAAAAAAATAGTTAAGGTTACCTGGATGAAAAAAGATATATTTAACCACACTTAACAAAAATAGAACACATTCAGCCTTTTTGTTTTTTATATCCTGCCATATGGATTTCTAACATATGTATTGTAAAATACTGAAATTGCACTGGGTTTTCAATGTGCAGGAGAGCTGTGCCCCCTTAGAGAACAAATGGATAACGTCCCACCCCATAACTTAAGACTCTGACAGCAGGCCTGACATATCTAACTAATTGGAAATTTAGAAATGCTTTTCTGAAAAGATTCTGAAAATCAGTAGCCAACTGTAACCCATTTGTTACTTCTTTTTGTATTTTTTCTTGAATATGTGTCCTTTCATGCCACCAAAAAGTTATGATCCTGGCAAATCATTACTTTGTGATACAACACTGGAACCTCCTGTGGTGCCAAATGGGCACAACTGAGATTAAATTAACTACTGAAGACAAGTGGAAACACACAAGAAGGATCCAGAGGTGCAGGTCCATCCCATTACATTGTTCCTGAAGAGGAACTAAAAAAATAATATGTATGCTGCAGACTACATTCAAAGAACCATCCAGGCAGAAAGAAGGCAACTGCTTTAATATACAACCTAAGCTGTGCTTGTATAGAGAAACCAAACCAGAAGTAGAACCCAACAGTAAACCTGCAACTACTTTAAAATGTGCTTATTTCTAACTGCATGCATATGTGTATGTTCAAGGAAGATGTTCATGCTTGAGAAAGATACTTTAAAAATGGCCAAAATTTTACTAATGCTTGGCTCTACAAATTTTCTCTAGCTTTAATATTTCCCTGCTATTTTCAAGTATTTAATCTGTACACTGTCAAATAGGGAATAGGTAATTCTATATTAACTCCCTTTTTCTAAATTGGCCTAATTTTTAAAGGTAATATTCAAATTTTCAGTAACACTTTATTTGACGGGGTGTGGATAAGACTGACATGACACTGTCATAAACATGACATAACACCTGTCATGAACATGAATGAGTCTTTATGAATGGTTATGACTGTTGTCATGAAGTGTCAGTGGGTAAATAATGAGACTTTAATGCAAAGTTGATTTACATGTTGCATTAAAAGTCCCAACTTTGCATGATTTTGCAAACAATGACACTTTAGTGCAAAGTTGACCATTTTAATGGACTTTCAATGCAACCTTTAGAGCAACTTTGTATTAAAAGTGTCATTATTTACCGAATGACACTTCATGACAACAGTCATAGACATTCATAAAGACTCCTTCATGTTCATGACAGGTGTTATGTCATGTTTATGACAGTGTCATGCCAGTTTTCTGTACACCCCGTCAAATAAAGTGTTACCTTAATTTTTGATGGTATTTTGGGGACATGCAGGTTTGAATACCTTCATGTCCTGATTTTGATAAAACAACAATTAAATAAAAATATGCATTAATATATGTACCCCCAATTTTAAGTGGCTGACCTT
Organism: Xiphophorus hellerii; assembly: GCF_003331165.1. Lineage (NCBI taxonomy): Eukaryota > Metazoa > Chordata > Actinopteri > Cyprinodontiformes > Poeciliidae > Xiphophorus > Xiphophorus hellerii. The sequence goes on along the minus strand of NC_045691.1, from coordinate 10,342,522 downwards.
CCACAGCAGAGGTCCAATCAATTGGTGCTTGCAGTCTCACAAATAGTGGCATAGAGGGTATCTGAGTGCCTGTGTTTCAAATGACTGTAGCATAAAACACCTGTGTCTAGAAGGTCTGTTCACTGGTTAATCAGTACTCCTGGTTCCCATTACAGCATGAAGACAAAAGAAGACTCTCGGCAAAACAAAAAAACAGTCAGGGGATGGATACAAAACATCTCTACGGCACTAAGCATCCCATGCAATTCAATTAAATATCATTGAACTGCATGGGATGTCTATACCATTGAGAAATACTGTATAAGGAAAATGCCACATGTGTAAATCTGCCTCGGTCAGTCTGTCCTCACAAACTGAGTGACCGAGAAAGTAGTGTGACCAGTGTGAGAGAGCCCACCAGGAGACCTATGACTACTCCAAAGGAGTTATAAACTTCAGCAGCTGAGATGGAGAGACTCTGCATACAACAGGTGCTTTGCCAGTCAAAACATTTTGGGAAAGTATTCAAACAAGAAGATATGTTTGGTGGTCACCAAAATCTGGTCTACATCACTGCAAACAGACCACTGTGAAGCACAATGGTAGCAGCATAATGCTGTGGGGACACTTCTCAGCCATGGAAGGCTTGTAAAACTAGAAGGTAAAATTAAGTCAGCAAAATATCAGGAAATTCTGGAGAAGAATGTATTTCCATCTGCCAGAGAACTCCAGGTTCTGAGAACATTTATTTTCCAGCAAGAAAACAACCTGGAGCATCCAGCTAAAGGTATACAGAAATGGTTTGAAGACAGCAAGGCGGATGTTCTGGAGCGGTTGAGTAAAAACTCAGACCTCAGTCCCATAGAGAGATTGTAGCTGGACTTGAAAATGCTGTGCACAGTTGATCCCCACACAACTTGACAGAGCTTGAAAAGTTTTGTGAGGAATAATGGAGTAAAATTGCAGCGTCCAGATGTGCAAGCCAGATTGAGACCTAATCACACAAACTCTGTCCCTGTGATTACAGCCAAAGATGCATTTACTAAATGCTGACTCAAAGGAGTGGATATTTATGCAATCATTTATGTTATGGTATTATTTTGCACTCTGCCACCTCTGCCAGTATCTTAAAGACAAATAACTGATAACTAATATCTACACTGTGCTCACAAGGAGAACTAAACATTCACCATGGCTAAATATATCAATATTAATTTTTTAGATTCTCATAACATCCTTTTAAGTCTGAGGTTAAAGTTTAGCTGTGGAGGAGAAGAAGAAAGTTTGCCGTATTTAGAGTCTCCTGGAGTCTGCAGAACTCTCCTTTTTATTCTCCCAGGGTTTACTGAGTGAGAAATATAAAAAATCCTGCTCTGATAAGAGGCTGGTGTGCAGACCGAAGGGCAAAATAAGCTAAAAGTATTTGATCTTCCCGCCAGCTGATTTACATTTGTGATTCACAGCTCTAATCTTCCCACTTAAACCACCAAATAAAAGAAACGGGATAGGCTAAAGAGACTGACAGAAAGTCGCTTAAGGTCCAGTATCTCAAATATCCCTCACTGTTATATGTTTTCCTCTTACTCTTACTGGCTGGATTAAAGTCCCTATTCCCTGCTTCGCCACTCTTCTTTCTCTTTCAACATCTACACCATCACTTTCTGGTAACTTCACTCTTCTATGCCAACTCCTCTTCTCTTTCCCCTCTGTTCTCATCTCCCTGAAGGGTCTCCATCTTTACTCTGAGATAAGCTTCCACAGAAAGGCATGGGTCTTTTGGGATGATGGATGCAGTTTAATGAAGCATTTGCTGAATGTGTTTAAGCTTGTGCGTGTGAGTGTGTTGTGCCAAATTACCTCTTACTTCCATGAATACGCAAATATTAAGTGAGACACACCTCCTGCTCACTTGATAACATTATAAATCTCTGCGGTCCTTGAACCATAGAGCCCCCTTGGACTTAACATCAAATAGCTTCCTGTTAAATTTATTCAGCAGTTCTTAATGTAGTGGATATCTCTTGTGTGTTAATCTCGTGAGATGTAGTGCACTCAAAAACATGCTGTGCACAGAAAAGTGTAAAAAAAGTCATCTTAGTTCTGCTTGTATTTTCTTGCTGTCCTCTGCATAAATAATAGGAAAGATCATTTTATTTCCTGTTTTGTTGGCTGTATTCCCACATTCTGTAAGATCTTCTCATCCATCACCCCGTTCTCCCCCTTATATAACAAACCCACACATACAAAGGCACCCACCCACACAGGCACCCACATGCACTCTTGCTGCCTCCGTTTGTTCACCCCACAGGCACAGGTGGTCTGCTCCTAACCTCATGAGAAACTCGCCTGCTCCCATTGCCTCTGAGATTTCCCATGAGCCTCCATGTTGCCATTCTTAGTGAGACAGGAAGGAGCTATGGTTCAAAACCTGATCTCTCATGTTCGGATGCGGCCACCCGCTGCCATCTGGCTGCCTGGCATCGCGTAGCATTACAATGATGTGTGCAGATGTATGGAAATCTGTTTGCTCTCTTGCAGGTTGTTTGCTTTTCAGGGGTGTGGGGGCGGGGCTGCAGACTGGCAGATGTTAATAGTATGCATGTATGCACATGCAGTGCAGTATATTTAATGATTCTACACCTCCAGTGGCATATTTTTCACTGGGTGTGGGACTTAGTTGACATGATGATGCATCTGTGTATGTTATGAATTATTGGTGCATGGTTTTGTGTTGCTGCTGAATGTGCAACTATGCCACAGTGCTGGCAAATGGTCTTCTTGTCACCCCTCCTCCACCTCACATCGCCCCCAGAAAAAGGTACCAAGAAAAAGTATCCAAAGAATGGCCAACTGTTGCTTTAGTAGGTCATGTGCATGTGTTTGGTTACAAAATATAAAAAAGACTTCATATATATATATATATATATATATACCCTAAAAGATGTTCACCAGAAAAATTCTTGGCTTTTAGTTTGGCCCATACACTTTAGATGAATGTATATTAATTCCATTTGCAGGCATGCAAATCAGTTTCACAGAAAATGTGATGCAGCATTATCTATGTAGGATATTTTTATAAGAGAAGATCAGATGTGTTAGGAGCTCTACCTACTGTACAAATTGTCTGTTGTCTACAATTAGTTCTAATTTAAATATATTTTGCACATTAATGACAGTGTGGTCGCTTAGCCCTGTAGGACTTTAAAAATGATACATTTTGATACATTTTTCTTGCATTTTATGCTTAAAATGTAATCTGTAATACCCTCTGCATAAATGCTTTCTGCAGCTCTTTGTGTTGTAAATTGAGAATTAAATAAATAGTCTTATTGAAGATAGTACAAAGGCACTGTAAGATTTTCCTGGACTTCAAAAAAAAAAAAAGATTTAATGGGTAGTTATGCTTTTACAATGCATCACAGTCAATGGCACAAATAGAATTCACATGATGTTGTGCCTGCTGTAATCAATAACCTGTAAGCTAAGGATGGATGGGAGGCTGTTATGCCCATAAAACAAGGAGCTAGTTGTATTGACATGGCCATCCATACTACTCTGCTTGCTCTCGTTTAAAGGGAGAGGGGGATTCTTCAACCTCTATTTCATGTTTGTGGTCCTATGAAAGCAAGCTGAGTTATCGTTAAGCTCTGAAAAAGGTTTTGCTCTTGCTCTTATTCTTGTTTTGAACATCACAAAAATCGTTCATAAATATTGACAAAATTAAAGGACTTTCGAATAACTTCAAAAAAACATCACTGCTGTAATAACAATTGTTTTGGCACGTAAATGTGACAGATTGATATGTTACTTTATTGATGTAAGTAAAACAATGGTCTTATTTAGACTTTATTACATACTCAATCATAAATTTGTCTGAAGGATGAATCTTGAATGAATAGAACAGTTCCTTTACACATTCAAAGAAGTGAAAAGATTTTGAGCATTTAAAACTAAACTTATTAAAGGTTTATCAAAGGCTTACTTGATTGTTCTCTGGCGTTTTAAGAATAAATTACAGTTTAATTTGGAGTTCCAATACCAAAGGGTAATTTGGTATTGGAAATTACCCTTTGGTATTTCCAAAGGGCGGAAGATAGAAGTGAGATTCAAAGGAGGAACGATCTTTGGGCCTAAAGTTTCTCACACCAGAACAGGGTGTCCTGTACCCTGTTTGATCCAGGGCAAAAAAATGCTCTTCTGAAAATCTGCATCTAAGACAACACAGAATCATTTAAATGAGAAATATTTTAAAAAGTGCTATGTATTTTCCAGGCACATAGTGCCATTTTGTGACATAATCAAGTAACTGCTACCTTCAGTTGGTATAAAATGTTTTATATATCAAAGATAGCTTAAAATAAGTTTGACTTTCCAATTTGAGCCTTTAACCTGACATCTGTCTCTTTAAGAAACTCTTGATTTTTCTATCATGCTTCTTTCAGGACTTAGTCACAATAGTGTTCCTCCACAATGCCAAACATTGCCAATGCCAAGCTCTTAGGAGCTTTGGACTGAAAAGTAGTTAATATAAGCTCAGCAGAATAGCAGTCCGAGTTGGGCCAATCAGCGAACCAAAGGAGGAGTTTTGAAGGATAAGAAGCAAAGTGCAAAACAAGAGCCTGGGTTGATAAAATTAAACCTGTTGAGTAATGCAATGTAAAATAAAATGTCTGTACCATTCAGTGCAATACATAATTTTGAATTGATTCAGCCTTTCATCTAATTTATTCACTGATGCCACAATAATAAAATACCTGCTTAGGCAAATGACTGCAATGAGCACGTACAGTACTTTATATATAAAATGGTTTTATTTGTAAACCTTTATAAGAGCTGCAAAGAAATCCTGTGAGGGAAATCAATACTGAGGAAACAGATCAACTGATTCACTTCACAGAGTTTCCATGCAGCTTTGGATTATTTTAGATGTTTTATTTTTTGACCATGGAAAATCTACTTCTATAAATTGTTAAGCCCACTGTTGTTAGATATCCCTCTGTATTCAGTCAGGTAACATTTAATTAGGCCGTTGTCCAAAGTGTTAAGCCCTGTCTAAAGACGCCTAACCTTCGGAACCTGTGTGAAATAAGTCTGTTGTTTCAATATATGAAGTTTTACTTCTTACATGACACATAGTGACTATAAAAGTGCTTACCCCCTTGGATGTTTTACCCTTTAATTGATTGACAAATCAATAAAAAAGTAGTTTTTATATGACACAAGAAATTAATGCCTTCTTTAATGTAAAAGTGAAAACTGACAATTAAATGCAATATATTCAACATAAAACATGTGACTGCATAAATTCAAACCCTTTGAAGTGACTGATCTAAAGTGAACAGAGATCAACTACATTCTTAAAAAAGAGGATTTAGACATTCTTTTCTAGAAATCTGTTTTCACTTTGACATTACAAGGTTTTTCTCGTCATTTTTTTCTCAAAAAAAAAATACAAAAATTGGTGATCATGAATTATGTACTTTTTAGGGACTATATGGTCTGTAATTTATGTTATCTTAAATTGTAGATATGTGCCTTTAACTTCAATTCTTTAAACCTAACTTAATTGGTATTGACATATTGTTTCAATTAGAGATATCCCCATCAAACTACATGAGCCCCAAATACACATCGCACTCAGTGGATTCAGTTAGCATTAAAGTATCAGCCTATACTGAGACTCAGGTTTATACTTGCATTTTCCAACAGCACTCAATTGCAAACTTTAAGTACATTAAAGTTATTAAAATCAATGCCACTTTGTCTGCTGCAGTTGCACCCTGTCAGTAATGCTTTGTGGGTTTCCCATTGTGAAGTTAAAATGTGCTGTGCAGATAATAGTTGGAAACAACCTTTTTTCAATATATTTTTTCTATCATAATACATCAGAAGTTCCAATTATCTGTTATGCAGATAACAGATAACAATTTTCTGACTTTCTATTTAAGTCAGAAAAAACATATTTTGCTTAATGCTTTTTTGCTTCAAAATACATGTTCTGAACAATAGCAGTGAGGTGTTACACAAAACGAATCCTGCTGTTGTTTCTGTAATAGTATTTTTATTTATTTATTTATTTAATTTTGGCCCACAAACAGTGCTCCTACAGTACTGTGTTGATGATCACACTGAAGGATATCAGCAGAAACTGAGCTGGAGACTGCAGCCCCAGAGAGGAGATCTGTGAAAAAAGATGGCGCTTTATCAGAGCAAATGCTTAAGCAAATGACTGCAATGAGAGATTTAAAACTTTCTTTAAACATGCGTGAAAGAATCAAAGCAACACTGCACATATGATTATGATGAGGGAATGACATTATAACATGATACAAATCTCAAAAAAGTTGATATTACATAATACCTCTACTTTAATATTTACTGTGCCAACCTCTGGGAAGATTGGTAACTGTATATAATGTTTTCAGCCTTTGAAAAATCTTCTTTTAAGAAGAAAGGCCTTCAAACTCTTCACAGGGTTTTGGAAATTAAAAAAAAATGCTTCTTAAAAGTTTTTTTTTTTTTTTTTATTGTGTCAGCATACTGTACATCTGAGTCCTCCAGATTACAAACATTCCAACACTCCAACTGTAGCTGGAGATGGCCACACACTAATTTTAAAACAGTAAAGATCATCCATCTAGTTAACTTGCTTGTTCTTGCAGAGTCTAGAGATCTACCTCTATCTGCCAAAGGCAGGGTATATAAAACACATGATGCAAAGAATGTTCTTTTTGTGTAACAAATACTACAAGGTAAAAATAAAAATGGACGTCAAGATGTAAGGTCTATAAAATCAAATATTTTAACAATAATTGTGAAACCTTTAATATCAGATCAGATATGGGTGTGGATTATAGCAAATTACACTCGTGTGAAATATCTCCATATTAATCATATTAAGCAACTATATTGGAAGTCTTTGGTCTGATTCATTGCGCAGTACATGATTTAAATTGTTTGCTGACAGCAGAGTTTGCACAATGTAATATACTGAGGAATCTAGATTTTTTTTTTTTCTGGGATATGATGTCAATAATTCAACAATTCACTTCAATAAACTGAAGTCTTATAAGCCTAAGAGAAATGTTTTGTTTTGTGCAATGTTTGGCACATCTTCCATATTATAATAAATCATTGCCTTTAGACCACTTTTCATGCCATTTACCACACAATAATCCTCAAAGACAGATGTTACCAGCATAGCTCTTCAGAGATTAACTGCTATCAAAGCACACCCTTGGCATACAATGCAGTTAAGAGGAATATGTCATAACCAAAGCATTTTTACTAGGTTCTTTTCTGGCAGTTTTAAAGACAGAGGTCACAAGAAGAAAAAAATAAAAGGATTACAAATAAATTTATGTTGTGTTTCTTATGACAATATAGTATCCATCCCCTTACTCGCATTACTCCATTCTCCCTCTCACCCACACACGCACGCATCCAGACTCAAAAATGTGCACACTCACATAAGGTAAAAATTCTTAAGAGAGCTGTGAGGTGGCAAGAGATTGAAAGGGTTTCTTTGAGGGCTATTTTTTTTTTTTTGGTAGTAATTTAAAAACATATTTTCTAACATCTTTTGTTCAGTTTCAGTGGAGCGATAATTTTACCCCTTCAAACCTACATTGAGTTGATTAGATAATAAATTATCTAATTGGACAGAGAATTATCATTTGTGGACTCCACATATTAAAAAGAAAATATATGAGGGGCACCTTATGCATAAAGAAAAATGATTTCTAATTTTTGCACAATAATTTTGACAACAGCCATAAAGTTACTCCAAAAATACTCTAAATGCTGCAAAAAGTCTCACCAAGATGGGAGTTCCATTGGAAGAGATTAGTATTGATTTTCTTGTAAGTTTGTGTGGCTTTTAAGATATTACTTTCACAATTAGAGCATCAGCACTGAGCCATTAAGTTAAGCGTTGGTTTACACCTACTGTATTTTCATTACATGGCAGCTAGATGATAATGGAGCAATCTATCCTTACAAATATTCAAGAGTTTCTCATTTGTCCTCAACTAAGAAGTTTGCTGAGAGAAATGATGGTTTCACACACTTTTTGTTCTTGTTAGGCTATTTTGAATTCTTGTTTACGACTTGAGAATGTTGAATTTTCATGTTGCAGCAGTTTTAAATCCTTTTGGATGGCACTGTAGTTTACAGCCAAAGGTTTCTGTTAGTTTGTTTTCCGTGCAGATTTGCTGCAGGTGCTTGCCCTAAATTAATCCGAGTCATAAATCCTAGTGATTTAGGGCAAAATTAGGGGAAATTTCAGGGTATTTTTTAATGAATGTCTTCAAAGTGAAATACCAGGTTTTTAACTAAGATTAGCTGAACTCATACTATTTATGCATAAAGTCTATTTGAAGTTAGAAAGCACTCTCAAGAAGAAAGAAAGGATGAATGGACAGATGGATGGGCAACACATAGACTGTGATTTTTTTCAGACATGCCAGACAATTTAGAAGGTAAAATACTGTAAATTCTGACACCACACTAAAGAGCTTAGCTTGGCCCTGCTGTTAGTTGAAAAATTGCTCCCGCATGGGATAATTTTATTATGACTGCATCCCTTGGCAAATTGTTTATTTGGTTAATTATCATTTCTTTTTTATATGCTACACTGCGGCTGTTGAAGATATCTGGCACATGCAGCCAAGCAGAGCCAGTGAAAATCTTTCTGGAAGTGTAACCTAGAAGCAACTCTGCCTGGGGGTCTCTTAATGGTCTCTCTCTTTCAGTACAAGTTAAAATGTAAATTATTGAGATTTTTATTTTTCAAAACGGCAACCTGGGGAACAGTCAGAGGCAGCTTTACAGTGGATGCCTATCTCAGCAACAGTGGTCCAATATTGTAGACGCAAAACCTTATGACTATGATACACCTGAGATATTGTAGCACACAGCACAAGTATCTGGGCTGCAATAAAGGAGAGACACCTCTAAGTATAAGGTGCTGAATGAAGACAAAAGGCAATCCCACTTCTATCCCTGAAGAGCTTACAAAACGACTAGGGGAGAAAAATAGTAATTTTTACATCTTAACTATGACAGTCCCATTATCTCACACTAACATTTATAGGCTTTCAAAATGTCATAACACTCAGTTAGATTGCCTAGCTTGTTAGTGAATGAAATGGCCAACTTAGTTTATAAAGGACTGTTCAAAGGACAGGCTCCATGAGGATTCCCACCAGGAAAGAATCATCATCTACCTTTCCAGAAAACAAAACACACAAACCTACTATTTTGAGACTGAGCAAATTCTGAGTAAATTGTCACTCATAACTTCCAAACACAAAGACAAGTTGTGCTCTGCTCTCTGATTGGGCACAAAAAGAAAAGAAAAAAAAAACAGGAAGAAGAAGTCAAACAACAGCTTACAGCAACAAGACATCCCTGTGTGCAAATTTCCTTTTGCAACCATTTTGCCTTCCGCTAAGACGATTTTCAAAATTTGTTTCATTTATTAAGAAAAGTCAGTCAATTGTAGTGTTTAGGCCAATATCTCCAGTGGATCTGGAAGAAGCCTCCAAGATATATAATTGGTACTCTGACAAAACATTATGTCAAATGCTGCATTTTAATTTTAAAGTGTTTACTTATAAACTCAAACACAAGTTTGGGATTGTGCATTTGAAGAAGCCTGATGAAGACTCAAGGATATGAAAATACCAGTTTATGGATCATTTTATTTTTTAATTTTCTATTTTTTACAGCCATTTACCTTGGTGTATATATTTTACTTTACTTAATATGTGCTTGGGTTGTGAATATGGAATGACCTTGTGCTCTGTAGCTTTGTTTTTGAGATTTAGAAAGAGAAACTAAGACATCTGAGCTAGATTTTTAATAACCAGGTTAAATTTAAGTACACATGATATCCGGGTTTAATAATAAGAATGTCATAAACCCCATTTCTTAATTATGTACTGGCTTCTGCTACGTTCTAGAAAACTTTTGTGCATGCCTGCCATTTTAAGAGCTGTGAGATGTAAAGCGTTGGGCACCAGTTCTTTTTATCCTCCTTCAGGTCACCTTTGAGAGTGCCGTGTGATTGCCCGCTCAGGGCCATATTTTCCAGTCTTTGAAACCTTTTATGAAGAGAAAAATTGGCAAAATGGAACTCACCATATTTTTTTTGCTTAGTACTTTCTCAAAAGAAGTATAAATCAGACCATTTTTTAAAACATTAAGGTTGAGAAAAGAAAACTACCGTTGAATAACCAAACCATCGGATGAACACGGTTTTCAAAACTGGTGAGATTTTCAAACATTTAATTTCTACTAGTTTAATTATTGAGCGGCAGCACTTACTTCAAGATTTCTGTTATTTGCACCATTTTGTTTGTCAGATTCATATCATGTCTGTGCTTTGATTCATCTTTGACTTTTTTTCTGTTCAAACAAAAAAGGTATTTCATTAACCACAAATAGGGCAAGAATTGGTTAGGGAGGAGGGAATGGTTAATCTACAAGGCTGTAGATCAAAACACACTTTTACAACAGAAGAACAAAAGTGATAAGGACAAAAGAAAACCTTAAGAAGATAAAGGAATCTTTGAAGGAAGTTTTACAAATTCTTTAATGTTTTTATTCTGCCCACAAAACATGATAACTGTGATTAAATTGTCCTTTTCAATTTGTCCTTATTTCACATTTGGTGAAAAGTTGAACTCTGTTTTTTTTTTTTTACGGTTTTGAAAAGACTATTTTTTCAAAAGAAATGGTTTGTTTTTTGTTAATTATAGTTAAGTAACACCACATGAAGTTCATGGTGCTTTATGGTTTTTTTTCCCTTCTATTTAGGTGTGCACTTTTCCAAATAGATTAACAGTGTCACCTTCATCACTCGAGGGATTATGACCATTTGCAATAATTCAGGATTAAAACACTGTGGTCAAGTCTTGAATAAAAAGCACATAGCATGACTGCATGCTTCAGCAATTATCAAGGTGTAGGCTCACCTTAATGTTGAATTCTGTCCTTTTACACACAATTGAACAAGGTGTTTACATACACAGCAGTAAAGAGAAACACAACCTTTTGGTTCTCACTGTCTGAGATTTTTGTCACGGGCTATATGTCTCATAGTGCCAGTTTCAACACATATGTGAAAAATATATATTTTTATAGAAGTTAGATACTGCCACTTTAAGGTGTATGCTGCAAATAATAGAGAAAAGAAGCTGTTTTCACCTGGCAACTATCTATAAGAGGAAAACAGGCAAACAAATAAAATCTAACTGAAATTGATTAATTCTTAATCCAATCCTCTTCATTTTAGTGCTGCTATAAAATTTTAGGGTAATTTTATAAAAGAAAAAAAATAGCATTAACATTGACACTGGAAAAGCCAAATTGCCCTTTAACCTAAAAATAGAACCATCAACCGTAGAGCCTACAGGGCTAAAGGAACATAAAATACAGAGCAAATGAGTAAAGTGAAGAGATAGTATAATAAATAAACACTGATGCTGTTTGATGCTCATTAGAAAAGAATGTGTCCATAAGTAATGCATGCAGGTAATCTGAGTTAGTCACAATGATTTTGCAGGAGACACCATTAATTTCATGTAACATGATCAGCAGATGTTAACTTATAATAATTTTCCACCACAATATATTAAAAAGGTAAGGCCTCCATTCAAAACAATGCCTGGGACCTAATTCTAAGTAACACAATGTTTCCTGCTGGCTCAATGTGCCTCTTTATTGAGCTCACATTTGCATTCATGTCAGAAGTTGACCATGACTTTCTGACAGGAAGTGGTGTGAGACTTTGTCTTTTACATGACTGCCTTTCCCATGTGAATGCTGTAGGATTTTGCTGTTGCTTCCAACCATCAACCCAGGAAATGACGTGCCCTCAAATTTAATTGACATGGGCTTAATGAAAATCCCCTCAGAGTATGTAGTTTTGTGGGAATCCTTTCCTCCTCTTTTGATAGCTTAGCAAAAGGTTCATCTTCTTTATGATGAATTCACCTTCATGACTATGTCATTGACGCTGGATTGAATTCTTGAACTGGATTTACTCAACTAGTGTCTGTGTTTCTGTGTGTGGAAGATGCTGAATACTTCCTAATTGCTCTGTTTATTGTAATGGACTGGAGAGCTGGTCTCAAGTTTTTTATTTATTTTTTATTTTTTCTGCATGTATCTTTCCAGCTTTGCTTTTTCTTGCTCTTTATGTTGGTTTATTTAATCTATGCTTTGTTTTTGCTTGCGATAAAGAAAACCATGTAGAAATTGTTTGCATACCTGAGTTGAATGAAAGAATTAATTCATGCAAGGCACTGTGCTTTACATTACTCTCTATCTAGAACTGTTCATTATGTGATTTATGCAATTCAGAAATAACTTAATGCTCTTATCCTAATTTTAAACAGTTTTCAAGGTTTATAGACATCTCTGGACTCTCAGACATTTTGGCCTGCAGACTGACTAAACAAACTTCTGGCTACATTTACCCAATTTCCATCCAGACCTTAAAAGCAGCAAAATAAATGAGAAAGTCACAAATCTTCATCCCACGTTTCTGCTTTGAGGTGGCTGTCTTAAATAAATCAGTTGCCTTGGATCACGTCATCAGATCCCTAATATCCCCTCCAGCTTGTAGTGTAGCTGTTCAGTCCCCTAAAAATAGACTTGATAGATTATTCTTCAACCCTTGACAGAGGGAAGGAATTCCCTGAACTAGTCCCGACCTCTACACACAAACCCACTCTATACATCAGCAACACCAAACTATGACCCCTCTTGAGACCAGTTAGCAAGTTTCAGTATTTTGACAGCCTTGGTTTGGTGTTGGTCAAATTTCAGGGACATTATATTCAATGACTCCTTCAAAGGTCAATCTATCTAAACATTCTGGGAACAAAACAATACAAAGATTTCTAAACTTAAAAAAAAACAACACTTTTTCCATGCAATCACTTCATGCAGGAATGAGGGTGCAACCATTTAACCTGAAATATGTAACGCAGTGTGCTTATGAAGACACTATTTCACCAATTCTGTTCCTCTTCACTCAACACCAGCATGTTGAAAGATATTGATCAGGCAAAGTTCTCTCAAGCCAAAGGCAAATATCCGCAGTTTAATACTTATAAATTTTATGTTGACATAATACATAATTCAGAACTAAGCTGTGAAAGCTTGACTTGGAGCAAAAGTAAGGAGCCACATACATTTCTGCAGTTCTAAGCCTATTCCAATAGAGAAAACTCCTGATCTGTCAGCAATCCTTCTAAACTGAGACATTTGTCTCTGTTGGTTCTGTACTCTTGTCTTGCTTTGAGCTGAGTAAACGTCTTCAGCTTGCTTTGGAACAGATGAAACCACAGAACAAAAAATGACAGCCTGTAGAAGTAGTATTTTGGCATAACATCACTTAGAGTAGGACAACTAATTCTGCTTTCACGAGTCAGTATGAAAACTGGAAAACAGAAATGGAAAAAATACACAGTCAGAGGTAAAAATGTTGCTTTTATTCATCACTCCCCAAAAAACAAACAAAAAAACATACATTGTACTTATGGCTTGAGATGCAGCTCATTTCCACTATGCATGTGATAGGAATGATTCTCTTAATCTCTAAACCATTTAGGTGTGTTCTGCATAGTGTGACAGCTTCACTGTATAATGAGATTCCAGATTACTTTAAAGTAGTGCCTGATCTCATCAGTATGGTGCAGCCCCAGTGATGTTTCACTTGCTGATTATGATTGTGCCTTGGTTTTATTACCACCCAGAATTTACCACCAGCATCTTTCCCTTTATGAATTTGACTGTGTTTTTTTTTCTTAAACGGTGATGGAAAAATTGAAAGGCCTTATGTCATTTCCCCAGATTACAATTCATATCCCTTACCAATAGGTGCAGATGCGTAGACATTTCCAACTTTACACCTTGAGTACATTGGGAAAAAATTCCCATATGCGTATTGTCTCTAGCCTGGATACTGAACTAAATGCATCTCACTATCTGGGAACTGACAGATCACCAAAAGAGCTATGGATAGGAGGCTTCTGAACCAGGAGCACATGTTGCAGGGATTTCCTCCCTGATGGCGACCTTATGGGATCAGAAAACCTCACATTCAGACAGTCTTCCTGACTTCTAATCAATTCAGCTGGAGAAATGATCCCTGATATCAAAAGTTTGACTGAAATGGAACTTGCAATTATTCTCTAAAGCAGGCAGCAGAACACAGATTCATCCTCCAGAACAACATCAAAACCCTGAGACATTTGATTACGCACAAGTAGGTGTGCAATTCAGGTTCATGCGGAGGAGGACCAGGAGGAGGTTGTGAGACTGTGCGTTCAGGCTTGATATGTAATGGATTCTCTATTCACTTTTTTGGGTTGAATATTAGTTACACTTAATAAAAATCAATAGCAATTGAATACATCATTAATTAAAAAAAAAAATGACAGATAAGAATTGATTATGAATTTTTTTTATCGCATCAGTCAAAATGGAGGATAACAAAAAAGTATTGCAAAACCTCTGTCCCACACATTCATGTATTTTTTTGTAAAATTACTCCCTAATTTACATGATCAATAGTATGATGAAAAACATACTATAGCAGAGCTAACATTTCTCCACCTCTATTTCCTGCCTTTTTAAAAATCTTAAGATTAAGCCTTACGTGTGATTTGGTCCTCAAGGTGTATTGAATGCATTACACCAGAGGGTGTATTGATTATTTAAAAGGCACTGCAGAGTGTGAAGGAGCAGTGGTCGAGCAGCATGAAACAACCAATTATGTCATTCTTCAGAATTCGCCTGCTGCTCTGGACTTTGCAGATAAAATATCTGAAACAAATAGCACAAAAAAATAATAAGATTTCTAGAATAGGTAAATCTGCTCATTTTGGTCAAATCCAATACCTCTGTCACACTGTTCAATATCCTCTCAGCATTTCAAAGACATATTAAGATGCTGTGGACACTGTATTAAAAACAGTTTGAATGCCAGTTAAGCCATGCCGCCACTGAATATGTAAAAAGATTTCACAATAAGATCATGTACCTTCTGAGATGCCAAGTATAAACCATGCCTTCCACAGGGTATTTCTAAGATCAACTCAAATGTTATAGCAATGATTCAATTACATGCTTGGTGTCATGCTACTACTATGCACACACACTTTCTATGCTGTTGGAGATTAACTTGCTTAGTGATCAGACCACTTCCATCTGCAATAATCTCACCTACTTTCTGTTTATTTCATATAATAGTTATTTATTTCCAAATAATTAAAAACAAATTTGAGAAATTATATGCAATGCTCCAATAACACTGAAAATTCAACAGATTTGATCGAGATAAGCATACACTACGTATATGAAATAAGTAACATCAAAACCAATACACATACCTGAAATAAGTGCCAGGACTTGATGTTACACACAATGTGGTTCATTTATTTTATGTTTGGATCAATGCAAAAACTATGTTTAGATAAGCCAAATCTACATACTGAGACAGGAAACAGTGAGAGCAGCTTTAGCTTGAAGTCACTCCTTATTTTTGCTGCTTCTAGAAGTCCAGCAAAGGCACTTATGATTTTTTTTTTCTCTGGGGCATTTTTATAGAGGCCTTTGTGATTTTCAATGGTTGCATTTTGTCCCTAAGCTGCAGAAATTTCTTCGTTGTGCAACCTTTGAAATGTAAAAAGTGCACAAAGTAATAATGTCTTTTATACAACATTTGATTAAACTTCACTGTTTGGAAAATGAAATTAAAATACAAATAAATGTAAAGGTAATGTCAGCTGTCATGGTAAAGAAAACATCAACACAAGTTGTTCAACTGAAGTGGTACCCATTTTGACACCCTTGAACTCCTGGACATGAGATTTCTCAACAACTGCTGCAAGTGGGCAGCAGTGGCTGTGTTCTGGTTCCTGGACTGGACTGAACAGGAGGGTATTGGGAATGCTGCTGGACTATCAGGCGGCATACAGCCCTGCCTGTGACGGCCTGCAGTCTCACGACTGGCATCACTACACAGACTGTGTACCGTCATCAGATGTACACGCACACACAGACAGTGTGGCACAGCTAACAGTCACAGTGTAAAATCACTTTGTAGTCAGTGTGCATCACACCCTTGGGGCGTGTGGGTGTGCGTGTAGATGTGAGTGGGTATGAAGTGCTGTGTGCCCTTGGGCTCCTGGGTGCAGAAGGGAAAGGTTAAGCTGTAGCCAGATGTTGCAAGACACCGCTCCAATAGTCCCCAGTGTGAGCCGAAAGGATTATGAAAACAGCTTTCATGACTGTTATGCTGTTTTGTTTATTCAGGAACTTGGCTGGGAACTTTTACAGAGACAAAAAGCAAAGAAACAAAATAAGGTGGCATCTACCTGTCAGCGTAAAATACCATGGCTTGATGTTTGCAGGTGTCAGACTCCTTAACTATATCTTTAGACTTTTTTGAAGTGGGGTTCAAACAAATTATCAGCAGTTAATATCATACCTGCTGTAGACACTGCTAAGAATTGTTTCAGCTTTGAGAACCAGAAATGTGTGGCTGTAATGTGACAAAATCTAAAGCAGCATAATTCCTGCTGGAAAACACTGTACTGCAAACCTGTCTGGGTCTTATAAGCTCTAAAATTGTATTTGAATGATGCTATGTACTTCATTCCTCTTTTAGTTTTTTAAGTCAGTGACATCACTGTCTTAAAAAGTGGAGAAGTCCTCTGAGGAACATAATTCTTACTATTTGAACTGCTTTACATCTTAGTCCTCTGGGTAGTTTCCTTCCCAAGGTGCAGTGTGATAAGAGAAACTTGGCCAATGGGATTGTCTGACCTTTGCTCTTTTTCTCCAGCTGGGTAGATCAACTCTACTACTTCAGTAGCCCCCATGGGCTTTGATAAGAGACCACATTTGCATTAATGACAAAAAATAACTGTGGGATAATATGCCACCGAAGTACCTTGTTATCAGGATTTTAAGACCCTTCTTTGTGCCTGCAAAATGCTAAATCAAAAGATTCCATGAACCTGTTGAAATGCAGTTGTTTTTTTTTTCTAACATCCTCCAGAGCGATACCTGTGTGGACAAGGGTTAAAATTGCCTTTACATACTAGAGCCACTGTTACAAAAGTTTTAACACATTCTCAATCCCAACTCATTAAATCCTATTCTCATTAGTTCCTTTAACGAAATTAGTGCATTTTTTTTTTTCACAAATAGAAAACACTGTCTGGAAATGCTATTCAACAGAACTTTCAAACAAGCTAGTAATTCAGCTATTGTCACAGTATTGCAGCAACGTATTCCCGAGCATGTAAATAATCCATCCATCCATCCATCCATTTTCTGTACACCCTTGTCCTTTAGAGGGATCGGGAGGGGTGCTGGTGCCTACCTCCAGCTAACGTTCCGGGCGAAAAGAGAGGTACACCCTGGACAGGTCGCCAGTCTGTTGCAGGGCAACACAGAAGAACATGTAAATAATGTTTGAGTCAAATAGTTGGACAGGTGTTGTTTTTTTTTTTTTAATTTCACAATTATTCACTCCCTAGATCAAAAACAACATCATTAAAAATGTAAATATAGCAACTTAAAAGCCTTCCTTCATAATCATTGTTGAAGGCTTTATAAATAAATAAAATTTCCACATTGCAACAACATATTGATTGACTGTTATCCTAACAGCTTCTTAAACATATAGACATGAATACGTAGACGCCTCATAGAGCGGATCGGCCCATTGCTGCGATACATCACAGCGTCTGCTATATTGAATGTGGTCTATGTGCCAGTAAGCTAATACAAGTAAATGGACCGAACTTCAAAAAGTGCCATTCTACAAAGTATTTTAAATCAATACCTGTCTTTGACACAATTTCCCCAAAACACTAATATATTTGGTAATCAAAGAAATTACTAAAGACAGGGTTTTTAATTTTTTATGTGATTATTTAATTGTTTTTGGGGATTTCTGAATAAAGAGCACAATGTTTTTATTTGATAGAAATTATTCTGATAATTTTTATATTGACACTGATGAACAGACACATACTTTTACAGTGTTTTATTAAATAACATATTTACATGATTAAATAATTTAATGTACATTTAATGTTTCAAGACAAGAAAAAAATATATTTTCTTGTATTTATTTTTTATATATTATTGATAAATGACTGATAAATCAGTCATTGTCAAACATTAAACTCCATATTTTCTGACTTTTTTTCAGGAAAAAAAAAATATTACAGTATGATGTCAACTCTGCTATACAAGTACCTCTCCAAAATATGACTTTGGTAAAAGTCGAAGTCACTGACTGAAATGTTACTTGAGTAAAAGTCTTAAAGTATTTGAAACTTCTTGTACTTAAGTATGGAAATTACTGTAAAAATGGATGTACTCAAGTAATGTAATGAAAAGTACAAGTAAAAAGTAAAACAAAGCAAATGCAGTTTGAATGACATTTTTTATATTTTGGTAAACTTGTCAAATACACTTAAAATAATGTACCCAACCAAGTGCAGGCAAAATGAAACCTGCTAATAGATATACCTGCAGGCATCATTTAGTTAAGAAAATTAGGTGCTTTACCTATAGCACAAGGTTAACTTAACCTGCTTTACAACTGAACCAGCTTCTTAGTATACCCTCCAGGACAGAAAATACAAAGTTTTTGTAAGCCTTAAGTTTTCCCTTCAAGTAAGGTCAGTGCTGAAAATGAGAAAAATAAATAGTACAGAAAATGCGGCCAACATGAAGAAAAAGAGCTGTTACGATTACTCTACTTCACAAATCAGTGAATCAGTCAATGCTACAGTCAGTAGGTGGTGCACACAACTGGTCATTATGCAAAAGAAAAAAAGAATTGGGAGGGAAATGCAGCTTATTGGCATCTGTAAACCTGGTTTTGAACTTGCATGCCTTTCCTATATTCGTTAAATTTAGTCTAAATTGCTATCGCTATGGCTTCTGTCCCCCCTTGAACAGAGGAGTCTAGGTAGCCTGCTACAGTCAACATTAGGCCTAAGCTAAATACACCACGTGTGGAACTGAAACAATGCCAAACAAAGTTCATTTATGGTCAAGATTTCACAATACAGTAGTGCCTAGTGACCAAGCTATAGTTACTGAAACAGGAGGATTATAACCATTTCATAAGAAGTTACCTCGATGTGTTTCTTCAAGTTGGACGGGGAGTTTTTGTAAGATAGAATTTCCATGTGACTGCTACTGATTGCGAGACTTGCTTTGTGTTTAATGGGAGAAGCGAAACAGGTGTATCCTAATTAAAAGTAAAGAAATCAAGAAATGGTAAAAAATGTGGAATGAAGATAAGAAAGGAAGAAGATTATATGAAGTACAAAAGTCAGTTTGAATTCGAAGCAATGAACGAAACAGAAGAGAAGAAATCATAATTAGTAGATTAAGAGTAGGTCATACCTACTTAAATGACATGCTTTATAAAATAGGGAGGAAAAATAATGATAAATGTGAGAGATGTGGAGAGAAAGAAAATGTAGAACACATATTGATGAACTGTAAGTCAAATGAACTCGAAAGGGAAGAATTAAAGAGAATAGTTAGAAATATGGGGCATGAATGGAATCTTAAAGGTATATTAGGAAATGAAGGAAACATAACAGATATTCACAAATTAAGGAAAGCATTGTTTATTTATCTTAAGAATACAAAATTAAAAAGTAGAATTTAATAGATATGAAGTAATGCTTCTACACACTCATGTACAGTAGGTGGCGGTATGCACCTTAAAGTTGCTTGTGATCCGCCATAATAGAAAAGAAGAAGAAGAAGAAGTATCCTATTGGTGGTGATGAACAAGCCCAGGCAAGCAGGCTACGGACTTTGTTCGGTAGCCTGCTTGCTACTTGCTAATCAGTAGGTGGGGTCAAAACACTTGCGTTTCTCTCTCTCGCTTTTTTGTAACGAGTAACTAAACCACACATTGAAAATGTATCGGAGTAAAAGTACGCAATTAAGTTCGGAAATATAGTGAAGTAAAAGTGAAAGTCATCAAAAATTTTCATACTCCAGGAAAGTATGAAGTACTCCAAAATATACTTAAGTAAAGTAGTGAAGTATTTTTACTTCGTTACTATACAACACTGATTGATAGCAAAGAGTGAAAATAATTCTAAAAGAGTAAATTATTTTTATTTCATTACATAAGCTGTATTAATACACTAATACTTCAGATTTAGATATTTAAAAATACACAAAAAGTGAAAGAATAAAACACATTTATTTATTATGTGTTTACTATTATACTGGGAACACTGGCCACAGGCAGGGCTTCTGTCTGCTGGTCTCACTGGGAGAACTCCAACGACTTCTGAGAAGTCCTGTTACACAGGCTAAAGCCGAGAATAAAAGAGAAATTATCCAAAAGTGTAATAGAAAATACATATATTTTTCCTTCACATTCAGAAACAAAGACATTTTCAGCATGTTGGGACTCTGACTCGTAGCATCTTTATAGCATAGCTAAATACCGACAATGTGAAACTGTCAACTGAGTTGTGAAACAGAAGAACAGCAGCTCCAGCTCTGATCCTGACTGACCTTTCCTCACAAAATCCCCTGGTCTTTAATGCACGGCCCCTGTAACAGCAGTTTCTCATCAGCTCTCTCTCTCTCTTATTAGAAACCAGTATGAAAACGTTAGCTACGCTAACAATCAGTGGTTACGTTGGGGCAATTTAGCTACATAGGAAATATTTCTGGGTTGTTTAGAAGCGAGTTTCTGGCTGCAAATTCGAGTAATTCTGCTCTTTCATCCTTACCTGTGAAAGGTAATGCCAATGAATCCAGTTTGTATTGTAAAACGGTTGAAACAAGCCCACACAGCACAGGACGTAGGCCTGCCACATACAAGATGGCGGTGGACGTAACGTAGGACTCATTCATGTCTATGCCTACACATTTCATATTGACCCTTTGCACGTGACGTCACTCTCTTCGAAACCCGGCTCACTCCGCCATGACAGAGTGACCTGAAAACAACCTATGCTCCCGTAAAGCCTGTCAAAAAATGTGTAGTTGAGGCCTACTATTGCTTTTATTAAGCTGATTTCGCATTAAAAATGGTCATATGATGCTGCGCGGTCGGCTGCTCAAACAGACAAGGACGCAAACCAAAGATGTCATTTTATCGTGTCATTTTTAATGAGGAAAGCAGCATGGATAGAATCTGTCAATCATGAGTGGCAGCCCTCGGTGTAATCGCGGATTTGCAACGGACACTTTTTTACAAGGTAAGAAGACTAACGTTCATATACTTTATAAGTATGATTAGAAAGTTATGAAATGTGGCATTATGGAGCAGGTACACATCTAACCATTAGTAACAATGGAAACAATGCCACACTGTCATGTAGCCTAGCATGTACGGAAAAAAAAACCCCCAAAACGGTTAGCATCTTGTCTTTTGTACGTTTTTAAGGCTGCTCCGGTGTAAGGGGAAACGCCGCTTATGACATGGTGATATAAATCATGTGGTGTGAATTCCGGAAAAGTCCGTGATTTGATCAACACGTCAAGAGAAAGGAGGTTTCTGAGCTAGCTGTTTCCAACTTTTAAAAAACCCACCGTCTATGAGCCCCAACCAGGCGTGTTACGTTCACAGACAAATTAGCTTGACTCGAACAAGCAGAAGCCACGAAGAAACTGTAATAAAAAAAGCAACATTGGAAAACAATTTTAGTCGCTGTGTCCCTCACTTCCGATGTCCATCATGGGGCCTCGAATGATTAAGTGACTTAGTTGCAAAGGGTCAATAAAACAGGAACAAGCTTTCATTTTTGCAGCATTGAATGCATCAGTAATGTTTTTTTCCTCTTACTGAATTAAGGTGACCTTACTTGACTTAACTTATAACTTAGACATTTTTCCCCTTTTTTTGTAAAAACGGAAATGGAAATATGTCTGCTTCTAATTATTGATAAGAATTTGCTAAAGATGTAGCAGGTGGTAGCCTTGTGTGTAACTGTCCTCACTAAGCCTACATTGTTTTTTCCACATGCACATAAGTGGACAGATGATTCTAATTATAAAAATTATAAATCTTTGAATAAAAATATCCACAACATACTGTAAATAAAAACATACCAGTCTGCAAGATTTGGATTTCATGTAGTTATGTTTTTATCTATGAATTATAAACAACAAAATCCATCTAGACTTCTTTTTTTATTTATTTATTTTCCAAACCAGACATGAATTCTTTAAATTAAATCTGACATGGATTTGATTAAAGACAAACCCCTATTAAATATTCTGCTTTTTCTCTGGACTGGAGAACTCCACAGTCAGGAGGGTTTTTTTTCCTCCCATAAAATCTACATCAAAGTTAATAAAGATTTATCTATTGTCTGCAGTAATAGAAAAGTGTTAATAAGCAGATAGCAAACTACAACCACTTAAAGAAGATAGAGCAATTTCTCTCTAGTCCAATAATAGATGGCGACAAGATAAAAGATAAAAGTCTGGTTCTTGCTTCAAGTGTGGTGTCTGAGCTGTAGGAGTAGTTGACTGTTTGACAGTGGATGCTGAATGGAGTTGAAAAAGGAACTTTGATCTCACAAACTGAGTATAAACAGGGAATGTCAGAAGGCTTATAAGTGGCAGCCAGAGAATTTCAGGACAAGGTTAACCATACGTACATTTACCAATTTATTTCTTGGTCATAACAAACTACATTCATGTTAAAGTAGCAGTCTGCTAAATGTCTTCATCTTTATAGGAATGCAAGAGCCACTAGAGTGCGCAAAAATAATATTGGCAATATTGCCAATATATACATACATACATATACAGTATGTTGCCAATATTATTGGCAATATACTGTATACATTACAATGGGTTCACACATTGTCTTTTTTTCAGTCAAATATGGGCTAACGTAGCACTAATCAAATGAACATTGTTCTGCCTCACAAACAATCTAACCAGTCTCAGTTTGGACATGGACGACATGACCCTCTGACCTGAGCAACCTAGGCAGTGTTACAGAACAATACAAAGATGTGCTTTTTGTGTGCAAAGAGGATTGTGAGGTGACGTTAATGCATGAAGTGTATCCACTGTATCAAAATTGGTAGGCATGAAGAAATTACAGAGTAGGGAGACTTTCTGTGGATGTTTGCATCATGGAAGCAATCACGTTGAGGAGAAAATGGAGCACTAACAGAAAAGCAATATAGCCCAACTAACAGATCTGTTGCTAGTTGTTTCTGGAAGGAATTATTTCTTAAGGTAAACTTTTAGACTGAAAATCATTATGGTGATGCAAGATGCTAAACTGAGGCCTTCTACAAAATGATTCCTAGATCATGTAGCTAATTTAGCTAATTGGGTTTGGCTTTTCTGTTTGGAGGCTACACTTAGGTGGGTTATGTTGTAGTTTCATTCAGTAATCTCAAAATTTGAAGGTAGCTTGATTGTAAACGCTAACTCAAGTGTGACTGCAGGGTTGCTGTTGGTAATAGGATGGGGCTGGTGATGACCATTGGATGTGCCTCAGGATTGTTGCCTGTATAATGCTGGGATATACAGTACAGACCAAAAGTTTGGACACACCTTCTCATTGAATTCAATGAGAAAGTGTGTCCAAACGTTTGGTCTGTACTGTATTCAATTTCTTTCTCTGTCTAAACTGAATAAAAATATAAATGAACCATGTCAAAAAATAAGAGTTTTATGAACATTTGGGTTACATAATATATAGAGAAACTCAAAGTATATTTTCAGTAATTACTGATCTTCATATCGGCATTGCTTGCGGACAGTCTGAGGTGTGATGCGTCTGTTGTGCAGACCAATAGTCTCATCAGCTGCTGTGTGTCACTGGTCTTAGCTGATCCCGCAGATGGATGAGCCGGATGTGGCAATCCTGTGCTGGAGTGGTCACAAGTGGCCGACGAGGACGAGGTCGATTTGCAGTAGTGACAGTCTGTTGGAAACAAACTCTTAAACTGCCTATGGTCCGATAATGGACATTGAACCGTGCAGCTACTGCTCTGGTGGACATCCCTGCATCCAACATGCCAATGGCACGCTCCATCATAACGTGCCACATCTGAGGCATTATGACTTGTGCCGAAGTTTGACATTTTCCGGTGGCCTTTTATTGTCTCCAGTCCAAGGATTGTCCAGTTGTTGCTCATTTTGTCTGATCACCCACTGGACATGCCCCACCCATGCACTGAGTAAAAAAGCAACTCACTAAGTAATGCTCACTGACAGCAAGTTGGATTAAAAATGATACACAAATCAAGAGAAATATTACTTTCGTACAATAAAATGGGCTCATTTACAGTTGTTAACTCCACATGGGAACAATTTGACATGGGGCGTTTTTATTTTTGTTCAGTATATGTACGGTACCTTTTATACCATAGAACCACAAGGCAGATACACAAAGGCACAAGGATTTATTGAACAGTCGTATATTTCAAGATGACACTTCAGCTTGAGGCAAAAAATAAAGTAAGAAAAAAAAAACCTTTTTGAATTTTCCATATTTTTCTTCTGTAAGGGTAAATGTTTTTTTCCTGGTGCACATCTAGTCTTGCATATATTGTGCCTGTTTTTATCAGGAGGTTTCATATTAAATAAATAGCTTGACTGTATCATTGTTAAGTTTTGGTTCAATTTTAGGCAATTACTCATTTAAATTGTTAAAATGAAACCACTGAAAAGAAAATTATTCATTCAAAAACAGTCAAAGAATCGTTGGCATTAGAGTTAAATGTGTTCTATAAAGAACTCATTTCCTTATTGGATTCACATGCGCAACTTGTGAAAAAGAATAAACACCTGATATATTCAGCAAATCATCATTCTAATGTCACTTTTGCAGAACAATTTATTGTTTTGACCCACACTTTGAGTGTTAACAGGTTTAAACGCGTCAGCTCTATTATTCCATACAGTCACACACAGATAGGAAGAACGCAAGAGATTCAGGCTGAAAGAGACACAATGAATATAAAGTAGAAGTGCGATGACGATCAAAATGGAGTTTTTCTCTGTTCCCTTCCATCAGCAGTGCCTCTCAAACCCTCCATCTACCAGCGAGCCATGATCTTCTGACAGTAGCAATCACAACCCATTGAAAATGTCCCTCTCATCAGAAAATGGCAGCATGGAGAAATCTATAAAAGGTTTTAATGTTGTGAGCCAGCCATGATTGCCCTGGCTTTTTTCTCTTATTCACCAGATCACAGTGTCCCATTCCCTCCTTGCTTCTCTCTGCCAAGATAGGCAGAGAACATTATGTATAATGGCAGCTCCATTGTTACAGGTAGAAAGCCCATATGTTATTAATACTAATTGTACTTGCTTGACAGTGATTGTTTTTCTCTGCCTGGTGATTGTCCTTTTGGCTTTTTCTGTCAGGATTAACCAGGAAAAGGGAACAGATATTAACAGACATTTTCTTTTTTTATTCTTAAGGATGGATGCAAAAATGGATTTTCCATAATACCTGTACATGCATAAAATGCAAGGGAGTTGATCATAAACAAGGTTTTAATATTTTTAGTAATGAAATTCATGGCAATGCTTTTAATCTTAGGCAACATAAACAATAAGTATATGTGTTAACTGGTAAAAGGAATGATGGTTGTCTGTGGAGTTGCCTGTTTAAAGATATTAAAACTGGTGTTTTTTATTCATCCCTTTTACAGCTTTTTTTTTTTTCACCATACCCAATTTTGCAGTGATCAAAAGCCCCACACCGTTCAGTCCACAGATAATAAAGGAAGAAAATTATTTACCTCTACTAATGAAAACCCACCTTGAGAGCCATGCAGCTGCATTTTAATCACTCACTCGAAGTCCAGCAATCACACATCAGGGAAATTTGGGGGTAGGAGGTTGTGTTAATAGTTTGCAATTCAGATTGGACGGACATTCAGTTAGATATTCGCTTGAGATGTATTCATGCTTTACATGAATTTGTCTGATTATGCTTTCATATTTTACTCTGACCAAATCCTAATTTTGACTACTTCTAAATGTTTGGTGAAACATTTAGTTCCATGGATTTTTAGCAAAACACTCCAACCAGATATTTCTTCACTTCTGGCAGCAGTCGGGGAGCTGAATTGCTCCAGGGCTGAGAAAAAGCATGCTGTGCTGATGGCCAACAACCTCTTGTTTCCAGAACAGCATGTCTGTTAGACCTGCCTCAAGCCAAGTAGTTAAAGAGTATATCTTGTCACTGATTTGATCAAGGAATTAACTGCTCTCCAGAAACAACAACGTGTCCTGCCAAAGTGGATACTTAATTTTCATCTGCTCACTCAGTAAAAATCTTTCCATCAGGTTGTCAGTTAATTCTCAAACATATGTAGAGGAAATTGTAATAACATAATCTTTAAAGTTGGCTTCCTGACCTCTATTCCAATTATATTTTATGTGTTTTTCAGACTTGCCTCAGGCATTGATGGCATTCCTGCTCAAGTGAAGGTGACAAAGCATCCCTGGAACCTTGTCCCTAATCACAGGTACAATGACCGTCCATCATCCTACGATTATTCTCAGTGGGCACATATGAGCAAGTAAGATTTGCATGCAGAGGGTCCCTGACACTCAGAACAAGACAAAAATCTTATGCTGACAAAAATTGCACTTATTAATGTTCAACTGTCACATTTTATATAAAGAATGCAACCATAAATGTCATAAGATCCACAAAAAAGGATACTAGACAATCAGTCAGCATGTCCCCATTCACCACTAAAGTCAATATTTATAGATTACTGTGTTATATGCTGCTTTTCTCTAAACCCCAGAAAACATTTGTCAGATGCTTTCAGAGCACTATTTCAGTAGTGTAAGAACTGCATCCTCCTGCGTTATCTACACACACACTATAAAGAAAGTTAATCATTTTTGACAATATTAGTTTCTTTTAAATACATAATTTAGTAGTTTTATTACCTGAATGTAGGTTAACTGTGTGTACATGTGCCATACCTGAAAGTGCTAAGCAGGGACTAGTAGAGATTTTGTGATTATTATTCATATTCCCCTCATACAGGATTAATAACCATTTTAAAGACTACATGATCAGCACTTCATGTGCTACTCGGTTCACACCCTTGTCTTTAGGATGATCTGAAAAATATAAATTACATTAATATCTGCCTGCAACAAGCTAATTGACTTTCATAATGTACCTTGAATGCCTGTTTAAAGAAAAAATATAGCTTACCTCCAGACTTCCCGAGCTCCAATGTGAGATGTTTAATTAAAGTGTTTTAGTTTAGTGGTGCTCTTTGCTTTATAGCTCGTTTCCAGAATATTTGTCACTTAACAGCCGTGGTTAAGGTGGAACTACTCCGAAAGCTTCTAGATGACAAGACTTGTCACATGAATGATCAAAAGTGAAGTAGGTGAGAGAAAAAAAGTTTTGTGCATATGTGAGCAAATATTCAGAATGAACATTGTGTAGAACTCAACTCAAAGTTTACTGTCAAATAACTGATGAACTCTTTTAGTGCAATTTAATAGAGCATACCAGCACAAAGTATACCTGAGAAGTGAAAGAAAAATGAAATATAATTTTATCTTATTTATTTATTATGTATAATACTGTAATGTGAAAATAGTGGTGGGTCTATTTTGCTCTCTACTATGTGACACCTTTAAATTAAATTTCCTACATTTACTTGCCTTCAGAAGTCACCAAATTCATAAATAGAGTCCATCCATGTGGAATTAATTTCACTACCTATACAACACTTTTGTGACATCCTCTCTGATTTAGTTGATAACATTATTAGGGAGAAACAGCATTATGAAGAATAAACAAGACTGCACATGTGTCAGAGATAACCTTATGGGAAATCTGGCCTTCATAATAGAGCCACGGAGATGTAGCCAACGTTGTAGTAATAATAATAATAATTATTATAAAAATAATAATAATAAACTAAAAAACAACCTGTTTAAAGTTTGCTACAAGTTTTATAGATGCTAGAAAGCATGAGGAATTTGGTGCTTGGTTCAAATAGGACACATTGTTGGAAATGCAAAATGCTATATGTAGAGGAAAATTAACTTTGTGCATTATTCTACTGTAAATACATTATTACAACAGTGAAACACAATCATGACACCATGCTGTTTGAAACGTTTTCTTCATAGGGGAAGGGGAGGCAGTCAAAGCTGAAAGGAAGATGGGGCATGGCGGTGGCACAGGGGTAAAGTGTGTGACCCAGATGGAGGCCTCAGTCCTTGACACAGCTGTCACAGGCTCTGTGACAGTGACGGCCTGTTAACCTTTGCCACATGTCTTCCCCCTCTCATGGCCCACGTTCCAGTCCAACCACATCTAACCCAAATAAAACCTTAAAAAAAGTTGAAGGGAAGACGGATGGTGCAAAATCTAGAAAAATCATGAAAAGGCTGCAGATGACTCCAAACTACAGGAGAGGTTTACCGTCCAGCAGTATAAATGCAAAACATGGTTTGGATCAAAACATGAATTAAGAATGACTGTTCTTAAAGCCCAGATATACATCTAGTTGAGAATCTGTGGCAGTACTTAAAAGTTAATGTTAATCAAGGCTCCCAATCCAATCTGACTGAGCTTGAGTTGGTTTGCAAAGTAGGATGGACAAATGTTTCTATCTCTGCAAAGATGCCAAAGAGTTAACCCAACTGAATCGTTTATGTTGTTAATGCAGCAAAGGTTCCTACTGATATGTGTTTTTGTATCATATGCAATTATATTTCACATTAAAATACGTTAATGTTTGTGGTTGTATTTTGGCACAGAGGGATAAAAATCCAGTGGTATGAAGAGATTTACAAGGCACTATTTGAAAAGCAGAGTTAGATTCATAAACGTTGATAATCATCCAGCGCACAACCTGTTTTATGCTACTGAAAAGCCATAATGATTTCTCTAAGGTGCATTGCTCAATTAAGGTATGCGACTGTCATGTCTTTGAATCATAGCAACTGTGACAACATTTCACGTATTATGTATTCAATGTTAAACATTATTGGTTGTTTGGTGTTATTGTTTTCTTACCAAACAAATGCTTGGTGTTCAATGTGCATACCAAATTCAGTACTGTCAAATGTAAAAGGAAAGAACTGCCAAAAAGTAATAGAAAGTATATGTACCAGAGTCAACTTGTGAAATATGTTAAGTTAGGTTTGGAAAGTTTTTCCTTCTGGAAATGCTATTCCACAACATTTCTTAACTGTCCAACTCAATCCCTCTGTAAAAAATAAATAATAATAAACATATTGTGAATGTAGCCTTTACCTAACTCCTACATGTTGAATTTGACCACTTTTTTCTCGTTCCAGTGATAAGAAGCAGTCTGTAACCCTCTGTGGGAAATAGGTAATTTTGTTTCATTGTGTCTTAAAGTCTCTTCTATAAGCACACTTCATCTATCGTTTCACAAAAAAAAACATTTGAGGTGGATTTAAACTTGTGCCTTTCCCCTGTTATAAACGTTGCTGTGTTGTGTAGGCTTTTTAATCTACATTTTACCTGAAGAGGTAGACCTTTATATAAGCTTTAATGCAGAGCATAATTTTATAATTCTACGACGTCTTCCAAAAAAGTTTAATTGGACTCAACTTGCCCAAGGTGCAGGGCGAATATCAAAGATAATCTGTAATCTTTAATTTCTAGCTTTTGGGAGGATGGCAGAAAGTTTAGAGGGAGAGAAAGAAGATGAGAAGCATAACCTCTGTCAAACTGACTGAGCATCGAAAATGGTAGGCTGCTTTTTTATTTTTTTCCATGGTCTCTTTGGGGCCTGATTCCCTTCCCTGCTGAGCTGTACCAATGCTGCTCTTTGAAGTGTGCAGCTGGGATGTTTGCATAGACTCATGTCATTGCAGTGTATGTAAAGAAATATTCCATTCACGGTGAGATTTACAGACACAAAAAAATGCAGTACGCTGAATTAAAATTTCCATGAGAACTGTGCTTAGTTTACACTTTATGGTAAAACTCAAAGATTATATGCTAATGCTTCTGATGTGCTCTATGATGTTTTAGTGGTGAATAACTTTTCAATTATGCAAAAGAAACAGCTGAAAAGAACTGTCATTCCAACCACATTCACATTTTTGTTTCACTTTAGCAGAATTTCTTTGAAGTAAAGGTGCTGGTAGATAAAGCAATACTCTAGCCACTTTAATTGTGAGATATTTTTGCATTACATTTTCACTGTGATACAGGAAGTTTACTCCCATCTCACCTCTGTATTGTTAATTTTTGGTTTGGAGTAGGTCTACAGACAAAATTAAAATTTGTCTCTATCTCTTTGGTTCTTAATTTCCTCAAGTCAGTCTTGGCAACTGCAGTATACTAATCATCATACCTGTTTAACAACTTCCTATAAAAAAAAAACAAGCATTAAGTGAAAAAACTAAATTCTACTTAATAAGGTTCATCCTCAGATTATTCGGTGCTCATTAATAAACCTCCCTTTACCTTGAAACCTCAAAACGTCCACCTTCCCTCAATATAGCCATCTGAATTTTTAAGTTGCATCACTTCTTTTAAGACTTTCTTTGCACTCGTCACTCATGAAAGTGAGTGACAAGTGCATACTTTGCTAATATGAACTAGATGATGGTGGAAGCCTCTGTTATGTGTGCACAGTCTGTGACTAGTATGCGTGATAAACAGGATAAGAAATTCTCTTTAATTTATTAAGCATGTTCATGAGGTATGTCATATTGCAAACGGTGGCCAAGGTGATTTACAACAGGTTTTTAATCTCAATGGATTTTTATGCTGATAAAATAAAGGTTAAAGAAATAAAGTTTTACCTAAGTGGCAACCAGATGATATACACATTTTGGAATTTTTGGGGAAGCTTTGAGTTATTGCAATCTGCAATTTAGTGTAGCGAAAATCCAGGTGACAAAGTGACAATTGAGTGTAAGTATACAGGTAATCTAAAATATAGTGTCCTACTTTATTTTTATTGCTATGTTCTTGTGTGTCAGCCTGAATTTTCCCATTGAAGGATTATTCTAATACAAGTAAATATTGGATATTTTACTTCATTTTTGCTTCATGTGTTACATATGACTGACGGAAAAACAAGAAAATTTCCAAACAAGAGATTGTGCTCATAATTGAGTAAAGGTTCAAGGAAATGGAAAGGACATTGAATTCTTTGCTCATTTCCCTGCAATTTTGTTCTTCGCTTTTTTCTCTGGTTAAAACCACAAAAGCAAACAAAAAGGGAAGAGAAAAAGTCAAAATTCACAACTGAATTGTTGGAAATCAAAATTTCTGACTTTTGACTTGCATATCTAAAAAGAAAGAAAGTTCAGATAAAATTTTATTCAGGTCCTTTTATTTAAATAGCTTACAACAAATGTCATCTTGAGGCACGTTTGCGATTTCTAAACCAAAATATTAACTGGTAGTCAAGTCAATCTGATCATATAAACAAATTAATGTTAAGTAAATGTGAGAAGTGTAACCAAAATGTTAACAAAGGCATTACACTAGAAAGATTCAAATTAAATTAATATAAAATTAAAATGATAAAATTAAGTCTTCCCAGTAAATGTCTTTTAATTGTTGTGATATTTGTTGGAATCAGTCCCCAAAAATACAAATTTCAAATACCTCTCTTTCTCTTAAACTAGATCAAATTGAATGTTTATTTGTGAATGTCTAGTTAGTCTATATGTTAACATTTATGTTCCAAATACTGCTATGCCTGTGACATTTAAAATCAATATAATCATTTAACACTGAGCTGGAGAATTATCCACTTTCATCATATTGCAGGCTGCTCATGGAAGGTTACCGTGCATGACATCTGTCTGACTCAATATATTTAATTAAATTTTTGTAATTCACAATAATTGCTGTTCAACAGCAGCTCATTTGAAGTGACAGATGTGTTGAGAGCTTCACTAACGGTATTTGCCCAATTCTGACTATTTAGACCATGAGTACAGTACAGATGGGGGTCAACACAGGTGGTTCTGTATGTGATTTGACAAATGTTCAACTGCATGCTGATGTTCAACACATTTTAATGTGGTATTTGCTGATCCACCAAAGGCTACTCAGTGTACCACTGGAGCAGAGAAGTAGATCACAGCTCGGAACAGCTGAAACGAGTACAAAAGAATTCAACACAACAACAGATGTGAATAAATTGTAAATCACCATAATTGTGTTCCAGGAGGCCCAGAGAAATAGATGATGTCATTAGGGGCACAGCCGGTGCCTGGTCCCAGAAAAGCCTCTCAGGTGGAATGTACTGCAGTCCCACTATTCCCCTGTCGTAAGGTAATGTAGAGTCCAATATCAGCTCTATACTCATGAGGGGGAGGGTGCTTTCTCGTTGAATAATTGAGACCCAAATAAAGAGACCTATGTTTTTGCGTTAGACAGCAGCGTGGCCTCATTGGCTTCTCAGACTCCTTTCAAAAGCTGTATTTGTGCACATTTTATACAATCTGAGCTTTCTTTTTCAGTCTTTCTCTGACTGCTAGTCTCTCACACACAAAAGCATAGACATATTGAAACTACTCCTGGGGGATAATTGTCTTCATAAATAATTAGGCATTGGTCTTTCTCTTGCTAATAGTTTCCCCACCATTTAGTTAGGCATGCTTTAGGTCACCGATAGGGCTGTGCTTTAAAAGACAAATGGAGGTAACTGAGGTTAAAAGCGATGCAAACTCATCCGTTTGTCCTGAAGGCCCAGAAAATTGCAACACAAAAGTTTTTTTGCTGGCCACAAGATACTATAACAGGGTCAAATAAACACTGTCCACGATTTTTGCAGCTTGTAGTGGGGGTTAAGGGGTGACTTATAAAGAAGCAAAGCACTTACTTTACAACTACAAGATGGATTTGTTAATGGATAGTTTCTATTTTTATAGTAAGGTTTTTTGGAGTGTCTAAAATTTTCTCCTGAGGTCAGAATTATGCAAACTGAGAAAGGTTCAGATCTTAGATAGAGGCTTTACTTGAAAAATAACACTTTATAAGAGTTCAGATTTTGAAAAATACAAGCTGTTTAACCAAGTCTATGCTAAATATATGTACAACCTGTCACTTGTGCATGAGAGTTATTACTATAATGCTGCCGATATTGCTCAACTGTACAAATAATTGAGATATTCCTGCTGCTGATAAGCCAAGACCACCAGGAGGTGTTGTATTTATTTATCAGTTCTTACTTTTAGAATATATTTTTAAAAAGTAGTCTATTTTCTTAAAAAGGCAATTGCATTGTGATTGTTGTGCATCTAAACCAATGAACTGGTAGAAAAGCAACCAAGTTCCATGAATCGCATCTGCTTGTTTTCTTCGATATTGTATTAAAGTCTGTTTCCCCTGCTCACTTGTTGGCTGATCATCTGTTGTTATCTCTGGTTCCTGTGCTCCTTGAATGCCGATTATTGTCATCTGTTTATTAAATAGGCAACCTTCTTTAAAGCTTTTGCTGATGTCCTGTTACTGCTTCAGTCCTTCACCACCACTCACCATGACAGTACAACCAGTTCAAAAGAAAACCAAGGTATCAGGGCTAGAAGTCATTAAACTCTGAATGTTTCCATCAGCAGGCAGAGAAGAGCATGCTGTTGTGCACAGCTATCCAATTTGCAGTTTTAGTCTGCCATAAAATAAATAAAACAGGCCAAAAAATAATTCAGATAATTGAGTTTAACCTGTGACCTAAATCCTTTTGGTCCTCTTGAAGCCATAATTCAGTAATTCTGGATAAGCTGGTGGCGCTGGGCATAAAATCTGACTCGCATTGTTATAAGAAAAGATTTTATATTTTCCAAATGGATTCCATTTGAACCACTGTGTTACAACCCTCACTGGTATTACAGCACTCCCACCTTGTCTTCACCTTTAAAACCCTGTGGGACCAGCCATCCTTTACAGTATATGGTTAATATCACAGATCTGACTGATGAAAGGCCACACCACAGTGTGAGGTATTTAAATTCACCACACTAATCTAGTGTGGGGCGACTGACTGATGAAGTAGCCTATGGCTTCTCACAGGACTTATGAATAATTTAACAGTGGTTCATGTTTAATAGGTTCCATTATAGGAAAGGCAGAGGGGTACTACTTATGATAGTCCACACTTTGGTTGCAAAGCTTAAGCCTCGTATGACACTTTTAAAAAATATTTTCACAAAAAGATCTGTCTATCAATCTAATAGATATTGTTGTATAGTTACTGATTCATTTGTCCCTTCTGTGTGGCTTATTAACTGCTACTAAATAAATTAAAATACAGGAGGAAAGTTTATAGCATATACAATGGGGCTTCCTGGCTTTTGCAGCCAGATGCCATTGTGGAGCCATGGCAAGAATTTAGTACTGTGAAAACTACATGGAACAGCATATGTTGTGTAAAGCAAAAATTTGGTATATTATGAGCATTTTATCCATGAAAAAGCAAGAAGAGATAAGGTGTGAATCACAGGTAGCTCTGGGCAATGCACTCCAATAGACCTCTTATCAAATAGGAAAAAATCCTTCAGGGAAGACTGATTTAGCAGTTTGAAGTGGAAGCAACAGAGATGGGCAAATGGGTTAATTTACGCTTTCAACCACTTAAATTTATTTTTCATCTGATGCATGTCAAGTATAAAGAGGAAAACCTGAAACATGAAAGGAGAAGGCTATTTGGTTTATTTATGAAATGCAACCTTTGTGGAGAGGCCAAAAAGCTTTTAAATGTCTAGATTTTGAAATG
The DNA here is from genome assembly GCF_003331165.1 of Xiphophorus hellerii. Classification (NCBI taxonomy): domain Eukaryota; kingdom Metazoa; phylum Chordata; class Actinopteri; order Cyprinodontiformes; family Poeciliidae; genus Xiphophorus; species Xiphophorus hellerii. The sequence goes on along the minus strand of NC_045691.1, from coordinate 10,307,765 downwards.
TTCAGCAAGATTTTTTTTTCTAATATAACATCAGAAAAGACAACCCTACAATTGTTATCATACATTGTGTTTTTTCTGTAAGATTTTAGGTTAATACTCTTTTTGTGATTACTTATTTTATATATCACAGTGTTATTTTTCAATTTGGCACGTATATTATTTAAAAAGCGACAAACAAATTACCGTCCATCCATCGAATACAAAAATAGAGATACAAAGTTGGTGCCTATCTCCAGCAGTCACATGACAAAAGAGATAGAAGATAAACAATGTTGCACTCACACACTCCTAAGGAAACATATAGCTGGGTCAGTTAACCTAACATGCAACGTTTATATATATATATATACATATAAATAATTTGAATCGTCTTAGACTTCACCTCATATCTCCAGGTTTTTGTGAGACATCTCAGCTATCCTACATAATCAAATAGAATATTTTAAACAGGATAAGTGTATCGCCTTGCACTATTACTTTTCATCATGTCAGTGTAGGATGCTGCAGTGATTCATTTTTGTTTGAAAAAGATAAAGGTCACAGATGTGTCATTGTCTGTGCCCCTGTCCAAACTCCCCTGAGGCTTTCATGATGCCGCGTGTTATATCCAATCCACAGCATTCCTCTTATTTTACCCTGAAACATGATGTTGCAGCACATTTGGACTGCCCACACAAATACACATCACCGGAAATGTGTATTTTTTTTTCTCCTGGTACACCTGTGATCATGCTTTGTTTCACAGTAACGTAAGTTGGATTCCGACTGAACTGACTCAAACCTATCTAGAAAAAAAATCAGCAAAATTACTCAAAGCCTTCAAATGTAGAAAATGTGGCAAGGACACTAGTACATATATTAATGGCCCCTCTGTGTTTCCTTTTTGGATGGAGATCACTGTAAATTTGAAAAAAAAATGGACTGGCCTATAAATACTTAAATCATCCCAAGTGTGTCTTTTGGGAGATAAATGTCTCATACCTCAGGGAGGATCTAAAGAAATTCTAGGATTTGTGGTGGGTGGCTGCAAGACTGAGGAATTGGAAAGGTTCCCATAAGCCTCAGACCGAAGAATGGATTAAACTCATCACAGAGAACTGTTAATTCCTAAGATAAATCCAGATAAAATTAAATCAAATATGGGGTCAATTGTCAGATCAAAAAGTAAAGAGTTCACTGTATTATTTCTCATTTAGTGCCACTTTTTACCACATATGTATGTTTTGGGTCTGCTTTTGTATGTTTTAAAAGATGAAAAGTTAATTAAAAAATGACAAAAAAAAAAAATCTAAAAATTGCCAAAGCCAAAAAGGTTTTCGTTATGTACTATGTGAAAGTAGCATGAAACGATGAATAGGTTTAGAACAAAGTAGTTTCTGAAAACATGTCAAATAGTTCATGCTTATAGAATTTTGAACCCTCTGTTTTCCTGAATAGCATGTAATCTGGTAGGTTAATGGAAATGCTTACTTTTAGATGAGTTGCACAGCTGTCTTGTGTTGAGTTGACTCAATAGTTGAGTCTTCTGGTGAGTCAGTAATTTTGTTAGAATATAATCCTAAATACTGTCTTTTTAAATATAGGGTTTAAAAAAGCCTTCCATCTTTATACAGAAAGATTGTCTTTGATTACAAAAGCCTTGAGAAGCCAAACTGTTGCAGTCTCTGAAAAATTAAGATGTTTTTAGACTATTTTAACTTTCAAGTCTTTTGCAATATGTTCTGAAACACCACTGCAACTGATCTCAAAATTTCAAAGTTTTTGTCATGTAAAACAGATGACCATTACATTAAACCAGTGTACACATACCGACATGCATAAGTGGAGGTAGGGAAAGAACCCCTGCTGAAATCCTCTGAAGCCTCCAACTGATCTTGGAGAGAGACCTCCTGTGACTTAAGAGTCTGGTCCTAAAAGTCTACTCAGTTCTGCTCCTCTTTGAGAGATAACCTGAGATTTATACCAAAAACTGAACAGCATAAACTAAAATATCCTGAGATTTTTGAAAGTATACCTAGCCACCACAGAAAAAAGAGAAAATACAGCTTTTACTCTGGCACATGTGCCAGTGAGAATACACAGAGTTATGCCAACAAACCACGTCTTTGCTATTGGGTTCAGATATGGCATCAGTTCCCCATATGTAGAGGACAGGGGCCATCTATTTTAACATCTGATGTTTGAAACGGAGTGTATTCTTCAGAGTAGATAGAGAAGCTCTTTGTGCAGATGGAGCAAGCTTTTGTCACATGGAAAGATTGTTTTCATCAAAGTGCAAAGACAGAATCCCTGGGAATGACACCTCAGAACACGAGTCATGTCAAAAAGCTACTTTTCTGCGTGGCTCGTAATTAAAAACAAACATGTTAATATGAACCATAAAGTTAATTTAAAAAATACTTTCCCTTGTTGCCTGGCCATTTACATCAAAATTACATCACACTGGACTTTCTGTGGAGAATTCAAAATCTTATCACTGATTCTGAGGGGTTTTCTATGCTTCGAACAGTTGGTTTAAATGTTACATTATTTTTTCATTGATTGTTTTGGTTCAAAGTAAATCTGCATGCTTTAAGTATTTCAGGTCAATCTGTGAATTTGGCAATTCTTTTAATTTCCTTTAATTAACCATGCAAAAGGCTCCAGGTTGTGAAGAAAAAGCTTTGCAATGCTTCTCCATTCTCCATGCTGCCCTCGCCTCAAAACTTCTTACCTTACCTTCAAGTCCCAATACGGATATTGTTGCTGAGTTTTTCAAGTCGAATTAATTGACATGGTCCTTAAGGGGAAAATCACTTTATCACTGAAAGCAGTGGTACTGTTTTCATAATCTAAAACCACAATACATGTTTTACCGCGAAGCTCATGTCATGAGAAATCTTTTTATTGTTATTTTGTTTTATCCTCACCCTGGGAACATTATATTAGCAGCCTCAACTTTTTTAGTGTATTTTCCTTAAATTGCACTCTGATAGTACTAAAAAGCATGATAAAGTGTACAACATTTTCTTTTAATTCTTTGTTTGAATGTAATTTTAACAAAGATAAAATTATCACCATAACAGAGAAATGCACCTGAGAATAGTTCTGGACTAATCTGTCCTGCTCAGCAGATGAAATGCTTTTCAAATAACTAACTAGACCAGAGTGGTTTTTAATCTGCGAACTGTCTAACGGGATGAGCAAAACTGGCACCTTGTAATTTTTAAATAAAAAGCTCTTTAACTACATGTTTGGATTATCTTTTCTGTTCATTGCTTGTACTGCTCACAATTTGAAATATATTAACGACACGTTTGAGCTGCAACAACCACAAGAAGACAGCAGTCATTGTGACCATTCATCACCACTAATAGGTTGTAGTTTAGGCCTTGACATCGAGCATACATCAGAAAGACTAAGGGGACTGGATGAAAAAGCTTGACAGCATAGCAAAGGGCTGTTGAGATAAGACTGTGGCACTCAATGCACTGACTGACAGAAAACATAAAAATAACTGGACAAATACGAAGTGTAGCGCTTTATCATGAAGAGTAGCACTGAAAACCAGTCATTATCTTGTAAGTCATGAGTAGATCTCTAATGAAGTACTTGGGGAGGTTTAGTTTTAATCATTTCAGTTTCAGGTTTCAGAAAGGTCCAGATGAAATACAGTTTTACTAAAAATTCCTGCATTTTTTTTTTATTTCAGACATACTATGTTATGTTTTATAGCACCTTCATGAGACCTCCAGAATAAGGCAAATGGTTTTTTCTCAAATTAACAAGAAATCATCACATCAGTAACTTTAACCTAACGAAAGTACAAGCTTCTGGTTAAGTTAATTAGCATCCTTACCAAGTCAAAGATTGTTCAATGTAGGCCTGCACCAAACTACACATTAACTTAAATGTATTTATACTACTGGCATTTCATTCAATGATTAAGTTTTTAAAAAATCTTTCAGGGAAATATGATATTAAAAGAATGGAAATAAAAGTATAACTTATGAAACAAAAAAGCCTCTGTACTTATATATTTTATTTCTAAAGCTGAAAACTACTTACACCCTCCTCAATTATCAATGCAAAAACCCTTATTGGCATTACAACAATCATACACTTAACCAGCTTTATTCCCATGTGATTCTTCTTGCCCATAGCCATCAGCATCTGCAACAACTCTTTCAAGAAAACTGTACTGTCTGAGAAACATTTGACTTCCCTGTGGAATTAATAAAGTATTTTTTATTTCAACTGAAATAACTTTTGTAAGCTATTCTGTACCCATTTCTTGTGGAAAGATACTGCTAATAAAAATGTTTACCATTCAAACTACATGGCCAATGTCACCCAGGTCAGGCAGTATGCAAGTCTAAGTGATATGTTCAAACATTTGAATTTGAACAAAGTAATAGAATTATCTGAAATAAATCTCTCTCATTATTCTTGCATTTAAACTACAACTTTTCCCCTATGTTGATCTATAAGATAAGGAGATAGAGATGCCACGTGTCACATGTTGTGAATAGCTAAATATGGCCACTTATAAACGTATATCTTTAACTACTTGGATGACACGAAGAAATGCCTGTTCTCCATCTGTGCATCTTATAACCCGGGAAGGCAAATAAGATGATAGGCTGTGTAGAAAAATAAAAAACTTTAAATTTGACTTCAAAACTGCCTGTTTCACTGGAAACATGTGGAAGATCACAGAGAGACCTACCTTGGCAGGGGACCTTCTTTTCGATCCACAGATTAGAGATTCTCTGTGTTGATGACTGAGCCCTACTTGCATTGAAATCCAGACAGGTGGCTGTGTGTCATTAAGGTTTAATAAGACTCACCACAAAGTTCCTCATTAATAGCTGCCCACAGGGCACACTCTGGACCTTTGAATAGAAAGGGAACCGAGCAAGGGAGCAGCAGAGATGAGTGGGTGGGGTGACTTGAAAAAGAGGGAGATGACACTTTCATATGGCTCTACTGATAGAATACTAATCAAGCTGGACACATGTCTGTGCACGCACATATACCTTACTGATGTAAAGCCAAAGGAATGTCCTTCTTTTAGCCTCCGAGCTCTGTGTGGAAATCTACTGCCTATGAAATTTCAATTTAAACACAAGCCAATTACTTCAATTCAAAAGAGTTTTTGAGAATCTCACCCTAAATATTTGAGCTGAGGAAGCAAGTGGGTTTTTTAGGAGTAAACACTCTTTCAGCAGACCTGATAATGTCAAGGGTGTGTTTGTACATGGAAGAATGTGCTATGCATGTGCGAAACTTAAAAATAACTCAAAGATTATATCAAAGCAGTGTTGTAAGCCTATCCTCCAGATACTTACGTAAAGCTGAGCACTTAAAAACACTTACTCATGAGTAAAAACCCCCCGCCAAAGTCAAAACTCTGTTGATAATGCTCATGTGTTTGAACAAAGTCCAGTTTTAAACCATCTAGTGTAGTTACAATTTAGGTTTCACATAAAAATACGCACAACAAAAGCTTCCCATTTGGGTGCTGCACACTGGGAAACCATCTTTGATTGCAGGGTGAAGAGAAGTGTCTTAGGTGTAAACGCATTTCAACTCAGAGGGGAAGCACTTAAAAGGCTCTCTTCTTCAGAGTCTGAGATCCGTGAAGGGTAAAAACATGTTGGGAAACTGGAGTGCTCAAGTGTAATAAAGACAATTGAAGGTATGAAAATGTCCATTTAAAATTCAGAGAGAAATAGATGAAGTGGGTACATCCCCTGTCCTTCTAATATGCATTGAAGATTGTCTTTCCCTAAAGCATAATAAAACTATTCCTTCTAATGAAGTACAGTACCTGGTTAAAGTTGTCATATCCCTTTAACATTTTTTTTTTAAACTACAAACTTCAAAGTACTTTATCTGGATTTCATATGGTAGACCAACACACCCAATTTGATACAATGGGGAATAAGGCTGCCTACCATGGCTTCATAATAAGATTAAAAGTAAAAGGTATGATACAATAAAATACTAAAAATACTACAAAAAATAATTTTTCTAGAAAAGATGTAGTTTGAAAAATTCTAAACAGGTTTCAGTCACACATAGAGCTTGGACAAATTGTTAATTACATTGAACAGTATTTGTCTGCTTCCTTTTTAATTACTGGAAAAGAAGTCAGATAATCCAAACTCTTAAGGCACTAATAAAAAAATATTGAATTATCACTGAACAGATTATAATGAAATACAAAAGTATCTCAAAATCTTTATAATCAGGTAAATATATATATTCTTTATATCACAGTTTTTATATTTTCTTTTAATATGTATCATTTACTGTTCATCTTTTGGCATAATTTGCTTTTTAAATATTTAACAACCGAATGAAGAACAGATTTATGAGATAAGCGGCAATCCTAATGTAGAACCAACTTTGGTTCTACATTACTTTCCAAGTCACTGTTGAGGTCAAACAGAAGGGAGGTGTGCTTTATGATGTCAGCAGAAAGATTCTTAATAAAATGTATAGATTTAAATCTGCTGCCACTGAATCTAATTCTACTAAGATATGTTACATGGAACAACACATTTTCACAACAAAAATGTTTTACAAATTGGTGAAACAAAAGTGATACACTTTTTCTGTGTTTTCCCCTCTATGTTTAAGTTTGGGAATGTCATATTACTTAGATGTGTTGCAAAAATGATAAAGAAAAGTCTACAAGCTAAGATCTTCAAAACATCACAAATATACCACTTGTTATGAAAGGCATAACCTTGTTCTCTGCTCATGTCTGTTCTTTGTGTGAACATTTGTTTTTCTCAAATTTGTAAAAACATTTTGTTTAGTCTGGAAAAGTACAAAAACTAAAAACATAACAAAGACATATTACACAACAGAAAGTGTATATAAATAAATAAAAAAAACTGATTGAGTCTCTCTTTAATGCATGGGCTTCTGCCTATTCAGAAGACAGAGAATAGATTCAATGCTGTCAGACGGAGCTGAGGCTGGAACATGCAGTCTGTGGGCGTGTGAGAGTGACAAACCAGAAACGGCTTGTTTTTAAAATGTCCTCTCCATCTTGCAAACTGTGTAAAATATAGTGGAATGCTGGTTCTGCTAAAAAACAAATAGACATCATGGTTTCACTATGCTTCACAGAGTTGAAAGGAGAAATGTCACCCATATAGCTCAGGTGAAAAGGCCAACAGTATTTCATGGCACATGTTTTCACATTGGAATCATTTAGTAAGATCATTATTTCCGAAAATGTCACTTTGACATGGTACCAGTGGGATACCATTGTATTTACTAGCATTTATTTGACTTTATGTCATTTTTCTAATGATATCCTAATGATCCTTCTTTCATTCACTCCCTTTTATTTCATTCTCCAGGTATAAAGCCTGCTATTAAAATTAAAGAAAGGTTTGTATTAATAAAAATGAGAATGAATTTCAATCTCTATTAAATATCAGTCCACATGGTAAGGAGTTCTCAATTTATATTTTCTTTTCCCCATCAGTTCCAGACGAGTAAGCATAGTAGTGGCATACTATTAGGTTTTTACAAAAGCAAATCAGTCAGCAGAATTAATTTTCTTGAAAAATATGAGCCCGGGTAAAGGGAATTAATATCCACAGTGGAGCATTATGTTGATGCTGAATTTTCAGCACTTTTGCTCTGCCTATCCTTCATGTGTGTTGAAATCTGTCTGCTGTGCCAATGTCTGGGTGTTGTTTTTTTCCATCTGAAGTTCAGAGGGAATTGCAAAGAGGAGAAATTTGCAAACATAAATTCTCTTGAAAGCTTGCTTTTTTCAATCAGAGGAAAAGCAAAATCTAATATTACAAGTGCAAGTTTATCCTTCAAGAAATAAACTCTGCATTGAGTATTCATAGGTAACAGAGGACAGAAAGAAAATAAGATTTCACAAAAAGAAAAAAAATCTACAAAGTGTCTGGTTAAGAAAACATGTTATTCATTCACACACACCTCTACTCTGAAAAAAAAGAGGCAGTATGATTTGTTTTTTTATCTAAGTTTTTTATCTATTCTGCTGACACGCAATGGAAACTCAAAGATCAGCACGACAAGCTACGTTTTACATCTCAAGTTGTCTACAAAGGCTTCCAAGACTAAAAAAGTAAACAATGTTTGAAAGAAATTTTGTGTGTTTACTTGGAGCACAAAAATGAATTTATAGGGGTCCTCTGAGCTCTTTCAGCTGAAAACCTTAAGATTTTATAACACAGGTTAATAATAGGATCATAAGAAGAATGTTCTATTTTGATGAGGAAAGCAAAATAATTTATAATGTCATGTAATGATGATAATATCTGCTAATTTTCAGACAAAAATATCTGATTTAAATGTATGCCACAGAGTAAAGGAAGTGACTACCAGTATATCATAAGTCGTCTGTCATTGATTCACAAGAGTTTTGACAGGCATAGAACAGCATGTGAGGCCTGGGGAAATCACATCTGGCCGTCAGCCCTTTTACCCCACAGGGATGTGTCCCTGTGTCCACTGCTCTTATCACTCTACACCAAGGAGTCTACCTCCAAGGACCCAACTGTCAGACTCTTCAGATTTGCACATAACCAAAGATCACTCACCCTATCCAAGATGGCAAAGAGTCTGCAATGAAAGATTGAACAGCTAGGGAGACACAAAGCCTGTAGAGATAATGTCTATAGGAGATACCTGAAAACTGTACCTATTAAGGCCCAATATAAGAACATCATTTAAAAAGTGCTTGGACTCATTTTGAACAGGGCTATGTCAGGAAATTACTTTCTCAGCAAAGAAGTTAGCAATGCCTGACGCACAATTTCAGTACTACATTCACTGAGTCTGCCCTGTGCACATCAAATCTGGTTCTCAACAGCTGCGTGCCAGGACAGGAAAAGACTGCAATAGACAGTCAGCACAGGTGAAAAAAATCTCGGGGGTAGTTCTACCTTCCCTTGTGAACCTGCACTCTTAAAGAACCAGGAAGCAGCCAGGAAAAAATATTGCTGACTACACACACCTTCGAAATACATTTTTTAGAATTCTATTTATTCTGGCAAAAGGAAAAAGTACAGCCTTACACACCACAGAGAACTAACTTCATTTCCTCTTAACTATACACATTAAACTGCACTATAATTTGGATGTTACTAATTTTAAAGTCATATTTACAAACAAATATATACACAACATACCTTTGTGTGTATGTGCCGTAGAGTATTGAAAATATACAAAGCAAATGTGTTCTGAGTTTATGTAGCATGGCAGTTTTATAACATGAGATACCAGAAAACTAGTTGGAAAATGAATCTTTGTTTTGAAATGAGGATGCTAGTGCCTGGTTCACATGGTGAGATTTTTATGTCAATTTTGGATCCAATATTCCCCTTCCAACAATCTTAAGGATACACAGATTATCATGATGGCTCTACAGAGAATCTTAGGAGATATTCCTGTTGTGTGTGGTGTGTTAAGAGTGATCTAGTACACTCGGAACGACGTCAAGATTACTCCGCCTGTAACTTGGGAATTTTTAACATGTTGGATTGCCTTGGCCCAATAGGTATAGGGCCTGTTGAATGTGACGTGTTACAAATCAGAGTGAAATGATGGAGACACAGAGGGAAAACCAAAATACAGAAGACAAAACATCTTTGTCTGTTAAAAATAGTCCCAAAACTATCATTCATGCGTCTTCCTCATCGGTCATGTTTGTTCACTCTGAACTCACGATTGATCTGGAGAGGTTTTGTGAAATTTCCCATCTGACATTGAAATGTGTGTGTAATCTATTTGTGTTTGGTGTGTTGTCTTTGCCGTGTGACTGTACACCATACAATCTAGGACCAAAACTACGTCAGCTATAATTTTTATCATTTCTCTGCTTTTCATGATCAACTGATAATTTTGAAATCTTGGAGTGTGATTAGTCATATCCTCACAAGATAACTCCACATAGAATTATATAAATAACTACATCTTGGCTAATTTGATTGAACATTTTTGTTGTTGTTTCTCAATTTAAATTTTTTTTAAAAAAATCAAGTATTTAGTGCATATAATACTGTAACAAGGTAGCCGTTCGCGGTAGGATTTTACAGTGACGATGAAGCGTTGAGGCAGTCAGGTGGAAAACAGCAGTTGTTTTATTCTTCACATCACATCAACCAACAACTTCACAGGTGAAAACTGCAGTCTTAAATAGTCCCAACTGTGACGGATCAAACCACCTTTAATTCACAGGGGAATCTCAATTCATCAATATCCAGTTATTTAATTAAAATACCTTTTACTAAATATAAACATTTCTATTTACTTTTTATAAATATTTTATGTTTTATCATTACACCAGATGAAACACCACAAAACCCATAAACAATTCCCCCCCCCACACTTCTCAATGGCCTCTCCCGGAGACTATATATGGTGTCTGGACCCCCGGGGCAGTATTTGTCCAAACACCCTGGAGAGGACACAGAAAAGACAGGTGAGTCACTCTACACTAGCACTCCACACCCAACAGATTATGCACAACACATTTGCTCAGTTTTACCCACTAGTAGCTCATTGCTCTGCGTAACAATTATCCTCCCTCCACAGGCAACCACCTCACTCGTCAATGAGGAGCAGCCGCGCAGAGCCCAGAACAAAAGGCCACATGCCAATGTCTAAAAACACTCAACAAATACAACCAAAACGTCTTGTGTGCAAATCGCCACTGATGTGCAAATCTATGCTTAAAGTGCAGTGCTAAATAAAGTGCTTGTTAATAAAGTGCAAAAATACTTTAAAAATGCAATACAGTGATTTCAGTAAAATAGTCCCAGTAATGAAGATCTCTTCATTACATTTCCTCCCTCCTCTCTTAAAAGCACAGTACCTCAGTCCTCTGACACTCTGGATAAACAGTCAGCAACCACATTAGACTTCCCTGGCTTGTACTGGACTGTGAAGTCAAATGGCTGCAGTGACAAGTACCATCCAGCGATACGGGCGTTGGCATCCCTCATTCGTCTCAACCACTGGAGGGCACGATGGTCCGTCTCTAGAATAAAGTGACGTCCCAAAAGATAATACCTCAGGGCCTCAATAGCCCACTTCATGGCCAAGCACTCCTTTTCCACTGTTGAATATCTTGTCTCCCTGTCAAGCAGCTTCCGACTCAGAAACACCACAGGTCTTCTTTCACCGTCCACCTCCTGTTGAAGGACAGCTCCAAGTCCCACTCCCGAAGCATCTGTTTGTAAGATGAATGGCTTAGTGAAGTCTGGTGTGTGCAAAACAGGATGAGTACATACCGCTTGCTTGAGATCTTTGAAGGCTCGATCACAATCTTCTGTCCAGCACACTTTGTTGGGGGCTGCACCCTTTGTTAGATGGTTCAGTACAGCTGCTCGTTCGGCAAAAGAAGGTATGAATTTCCGGTACCAGCCCACCAAACCAAGAAATCCTCTCACCTTCTTCTTTGTAGTTGGAACCGGGAAGGAATGGATTGCGTCCATCTTCCCCACTTGAGGCTTTATTTTCCCAAATCCAATGACAAAACCTAAGTACTCCACTTCTCTCTGGGCTACATTACACTTCTTTGGGTTAACAGTCAGTCCAGCCAGCCTGATGCGGTGTAGGACCTCCTGCAGGTGAATCAGATGCTCCTCCCAGGACTGGCTGTACACCACAACATCGTCTAAATATGCTGCAGAAAATGCTGAAACATCTCTCAGTACATGATCCATTAAACGTTGGAATGTTGCTGGCGCACCCTGTAGCCCAAATGGCATGACTCTAAATTGGTACATACCAAAAGGAGTTTTAAAGGCGGTCAGCTCTCTTGCCTCTGGTGCCAACGCCACTTGCCAGTATCCTTTGCACAGATCCAGCGTTGTGATGTAGCTTGCTGAACCGACTTTCTCCAGTAGGTCGTCCACCCTGGGCATCGGGTACGGGTCAAAGTTGGACACAGCATTTAAATATCTAAAATCTATGCAAAATCTCAGGGAGCCATCTTTCTTTGGTACCAACACAATCGGGCTGCACCACTCACTACTAGACTCTTCAATTATACCCAAATCCCGCATCAGCTTTATTTCTTTTTCCAGTACTGGAACCAACCGCTCTGGTATGCGATAGCTCTTTTGACGACTCGGTGCATCTTCTTTCAGCCGAATCTTGTGTTGAACCAGTGATGTAAATCCTGGAACTTCTTGAAAGAGCTGAGGGTCCAAGAGAGGTTTGATTTTGTCCTGCTTAGTAGGGGACAGATGAGAAATGTCAACCAAAGCACAGTCTGACATGCTAGTTGGAAAAAATTTTTCAGTCACCTCCTCATCCTCAACTGCTCTCACAAATAACTCCTGGTGCACAGGCTCCTGTCGGCTGTGGAACTCTTTCAACAAGTTGACATGAAAGGTCTGATGCTTTTTAGCTCTTTCCGGCATGTACAGTTCATAAACCACTTTACTCACTTGTTTGGTGATCTCATATGGTCCATGCCATTTTGTCAGCAGCTTGTTGTCGCTGGTAGGAAGCAGTAACAGAACCTTCTGTCCTGGCAAGAAGACTCTGTCTCTGGCCTTCTGATCGTACCATGTCTTTTGATGTTGTTGAGCTGCTTTCATGTTGTCCTGTGCAAAAGATGCCATTTCCTGCAATCGCTCTCTCATGTTGATGACGTATGCTGCAATGTTTTCCCCCTCTGGCCTAGCGTCTTCCCAACAGTCCTTCAGTAGATCCAACGGACCTCTCACTTGACGCCCATACAATAGTTCGAAGGGTGAGAAACCTGTGGACACTTGTGGTACCTCCCGGTAAGCAAATAACAGGTACGGCAGCCATTGGTCCCAGTCAGCACCTGTGTCAGAGACAAACTTGCGCAGCATATTTTTGAGAGTCTGATTATATCTTTCCACTAGCCCGTCCGTTTGGGGGTGGTAAGGGGTGGTCTTAAGTCCCTTAATTCCTAATAATTTATAAACCTGCTGCAATAGTTTGGACAAAAAGTTTGTCCCACAATCTGTGAGAATTTCTCTTGGTATTCCTACTCTAGAGAAAAACTGCAGGAGACAATTAGCAACATGTCGGGCTTTAATGGATCTGAGAGGAAAAGCTTCAGGGTACCGTGTAGCATAGTCACATATCACCAATATATAACGGTAACCTGTCGAGCTCCTTTCTAATGGGCCCACAATATCCATGCCGAGCCTTTCAAAAGGTGTTTCAATAATTGGCAGCGGTTGTAGCCGGGCTCGTGCTACTCCTCTGCCTGAAGTCAGCTGACATTTTTCACAGGAACTACAAAATTTAGAAATCTGGGTATACATTCCTGGCCAAACAAACCGGCTACTGATTCTACTCAGCGTTTTATGAAAAGCCATATGACCTGCCCACGGAATTGAGTGACCCAGCTCCATAACTTTGTGCCTGAACTGTTGTGGAAGGGCTAATGTTTCACACTGTCCCTTCTTCTGATATAAAATACCTCCTTTGATTATGTACACCGCATCTTCCAGGAAGTCTAACCGGCGCTGATTAGTTCCTCCCAATCCAGTTACTTTTTCAAACCAAGGTTTTAAAGTAGGATCATCTCTCTGTAGTGCACCTAAATCTGAGGGGATGTCAAACTCAAACAAGTTATTTGGCTTAGACAACTGTTCTATCCCTTCATCACCTGAGCCTTTAAATTTCTCCCTTCTTTTCTGAGCTTTTGACTTTTTAGTTTTTCCTAGCCTTGTCTCCAGAGACTCCCCAAAAAAGGGCAGCTCTTCCAACACCGTCTTTGAACTTTGAGCTCTTGTGACTACATTGCAAGGTTTCAATGGTTCTACTGGTATATCAGATGTAGGACATAAATCCCCTGCATCTCTGTTGGTAAGCACTTGGGGTTCATAGTCTGACTGGTGAATAAGGTCAAAGAGAGTGGGAATATCATTACCAAGTATAACTGAGTATGGCAAAGAGGGAACTACAGCTACTTGTACCAGGTATGTTTGACCTCCCACTGTCAAATACACCTCAGCACTAGGGTAGACATGTTCATCTCCATGTACACAGCTTATTTTAACCCCCACCCCACTTAGCTTTTCTTCTGAGAGTAAGCTAGCACGCACTAGAGACTGGAAGCACCCAGAATCAAGCAAAGCTTCTTCTTTCTGCCCATTAACTAGAACAGAAACAGTGCACACTTTCTTTTCTACAGCCTCAATAACTGGTCTTGGAACTGAACACAAAAGTGATGGCTTTGATTTAAGGGTGGGGCAGAAGTGTTGTGTATGGCCAAAGCCATTACAGTTGTAACATCTAATATCTTGGACTGAAGACTTGAGAAATGACTTTTTAACATTGGGAGGTCTTTGGGAAGGGAACTGCTTTGAACTAGAAACATTTCTAGTCTGACTTTGACCAGAGCCCTGTTCACCCCCAGTGGACTTACTTGATAGGGCATAGTGAGTCTCTCGGCCAAAATAGGTGCTCTTGCTCCCCTTCCTGGCTGATGTGAAGACCTCCGCAAGAGTAGCTGCTTCTTTTGCCGTCTTCGGGTCACGCTCACGTATCCAGATCTCCAACTCCGGATTAACCATTCTTAAAAACTGCTCCAGAATTATCTGCTCAGATATTTCTTGCACAGTAAATTTATCAGGTTTAATCCATCTTGAAAACAAGTCTTTCAATCGCACATAAAGTTCACGTGGCGTCTCACCTGGTTCAATCTTCAGGCATCTGAAGCGGCGTCGATAAGTGTCAGCAGTGATTTCATATTTTGCCAGAATTGCCTCTTTCACGTTGTCATAGTTCTCAGAGTCAGCCATATCCATTAGAACATAGGCTGTGCGGGCCTTGCCTGTCAGCAGAGGAACAAGACGGACCGCCCACTCATCTCTAGACCAACGACACACCTGGGCCATCCTCTCGAACGTCATCAGAAAATGCTCAATGTCGTCATCCGTGGATAAGGGAAGAAATCTTGGTTCAATTATGGACCTGGAACCATGAGCTACCTGGACATCACCACCATCTGATTCTTCTGCATGTGCTTCAGCTGTTGTGGGTTGATCATGTGCTTCTGATACATCAGGTCTTTCAAGTACAGCATGCACTTGAAGCTGCATTTGTTGAAATTGATGCTGTATGCTTTTCCACCTTTGCTCCTGGCGGGAAAAATCTTTATCAATCTTCAGGTCTCTAGCCACTTGAGACCGCATAATAGATTTGACCAACACTGCCAGTTCCTCCAACTTATCTTCAGGGTTGGTCGCTGCCATGGTCTCCATTTCAGAGGAAGCTCCAGCTCCTTCATCAGGCTCTCCCTCTTGGCCTAGCTTTTTACCACCTCTGGTCATCATCTTCTCACTGTGGCATGACTGGCACACTTCTGACACCACTTGTAACAAGGTAGCCGTTCGCGGTAGGATTTTACAGTGACGATGAAGCGTTGAGGCAGTCAGGTGGAAAACAGCAGTTGTTTTATTCTTCACATCACATCAACCAACAACTTCACAGGTGAAAACTGCAGTCTTAAATAGTCCCAACTGTGACGGATCAAACCACCTTTAATTCACAGGGGAATCTCAATTCATCAATATCCAGTTATTTAATTAAAATACCTTTTACTAAATATAAACATTTCTATTTACTTTTTATAAATATTTTATGTTTTATCATTACACCAGATGAAACACCACAAAACCCATAAACAATTCCCCCCCCCACACTTCTCAATGGCCTCTCCCGGAGACTATATATGGTGTCTGGACCCCCGGGGCAGTATTTGTCCAAACACCCTGGAGAGGACACAGAAAAGACAGGTGAGTCACTCTACACTAGCACTCCACACCCAACAGATTATGCACAACACATTTGCTCAGTTTTACCCACTAGTAGCTCATTGCTCTGCGTAACAATTATCCTCCCTCCACAGGCAACCACCTCACTCGTCAATGAGGAGCAGCCGCGCAGAGCCCAGAACAAAAGGCCACATGCCAATGTCTAAAAACACTCAACAAATACAACCAAAACGTCTTGTGTGCAAATCGCCACTGATGTGCAAATCTATGCTTAAAGTGCAGTGCTAAATAAAGTGCTTGTTAATAAAGTGCAAAAATACTTTAAAAATGCAATACAGTGATTTCAGTAAAATAGTCCCAGTAATGAAGATCTCTTCATTACAAATACACATGTAAGCTGTTGCTAACCCAATAAAGTGAATTGTCATGTAATTTGTCTCCATTTCCCATATCAAACCAACAGACAGTCATGCCACTTGATGAATATTCAACACATACCAAGGACCATACTGGATCCACTTTTCATTTTAATGGTTCTGGGCTTTCTCCAACTGTAGTAATTACCCAACCCCCAATACTTCCTTAGTTTTGTTACCACAATCATTTTGCCCCATACCTCTTCACCTTTTTACTTAACCAATGTATTTCTTTTGTTACTTGTTGATAAAGCTTCCATTTTTTGCCATTGATGCTCATTATCCCTATTTAAGCAATTGATGCTCATTACCCCCATTTAGGTTACCTATATATTGTTTGGCCTTCCTAACATTACATCAATATATAAGGGATAATTACTTATCAGTGGTTGTCAATGGAAGTATGAAATTCCCCAAAAGCAAGCATAATCTTATCCATACTAGGTGGTTATTTTTATACCATAAAGGATGAAAAGATAAAAAAGGCAAAAGTATGAAATGCCAACAAGAAAACAAAAACAAACACACAAAAAAAACATGACGGTGATGTGTCCGGTTTTTGTACTGAAAACATACCACAACATACTGAGATACTGGAGGAAAAAGTCACAGGGACAAAAGCCACTTGACTCATAATTTCCCACGTTGTTTTCAGAAGAAGTTGAATTATCTATCAAAACAGGCTTATCTTATCTACAGGGAAAGTAATTGAGGTCAGGTAGTGCAGTGCAGTCAACATTTCCACTTCAGCACATGTCCCCAATTTTTCTCACTTCAAGCTCTGACTATCAGACGATGGAAAACAAAGCAGAAAATATTGTACCTGAGGTCAAACACATTAACAGAAAGACAATTTATGGAGCAATCTGCATAGGTACGCATTGTTTAGGCTTCAGGGATACTACTTTACTTTCTGATTAAATGTTCTCATGTGGCTGTGCCCATTTCCACCTTTATATATGAGCATTTAGCGTGCAAGTTATGCTGATGCCGTTACTGTGGATAATGTGAGCGGGATGACACTACATTTGCATTCAGCATGTGCAGATATTCTTGTATGTTTAACTTCCCTTAATCACCCTAAAGATTCATGTGAGCACGCTTTGCATGTCTAGATCAAAGAATGAGACCTCATGTCCCGCAAAACCAAAAGGGAGACCTTCTTAACTTCTCAAGGTTGAAATAATTTGTCTCTCATGACTGTCACTGGTTATTGCATACTCCCTGAAGCCAGACATCCAACTGAAAAAAGATTTAATGACTACATTTACATATGTGCAGTCTGTATTGATCCACCTAAGATCTGCAGATCTGCAGTCAGCACATTCTGAGTCACCACCATTAACATTAATGTCATAACAAGCCAGTTTTAGAGGCAGGTCTGTAAAAGCACTGCAAGTACGTTTATTGCACAGTTAGCTTTTAGCAAGTTTACATCAAAAACAACAATCCATTTATGGTAAGTATATATGTAAATGGTTTAGAGATCTCAATTTGGTTTTGTTTTTACTTTAACTGAAATTCATTTTAACTTATTGAATGATGTTTAAATAGTAAATTTAAATTATACCAGCCAATATTAATGTATTGTGACTTTTGAAGTTTTTAATTCTATTCCTGCTGCCACAAAAGAAAAATGTCATAGATCCAAGTTTCCCTTAAAGCTGAGAAAATGAAATTAATCCCTACTATTTGAGAATTAGAGTTTATGAATAAACCAATAGAGGTGAACTGTGTCTGTAATTACCACATAATACTGAAGCATGACTTGTTGGAAGTGAAATGTGAAAACTGCCTGGCCATCATTTTTCTCTTATATATGTGATTTCACGCAAATGTTCAAAAAACCTTGGAAAATGGGTAATAGCTTGGATTGGATAATGACTTTTTATGTCACAATTCACTACAACTGATAAGAACTGCTTCACTGGCCTGAACACCTAAATGTCTAAAGGCTGTAAATGTTTTAAGACCATTTTAATCTCTGCTTTAGATAGAGTAGTTAAAGGTTTAAATGTATGAAAATTGTTCAGCTTATATAAAAAATCTGTATCGAGAGATAGGCAAATTATTAAAATGACTTACAATCACTATTAAATCAAAATAAGATATAACTATGGTGTTCAATAAATTTTTGGTCCTTCCTTGTATTAAATTTATCACAATTTTAATTTAACTGTGCTATTTTTCTCAATCATATCTGTTCTTAGTACCATATTGTGATGAGGTCCCTGTCAGAGGCATAACAGCAATATTTCCATAATCATGCAGTTATCAGAATGGGTCAATTACAATGTTATATAAACATGTAATCAATGCACAGAATGCAGTCTGCTGTAAATCATATGAAAGTAAATGGACAAGGTGAAATATTTAAGCAAAGGTGCATGTGTATGTTGGACTGTTTCAGGGGCATCTTGTCTGGAGTGGGTCAACATCTTGCTTTTATGCTCGGTGCCTGTTATTGTGCTACTGCAAGTGGAGCCTCTGTATTGTTCTTCAGTCCAACTTACCACTGATCCTACCACTGATTCTATTTACTTTGACATTTTATCCTGAAGGACAAGGTATTCTATGTGGTGTGAGTGTTAATGTCTTTTACATTCTTTTAATGTTTTACTGTGTACCATTGAGTTGCATTGTAATCGTATTCTATTTCAGTGTAATGACAATAAATGCTTTCTATTAATTCTATTTATTTATGTATTCTAGCCATTGATAGGATTTCTCGATATCAGCCACATATTCAGTTGTTCGATCAGTACGTGTCATGCAGCGACTTGTCTTTCTATGATGCTTCCTTCTGGCTTTTTGCTTGGGCACACTAGGTTTCTGGTGCCCGAGACAGTCATTTAGTAGATAAATCAATCAATGAAGGGCATCTTCGCGGTCACTAGACCTTCCTTCCTCCACAGGATGCTAGATTTGTGAGGAGCCTCTTTGTCTTGATATCTATGGCTTTTATCTTCTCCTTTAGTCATGATGGCATTCAGGCAGGGAATCTCATGATCGGCAGGGCATAGGTATTGATAGACTGGACTTAGTTTTATCAATGGACTGGAGTTGACTCTTTACCTATGTTTTTCACCATTCTGATTCTTAGCTCAGCTGACAGGGGAATCACAGCATGGCAGCCATTTTAAGGCCTGAAGGTCATTCTGTGACATGAAGGAAGCAGCTGGCTTATCAGGTCTATGTTGCCATATGTCTTGTATAGTGTGTTCAGTAAAGGGAACCAATGAGCAGTAGTGAGAGAAGCATTTATATGCTTCATTAAAGGTTTTAATTAGAAATAATAAATAAAATAAGAATGAAAAAAATCCAAACTTTTTCATCAAAGCACAAAAATATACTTTCTTCAGGAGTTTATAACCGTGAATTTCTGTAATACTATCACTACTGCCATCAAAACAACTTCAATAAAAACTTTTTACTTCTCAGCTGTTAAATTGGCACACAGCAAACTTATTTAACTGTCTCAGAAAACCAGTCAATCCTCAGATGTGCCTGAAAAAAATTGCTTTAATTCTGAAAGAAGACCTTTGAACACTGCAGCTGGATTAGATGCTATTTACTATAGCTTTTTTCCCTCCAAAATTGCTTCAGACTAGGACAACTGTGTGTACTACATGAACTACTCCTAAAGACAAGCACAAAAACCAAATGATTGAAAAAGAGGTCAAGGTTAGTATTTTATTTAATTGTGGAGTATTGAAGAGATGGCTCTCAATTTTCTTTGCTAATAGAAATTCAGCTCCAAAGACCTAAAATAAAATAAACATTCATGAGTTCATATTTAAATGTACTTTTTTATTTTATTTTATTTTGAACAGACAAGAAGTTAAGGCCTATAATAATATATAATATAATATAATAATGATTATGTCAATGGGTCCTAAAAATCTAGAGTGTCTTCAGTCTGCAAGGTTTTGTAAAATTACATTTGTTGAATTATTTTTAAAATATGTATCTATATTTGTTTATATAGATTGGCCCTAAATCTTGTACATGTCTCCTTAGCAACCTTGAGAGTAAAATAAAACAATTATATTTAATTAACAGCACATTTTCTAAAACACCCCCTGCCTTTTTCAGGAACGTCCCCCTGCTTTGGTTATTTGTCAGGTTGCCTGGTCATGTCTAACTGTTGGATAGCTGTGAACATGTGAATGACTGATCATGAGCCGAAGCGCATAGAGAAAGGAGTTCCTGCCAAAGTACACCCCTCTGTGGGAAAGGCAGGAATCATGCATTTCATTCAGAGCTCACTGTGATCTTGTGATCAAATCAAAAGACACACCTTTGTAACACAGCAAACACGTGGCAGAGGCCTTTCGCTGCTCATAGAGGATTTTACACCTTACAGTTGATCAAAGCAGCAGAGACTGAGATCATTTGTCTCTTAGCTCTATAAATACATATTTTAATAAATTTATAGTACAAAGGGGACAGTGTTGTACACCAATTGTCAATGTAGCAAAATTTAAAGGAGTCGCTTAAAGGTCACATTGTTCACAGGATTTACTGCTCTTCTTCCAGTCCAGATCCCTCAGTTATCATATATACAAACATATCAGAGATGAACATCAGTGGATGAAGATTTTCAATTCCTGAGCTTCTGAAGACTTTCACACTTCTAATACTGAGAAACACCAAACTGTCACAGATAAACCCAAGTGAAGGAAATATAACAATGTTGCTTGGCAACCAGTACATTTTTCTTCTTTGGTGGATTTTTTTTCCCTCTTTAAACAAAGTCAGATATTTCAGTAGTATAAAAAACTAGTGGAACTAAAATGTTGCTTTTGAAATCTAATAAACACAATCAGAAGGACTCAGGGATATGTTGCTGGTTTGTGCAGCTTTATGTGAAGCTCCTGTTTTCATGCCACTGAAAGTGTTTTTTTAAACCTACTGGAGAGGTTAGTTCTGACACTTTTGGGGGCTTGTTTGTTTCTGAGGCCCCTGGGTGACCAGCATCAATTTAAACGCTAACAGCTACATCCTACAGTCAGCAACCAGGTAGAGTTATTGGATTCGATTTGAGAAGGCAACAGTTTAAGGTCAGCTGCTGCCTCCAATGTGCTTCTAAAACTTGAAAATCTAGAGGCAAACCATGCAAGACATTCTGACTTTTTCATCTCGTCTCCTACACATAAAGATTAGAATGTATATTCACAAACACACACAGACACACACCACAGCAGATGCCAAATAATATCAGATTTGTGCATAACGGTTGCTTCTATTTCAAAATCACATTACATAGCCAGTGAACAAATTAGGTTTGTAAGAAAATTAGATAAATAAAATGTCTTTGCTTTACTGAATTGGACTTAATGAGGCACTGTCAAGCCTAAGCATGCAGTGTTTCTCAAAGGTATTTACAGTATGTCTGTTCAACTTTTTATTTGTTTTAATTTTGTCATTGTACAACTACAGTTAGTTTTTTATTAGGATTTTGTACAACTGCATAAGTCAAATAATGCATGGATTTGAAATAGAAACAAAAAGATTAACTGATTTCAAAATCTTTCATGAATGTCAATCTGGAAACTGTGCTTGAATTTTTTTTAGCCCATTTTACACTTACAGTCCTAAATAAGATGCTGTGTAATCTATTCACCATTAGACGTCATTTTTGGTAAATAGAGTCCACCAATGTTTAACTCAATCTCAGTTTTCTGTGCAGACCTGATGGGTTTAGTGACATTTGTGAACAGTAACATATAAACCAAGGAACACACATCATTTTCCAATTCTGGGCTCAATAAAGTATACCTTATCTTTGAAATCTTATGGCTACAGCTATGGAGAAGTTTAAAGAAGGGCAACACATAACAAAAAGCACTGTTAAAGCTATGATCTGATAATTACTCAGATCCTTACCATGCAATTTCTATATTTGAACTTTCATGAGCAATAATATTGCTTAAGATGACAGTAAAAGTAAGAGCAATAATTAAAATATATTAACATGAAAAACAAAACTAATGTTGAAGCTTTAATCACTTTTTTCGGTATGCATATAAGCGAATATGTTTCCCATTTTCCACCTTTTCTGATAGCCTGCTAGTTTTTCTATTTGAGCCGACAATGTGTAAAAACAACTGTAACATCAGATACAAAACTTAAAGTATGGTGTGTTTAGCTGTAGTAACACTTTGTTTAAAAAACAGACTAAGAATAAATAAACAAGTACATATAAATGTGTCTTGCATGGAAAAGAAAAAAGTGAGTCAGTCACAAGAATGAATATGCCAATTTTTTTTTCTACAATCTTCACTCCACTTTGTCGTTTCCCCTGTTAAGTAAGTATTCTTGACAGGCATTGACTTATACTCTATTCAGAGTGCTCCATCATTCCAACACATGGACATCTTTGAGATTCAGGATTATAACCTTGAGTCCTTGTAGGTGAATGATGTGTTCAAAAATGTGGACTTTCTAACTTTCTGAGAAAAAAAGTTTATCCTTCCAAAGTACAATGGGGGTGATAAAAAACAGAAACAACCACTGTTTTGGATCCATCTAGTTATGCATAAATGTTACCCGGACATATAAAAGCCTAACAATATGCACAAGCCAAAGAGAGGGCTGCTGTAGATTATTGCGCTTTCTCCATTTATAAGCCACAGCTCTGCAGTGAAATTGTTTTAGGAACACTAAACGCTAATATTTCATCCTCATACATACTTAAGATCTTGGTGAAAAACATGCCTATGCTATAAATTGCCTCTGCATTATGAACAAACCCTTCTGTTTGCACACACATACAGAATGTAATGCAATGCCTTGGTAATACTGTATGACTTGAAAAACTCTCTTTAGGAAAATAACTGGATTTTAGCCTCCAATATAATGTCTCTGGGGGGCACAGAGAGAGATTAATGTGGCAAATATGAAAGACTATTTTTAGGTCTCCAGGACTGTTTAGCACCGAAAGAGTTTTGTTGCTGCCTCACCACTGTGGCAATGTAGGATTAAATATTTTGAGGAAAAAACACTTTTTCTGCCATGTACAGTAGTTACAAGCTTCCTAAGCATGGTTTAAAAATATTAGGGTGAGCTTCAATCACTTCTCTTTTACTTTCTGTTTTTCTACTGTCTTTTCTTGTTTGGAAATTATATATGGTAAAGAGTTCCTGCAACA
Source organism: Xiphophorus hellerii (assembly GCF_003331165.1). NCBI lineage: Eukaryota > Metazoa > Chordata > Actinopteri > Cyprinodontiformes > Poeciliidae > Xiphophorus > Xiphophorus hellerii. Next base: position 10,284,438 of record NC_045691.1, on the reverse strand, counting down.
CAGAGTCTGCAGATAGTTTCAGTCACTCAACTATCTGGGTTTCTTTGAAGGGGGTTCTTCTGCCTGCTAGTAGATAGGATCAAATCAGCAAAGATTATCAAGCCACGGTACTTTGCAACAGCTTCGGGTGGATTTTGATCTAGCTTTGGGCAACGGCAGTCTCACTGATATCTGATAGTCTTTTCTCCCTTTTATGCTGGTGAGGATGAACAGCTGGATCAGAGCTAGTGTACTTTGGAAGTCTGTCAAAGAGGTGAGAAGCCTCAGCTACAGATGGGGTGAAACAAAGTAAGTGAATATCTTAATTTTAGGATCCTGCACCATTTTCTGCACAATTGTGCTTTTCCCATAAAATGTCTGTGCTTGCTGTTTTGTAAAATAGATTCTTACAGATAATAATCTTGTGTTCCCTTTTATAAAATATTTGATTAAACTCCCTGCTACATCCATTATGCTGCTAGATTGACCCACACAATTCAAATTGTATCACAAACAAGCATGTAATGTGTTTGGATCAAAAGCCTATTATTATGACTTCTCAGACAGCAAAAATATGAGATTTTCTATTTACACTCTACTTATTTTTACTAATCAACACTCTATTTCTTTAGGATTGTTTATAAACTGAGGCATTTTGACAGCTCTTGTAATTATTAGGGTTTATTTTGACTTTCTGCTTTTTGTTTTCGTCTGTATTTTTACACTTTTTGTCACACAACACACTGTTTATCATTAAATATTTCTCCTTTCATTGCTGTTGACTTTGCATCATGTAACTGTTGCTCAGATTTTCTCATTTCCTATCATGGAGCTTCAAAGCTTTGTTTCAAGCTGTTGAATTGAGCTTTGGTGTTTTACGTTGCTGTGATCCATTACCTTTTCTTTTAACAAGACACTGTCAGTGTTTAGGATCTGAGAAGACAAACTGCTGTGGCTTTGAAAGCAAAATGTTTTTCTATTTTTCACCTGATCATATGATTTTTTAGTCACTCAACAGCTTGAAACCGCCTTTTCTTAAACAGTAATTTGCAGTTGTTTTCTGTTTATTTTCCTCAGGATTATTGAACAGTCCTCTAGCACATATTTATTTTCCATTGTCACACTGTCCTATTTCATGTCGAATACAGTGTGAGGTTGTTTTTTTATTTGCTTGTAGGGCTAGATGGGGACATAGTTGTTTGCAGTAACGTTTGGATTTTGAATTCCAACTTGACCCTTTTTGCATAGAGTTGTCTTGTTCTTATTATTGGTGTTTCTCTGGAACTTTGACTTTCTTGAATCCAGAAATATGAGCATGCATGTTTTTCTTACATTTCTCAGTGTTGCCTTGTGGACCTGTGACTGATGGAAAATCTGTCCAGCGTGTACCAGTCCGATTGCAAAGATTAGCATAGAAAATGAATAAAAAGATTTATTAGTATTTCAAATATTTGTGCATCCCTATATTTTCAAAGAGTCTGCTATGGTTATAGATGAAAGACAAGCTCACAAAGCTGATGGTACAGCTTCCAGGAGATCATGCACACTATATTTGTTTATTGAACTCAACCGTCTCTGACAGTAACTTACAAACTAGATTTTATTGGGAACCTGATTTGGTTACTTTTTGAGTGTAGTATAGGAAGTTACAGTGCTTGAACATAGCACAGAACGTGTCACATTTTGCAAGAAACAAAATTTTGCAAGAAATTGTAATACTTCAGACATGTATCCATGCAGGAGACAAGTAATCATACATTAATTTTGCAGTATTTTTTTCCACCGTAATGGGCACTATTTATTTTATTTTTTATTCTTTTGCAGATTTGCCTTGGAAGCCCATCTGTTTTCATCTGATGATGTAGTGTCTGGGGACAGCAGCCGATGTTTGGGGGATTCCAGCGCTGCCAGCACACATCCAGATAATGAATGAAGGATAACCAGGCCAAGACTTCCTGTTCCATGTGCACATGCTGGTTTGAATGCTAATCATTTTATAAAAGGAACAGGAGCTAAATTATCAATAATATTTATGAGGAAAAGGAATTATTGTAGTTTTTGAATTAGTTCCAAAAAAACATGTTCCCAATACATAGTCAATTTTGGCAAAAATTTGAGACAGAAAATTTGGAGGCTCATTGCAGACTTTCTACAAAGCCTATATATATATATATATATATATGATAAACTAAGTTGATCAGTACGTCAGGCCCTTTATTTTGACTTTTTGCTTAAGCTTTAATAATTTTATACATGCATCAAAACATTGCTTAAATATGATTTTATAAAAACGTGACCACTAATATTGGGGCATGTGTTTATAATAATGAAGATACCTCAACTAGTTCCTGTAACTAGTGATGCAAAGCTAACCACAGAAGTAATGGTCAGTCTATATTTGTTTTTAGTGAGTATGTTTGTGCTAGCTACAAGCATTGCTGAATTTAGTCCCCCTCTTACCTGGTGATGCAACATGATTGAGAGAGAACAAATGCAGAGAAAAATAAACTTGCCTGAAAAACTGTATGGAAGGTAGTGATGATATGGATGCCTGCTCGTCTCTGAAGCTCCAAACAGAGAAGTGTATGCATGGAAGGTGATTTAAAGCTAGATTCTAAGGCTCACTTCAACATTGCTGAAAAGAATTCTCCATTGCATGTAAAGCTGGATCTGAAAGAATGTGATTAAAACCACAGTAGGCAGAAGAACATTGCTGAGGTTTGAAGTTGTCTTTGCAGGCATTCAGAAAAAAAATAAAATAAAATAATAATTATTTGCCAACTGTTACATTTTTGACCTATTGTTTATACTTGATGATCACAAATGTGTTTTCATTTGAAGTATTTTCTGTTGCTTTGTCATGATTTAAACTATTCTGGAGCCCTAACTGAGCCTGTATGGTTTGAAAGATTAATAAAAACTAATCACTTATAGTTGTAATGTTTAGTTGTTTAAAGCAGGTATTTGTGACTCTGTGGGGCTGAGCGTTATGTGAATTGGTCGCTCTTTATATTCATTTCCAGTGTGTTGTTTTAATATATTTTTATCCACCATGAAAACATGCCCACAGGGATAAATGAAGTTTATTGGATTAAATTAAATTGAATTGAAATGGCCCTGCAATGGCTAAAGTGAACCTTCAATGAGTCAAAGCTGCTCTAATTTGACACACAGCACAGACAAGTCTTTATTAGATGAAAACAGCAATGTCTTTGGTCTGCACTGTTGTTTTCTTGGGAAACAAAAGCTCAAGTTTCTGAAGCCTGGTGTCTTCTACTTCAGGAGTTTTTATTCACATGGCCTTATTAATTGATTTTTATTTTTTGTCTGCTGGGCATTAATGTGTTCAGTTTGTATTCTAACTACTTTATTTTTCAGTGGGTTTTCTTCTGCAAATTGCCTTCTACCAATTTTGCATTAGAACTTTGTGCAACTCATTTTGTCACTTGATTGTACAGTGTTCTAGAACCAATTGCAAAAATTGTATTCTAGTTTAGAGATACAGTGCCTTTATAAAGTATTTCTATACCTCAAACCTTTTCATTTTTTGTCATTTTACAACAAAAACCCAATGGACCTTTGGAATTTTGTGTGACATTTCATGAAAACTAAGCAACAGAGCAGTCAAGTCCGGGATTAACTATAGAGACAGTTCAAAAAGAGTAAGACAAAAACACAACGTCCCTAGCTCTGGATATCTTAGAGGGAAGAGTTCAGGTAAACATCAGAGATACATAGAGAGCATATGGTACAACCTCATTCCTACCACACATATGGCCATCCACCCCAACTGTCAGGGCAATTTTAAACACTTCCTAAAACTTGCCAAAAAACAAAACAAACAACAAAAACTAGAGATTGAGGTAGAGGGTCATAGCAGGACACTGACCATATGTTATGTCACTGTCCTATTATATTATTTACAACCAAATATAACTTTTGGTTCTAAAGTGACAGAAATGAAAAGTTCAGGGGTATGAATACTTTTGTATACTAATATAGCAGGTTTGATTTATTTCCTTCAATCCTCATAAAGTATGGACATTGAGATGTAACCCTAACATTACTTGTCATGTCTTGTGTACGTAGATATTACCTATTTACTCAGCTTCCCAATGACATTTTAAAAGAGAAGTGGAAATGTATGTAGTTAGTTTTTGAAAATTGCTTTCAAACTTTTTTTTTCTCACACAGTGGCCACCCTGAGGGACCACAATGGGGGGAATAGAAGCAGTACTATCATTTCTTACAGCTCTATGGTTCCTAAATAAATCAATTCTGTTTGGTGAATTCAGCCTGTATGAATACCTTATGCAGCCCATGTTACGGATATGGAATCAGCTTTAAAGTTGCTTTTTCATTTTGAAAAGATGGGAATATGCCCAGGGGGCTGATATAGGATCAGTTTCAAAGCAGCACTTCTCTTAATTCTTTTGATGAAATGAGGAATTGTCTGGGGGTTGGGAGTTGGGTACTGCAGTTGGGGATGTTTGGGGGAGCTTGTGGTTGGGGTTCTGCAATTGAGTCTCCTTTGAAAAAAATCTCTGCAGTCAACTGCAGGAAAATGAGTAACTTTCCAAGGTGCTGATTTTTGGATCAGTTTAGAATGAGTTATTTTAGAAAGTGGAGCTATCCATGTTGAATTGAGTCTTTCCTAGTTTTTCAGACTTAAATAAAGACATTTCAAAAACTTGTTTCAAGGTTTTCTCTTTGACAAATGTAAAGTTTTTTTCCCCCCTCTTTTGTGACAACCAATGTCAAACAATACCAATACAGATTTATGAGCAGATTTCATATATGCTTCTTCTGTTTAAAATGGGAAATTATGCACTGTTCTGTTTCGGGACTTGTCCTGGTGTAAAACATGCATCTAGCTGAACACAAACATGTAAATACATAGCAAACGTTTGAAGTTTTATTCCTCAACAAAATTCACAGTCTGCTATTTGAGCACATACAACTAAACACATGTTATGCACTATTTTTAAATCTCATATTACAGCTGAGATTTTACAAAAAAATGACAGCTTTTCAACCTCTCTGTTGCTCATATAACTTTAAATTACTAGTCAAGGTAAGATTAATCTGCCTATTTACATAAGAACATAAAACAAGTTAAAACTTGAAATGCTTGTCTTGAGACTACAATATATTTTCTTCATTTGATTATGGACATGAAGTTCATTAGTTTCATGAAAACACAAAAATTTTTATTTCAACAATGTATTCATCATATTGTTAAAATGTGATGATTACATTATTATTTAAAAGATAATATATATTTACAAATAGGAAACCAAATCTTTCAGTAAGCAATTTTCAAAACATACTCGAGTTAAACTTGTCTACGACATTTTAATACTTAAGATATGTTCATCTAGGTAGGTCTTAATAACGTGGTTAACACTTGTAGATGTTTTTTTCTAATTCAAAACATCCCACAGCCCTTTTTTTTCCTCCTCGCCCTCTCTTTCTCATTGACATGTATTGATCTGTGGGTGGTCGCACCTTGAAGTACGATTTTTACAGATATTTATGTTTATAGCTGCAGGCCTATAGATCCCATTAGGGGTTGAGCAATAGGCATGGGCAGTGCTTCAACACCATGCTACTGAAGAAAAATTTTAAATTCAAGAGACCGGATCCTTAGTCAGCACTTTCCCCCACAGAGCTGGCAATGTAAAATGGCCTGGGATGCCCAGCACACTGAGATATACTGTGAACACTTAAAAACAAGGGAAAATATCATTATGTAGCAAAAATGTTTATAAATTCAACTTTTTGGTAACATGACAAAACAATTGTTTTTCTTTTTTTTTCTTTTTAAGCAACAGACTTGGAAAAAGAAAGGAAATCCAGGTTCATGAGATAAGTTGCACCATTAAAGAATTTTAAGTTAATGTAGAAAGTTAGACATCTCAGAAGTAAACCTTTACCTGTCCAAATAAACAATTGCATTTATTTTCAGATAATCATATCACTAAAAAAAGTTTACAAAAATAAAATGTGATCACTGTGAAACAAGCACAAGTGATGACTATACAGGAGAAGCAGACCCATAAATGCAATAGGGCATCGGGTGCAATAATATGGCAGCTACTCTGCTCTTATAGCTATCAAGAACAAAGAGCTGAGTCAGAAAGTGAAGTTTGCTGGTTGATGTACCTTTACCTTTATGGATGAAGTCCAAAAGACAACACCGTTGTTAATTTTACTACGACTGCAAAGGAAATACTAAGCAAACCACAAAAATAATACAAACCACTGTGAATCAACCCACAAAGTCAAACAAAATAACTAATTTAAGTTCTTTAACTTTAAAGCACAACATTTCAAATGAATATTTTCATTTCAAAAGTTAACTTTATGATATTAACCACGAATGTTTATTTTACAATAACTATACTTTCTAGTTATTATTTTACCTAGTTTAAATTATTTAATGCTTAACTAATAATTAGTTCCACTCTTAACGTCATCAAATCCATCAGTTAAAAATCACAATACAAAAATCATTCAAACCATAAAAATCATATCACCAATTAAAAAGCTAAATTTCACATAGTATTTAAATTCAGATTTAGCCAACATCACAAGTATTAACGAGCCTGTGGCTAGGCTAAAGCTAATCCAGAATGTAGGCAGTCCAGGCAGTGCGATTTCACAATAATACAGTCTTACTGGCTCCCTCTCCTCTTGTTTATAGATGTATCTGGCTCTGCACAGGCCCACCACACGAGCAGAGCACTGTTCAAATGTGACACCAAACTCCACTTTGCTTTTCGTTACCTTGTCTGCCGCTTCTAATTCTTCCGTCATTGTCCGTTCCTTTTTATGGTCAGTGTACTACAACCGCCATGTTTTTTTTAATGATTGTCCATTTTTTACAGCTACGCAGTGCATGTATTTTCTTAATTTATTGATTTTTTTCCCTTCTCTTTTCACTTAATTTTTTCCCTTTCTTCTCTTTTACCTTCTCTTATTCTTCTGATTTTACTTCACAGCCATCTGAAATTAGCTCCTTATGTAAGTTGACTGGCTCACCCCTGAAAAAAAAATAGTGTGAAGGCAGGAGTAAAGTATCTCTTCCTTTACTCTTAAATGAATTAGCTGAGGTGGTTTGGGCATCTGATCAGATTACCTCCTGGATATTTGCCTTTGAAAGCTTTCAGGGGGTATCCCACTGATATGGAAATGTAGAAACTGGGAGCCACAATGTTCAAGATATATTACTTCTGCGACCCAATCACAGATAAGCAGAAGACAATGATGTGACTTCAAATTCTGCTATTTACTAGGACTGTCTGCCATTTTGAGGTTGTGGCATGGGATTAAGATAAAAACATTTATTTTACCCCTAAAAAAAAAACCTTGCCTCCTCTTTGCCGTTTTTTTTCCCTTTAAATCTCTGTTCTTCTATTTTCACCTCCCTGTGTTCAGCTTATGGTGACTAGCTTTTAAATCCTTGTTGGTACATCAGCTTCCTAACCTTCCTAACCTCACTGACTGAGCTTCAGAGACTCTGTGTGATGGTGTGTAATCTGTAGTTGGACTTCCCTTCCTCTGTCTTAGCTTTTCTCACTCCGGTTCTTTCCAGTCCGTTGTCACCGACAGCATTTCTCATATACACAAACACACTCACGCCCACCGCAAACACACTCCATGATTAAATAGGTAAACCACCTCATCAAAGCAGCCACACTTGGAAGTACACATTTTTTCCCCCTCACTATAAATTTCAAGCATACCCATTAAGTATTTGAGATCATATAAATGCTGCAGCGTTTTATTATTGTAACTGGAAACCATGCTCCTTTTGTTGCTTTCAACAACATACTTGAAAGATGTCAAAGACAGTCAAGATCTTTACTGTTCCTTGAACTTTTTACAGTGGATATAAGTCATTCTGGGGATAGAAGAGATGTCTTTGAATAAGAAGTGGAAACTGCAACATTTTTTTAATGCGGCCAGTGTTTGGACTTTGTTTTTGCCATATGAATGGACAAGAACACCAATAATTCTGATCTCTCTGTGCCCTTACGGAAGGCACACAATGCAAAACTTCCATAACATTATAGCAAATTTATCAGGGCTTGTCCACAAATCTTTTTTTGTTTGTTTGTTGTTTTTTTTTCAGAAGAAAAAAGCATTTTTTTTAAAAAAGGTAGATGAAAGAAGACGTGATTTAGCAAACATTTCCATGATGGACTAAACAAAATGCCATTTCCTTGTTATTTACTCTATATGTAATGGTTCTGATGATTCCCCTCTTCACCCCACCTCTGCTTTTCTTCTCTCTCGTCCATCTCATTTGTTGCTTCCTTCCACCACCACCAGGGGCTTTCCACGCCGCGTCGTGCCGACAGCAGGTCTTTTTCCCTAGTTCTTTTACCCTGCGCTTGTAGGAGCGGAGACTCCAGATGAGCTGCACGGTGGCAGACAGGGCGCACAGAACTGCCTGTCCCTCTTATTCCCATCTCCCGTGGAGTCGCATAGGTTGGATGCCTGAGAGGAGAGAGAAGTTAAATACCGATCACTTCCGTCCCGCTGCAGAGCGTCAAGTCAAAAAGCGTTTGTTTCTCCTCCACAACGCATCAAAGGTAAGAGTTTTAGGATGCTGAAATTAAATGATAAAGTTCATAGCGTGTTGGCATGCTCTTGTAACCCACATATGGACTTGCACCGTGCTTTTCGGTGCTGATTTGTTGCATTTCTGCAGCAAAAAAAAGAGAAAAAAAACCCGTAATATTTTGAAAATAGAAAAGGGTTGCATTAATTTTCTCGGTTTTTGTGTGCTGATCGTTGAACCTGTGCGGTAGGATGAAATCCTTGGCATCATATCGAGTGCTTAACTATCTTTTTTTTTCATGGCTGAAGAGCTACACCCGCTAACTTGTTGCCACTTGTAACTCATTTAACGTTTGGATTAGTTCTGTAATGAGCGCTGCGCATAATTTAAGCGATAAATGACCTCTTGTACTAAAGCAGGAAATGCTCTCTGATGACTTATCCTTGTTATTCCATGACTGTTGATGTGTTCATTCGTAAATACGAAAGGCATATTTTATGATAACATTTTTGCAACTAGTTCCAGAAGCAAATCTGTGTGTCCATCTCAAATTTCACCCTCAATAACTTTAGAAAAAAGAAAGAAAGAAAGGAAAAGCAACCTCGTCAGTTGCATTTGGAATTCTCAGCTGTTTGTACCTGTGCAGGATGGAACTACACAAAAACAGTATTTTATTTATTTATTTTCCGAGGAAAATTGTAGTGAAACGAAGAGACGCGCCTTCTGCTCGGTAAAGCTGCTTTCTAAAGACTGCAGCCACTTGATGCGCCAACAGGATGCGTTTGGGGAAGTTGGATGTGTGCCACTGTGCTCTGAGGCCATGCAGTTAAATAGATCCTGACATAAAAGCAGACAGTGTGATCGTAAGATAGTGTGATGGACTTGCGTTAAAACATAATAAAAGTCTTGTAATGATTAGCTTTTATGGATATACGGATTTTTAACACAAAACAGGGACTACATGTTGTTACCTGTTTTCTTCTTTTTTATTCACATTACCATTACCATTTACTCAAATTGGACTAATAGGCTATTCATAAATCAAATCACCATGAGGAGCAGCTTCTTTCTTGTTTCTGGAATCACTAAAAATGTACATTTCTTTCAGGAAATTTTAAAAACATTTTATGATGATGGATTGCAGCATTTTCTGTTTAAGTGACTGTATGTATGCATTCTTTAATTTTGTTGTAGACTACTTTCTGTTTAAATTGGATGACAGAACAACTCTTTTTCATCTCAGGTTGATATTTGGTCTGATATATGGTCTGAGGAAAAAAAGAATATCTTTGTGCATTTCTGAAGAAATGATAATCCGTATTTACCTGCTGCATGTTTCTTTGGTTTCAATGAATTTGCCAATGTGGGATTATAATACACTTGGAGCTTGGATATTACTCGGTAACCTTAGCTGAGGGTATTATATTAGTTCTTAACTTTATTCTACTTAAGAGCGTCCCTTGTAACTGACTGTAACTCTGTGTATTCATAGACTGTCGGGGTTTGACTTGTCGGTGTTCACGAGATCTTGCGCATATCTGTTAACCACTTACCTTGAGCTAATTGGTGTGTGGAAGAAGTGATAAAAATGTGTGATACCGCAGCAGCCCATCAATGCTGTATTCTCCAAATACACACGTCTTTCCAGGAATCCATCAAGTAGAAAAAAAATCTTGTTGAGGACTGTGAACTTTATTGAATCTGGATAACAAAATAAATATCCAGAGTGTACATTGTGAAATAAAATAAACTTCTTTTTGAAATATTTTAAAGGAACACAAAATCTTAAGTGTGTTTCACATGCTCTGAAGCAATAGTTCTTAATTGAAACGTTATCCATAGTTATTATCTGTACAAACTATGGATGCGCCAATCTACTTTTTTTCACTTCTGATACCAATACAGATAACTTAGACTCAGTATCAGCTGATACAGAAAAAATAGTGCTGAAATGACGTAAAATATTTCATTTTTCTAAAACACACATAAACGTACTGATTAACAAATTTATTTGCTAACTCTGCACCAGTATGGCACACTTAAATACACCAATAGCTTCACAAGCTTTATCAAACATGTTAAAAACAACACTTTGTTCAGTCAGTTCAATTTGGAGTATAACAGTCAATGCAAAATAATTATAAAGAAACAAAAACAATAGGGTAACTGCTTTGGTCAAATATGCAAAAATAATCTGCAACAAATTATGGACCATTTGCAATTCTATCAAATGGTCCAGAAAGTGCACTTAGGATTGTTAGATGTAAAATAAATAATAAACTAGGACAAAGGAAGAATTAATATTGTAAAAATACAGAAACAAAAAAAAAAATCTCTTCTGTACCAATGAAATCTAAAAATTTCTTCTGTACCATTTCTATCAATTGTATTTTTCTATTGTATTTATTCTTGATTGAATCATTTTAAATTAAATAAAAATAAAAATAACTGTTGACGTGGCCGGGCGCTATAAGCAAGCTAAGTCATAAAAAAAAGACACCTTGCAAAAGGTGCTTTCTTTACCTTGTCTTTTAATGTCTTTAACATGTACATTACAAGGGCGATGTAGCAGTAACCCCTGATGGAAGTCTGGGCTAATTGTGATCTCACTGAGACTCAAGTTCTACCATTCATGGCAAAGAGCCGTTCAAAAGAGTCAAATAACTCGTGAACGTGTTACATTGCTACTCTTTGAATCGATCTGCCCTTATGGATTGGGCACATTGTCACCATTACCAGATCAATATCGGTGCCGATACAGATATTAATATCAGATTGGTGCATCTCTAGTACAAACCATTACTGTCTGCGTAAAATCAACTTATTTTCAAAATAGAATAATAAAATGCACTGCAACTAATTGAATAATAAAATGCACTGCAAATAATTACGTTTTGTGCAAAAGTTTGTTGTGGTTAATGAGGAGTCCATTGATCAAGTTTCTTGTGACACATCTCACAGACTCGTTTTCCTGCTACACAACTAAAAAGTTTTAGGGTGACTTCACTGTTTCTGTCTGTGAGAAAATGTTTAGTCCGCAAAAAAAAAAAAAAAAAAAAGTGAGTGGAGCATGTCAATGTAACATCCGCTTGATGACTCAAGATTTTCAAGCGAACATTGCAATATAGGATAATCACTGAATCAAATGACCTGTCAGTGGACTGCTTGTTGGATCAGCATAAACTTTAAGCCATTAGCTGATTCATGAATTCACCGACCAAATTCCCTTACAAAAGGTGCTTTCTTTACCCCGTCTTTTAATGTATTTTATGTATGCATCCCGCCCTCCTCATTTATTCATGTGGTGGACTAACTACCATGTACATTACAAGGGCCATGTAGCAGTAACCCAGATGGCAGTCCAGCCTGATTGTGATTTATGTACCTAAAGCAAACGCATTACTGTGGGATTTTGGAGTTCAGTGCCAAATCCAGGCAAGCATTTTTTTTTTCTTCACACGTTTTAATCTTCACATCTCATAAATGCAAAACATAAAAGTTTACATGCATAAAAAGCTTGGGAGAGCACTGTAAAAAGCATATCTCTCCCTTTTTGTTGTTTTTATCCTGTCTGCCTATATTTCTTTTTTGCCCTCTCCGTCATACACATATACACATTCACGCACAGCCTCCATGAGAAATCGTTTAGATGAAACAGTGCACCGTTGTGAGACATTGATTACCGTTTACCAAGCTGGTGCATAAATGTGGTGTTAAAGGAGAGATGACTTGGACAGATCCCGGAGCAGAGAAGAAAAGAGAGAAGAAATGACACAAGCTGGAAAGAGAAAGAGGGTTGATAGATTACAGAGATATGGCAGTAAAGATGAAATGTGAGAAGGGCAGACCTGAGGATTTTTACGGCTAACCGCGAGGGGAGTGATTAGGCCAACTAATTGATCTGGATTTGTGGTGAGGCGACTAGTTCATTCTCATGCTTATCATATTCTTCCTATCTCTTCCTCTCTGTCTCAGAGACACACATAAATACACATTTTCGCTGTCACACTCCTCACACCTGCTGTCATGTCGGCGGTCAGAAACGATCGGCCCCTATAGTCACTTTATTACAACCTAAGGGCAGAAACTGCATCAACCGTATTAGTACTGGAGCTTTATGATAGAATCACCAGGTGGGAGGAGACAGAGAGATCAAGGTGGTGGACAGGCTCCATGTTTGATTTTTCAGCACTGTTTGTGCTTATTTCAAGGTGAAGGTTTCGGGCAATTCTTTGATGAAACAATTTGCCAGTATCTTTGTTCAAAAACATGCAATTTTTTTTTTCCTTTTTAGATTAAACAGCATTTTTAGAAATTGTTATCACAGTTCCCTTTGAAGAAATGGACTAGTCAGATATAAAGTAGCTTCAAATTGTAAAATACAAGGAAGATAAAGCACAGATGGACTTTTTTTACTGATAGAATTTTTCAATGTGTGGTGTATTTTTGTATTCATGCCTTGGAATCAATACTTTGTAGAATCACCTTTTGCTGCAGTTATTGATGCAGGCCTATTGTTATATGTCTACCACACATGTAGGTATTGAAAAGTCTACTTATTCTTTGTAACGTAGCTGAAATTCTGCTAGAGTGGATGCAAAGTGTCTGTGAACATAATCTTTTAAGTCTTGCCACAGATTCTCAATTGAATTTATGTTTGGACTTTTACTTGGCAATTCTCAAACAAGACACAATCCCATGATTGTGCTTTGATCTAAGCTATTCTTTTGTAACTCTGGCAGTTTGTTTTGCAAGAAGAACATCAACTAGACCGACTGAACCTCCACCCCAATACCCAGTGTTTGCCTCTAACAAGTTTTTTCCTTCACTGCCATGTATCTTCACTTATTTTCAATGCACTCTAGCTAGTTTCTCTTTTCCTCCGAAACTAAAACAACCCCACAGCATGATGCCGCCACCATATTTTACAGAAGAAATGGTGTGTTCATTGCTATGTACACTATATTATTAGTTTTCTTCACACTAGGGAGGTGTTCAGGAGAATGTAAAAAAAAAAAAAAACGGTCTCTAATTTACTGTAAAATACCAGCAGCTGTGATTTTATAGTAAAATCCATCCACTGCAACTGGCTCCTCTTGATAGGGGGTAGCAGGGGCTCGATTCTGAGCCACTCCTGAAAGACTCAGCTTCTCACCTTCTGTCGAAGGGTTGACTCCAGGCATCCTGCAAAGAAAACTCATTTTGGCCATTTGGGATATTGAAACCTCTCCACTTCTTTCATAATTTACCTGCCTGGTCTTTGTGGTGCTGCATGTTCACTAATATAATCATACAAAGCAGCTCTAATCACACTGTAAATCAAATTACACACAGGTGGACTTTATTTTGTTATTTGGTAGAAGGGTACTTTTACAATTGTTCATGCTTTTATCTGTTAATTATTGTAAAAGTTTACTGCTTTTTCATAATTATGCACTACTCTGCATTGGTGTATCACACAAATCCCAATAAAATAAATTGAACATTGCAGTTGTATCATGCCAGGCTTTGAAATATAAAGTGTATGTATATGTTCAGAGCACAAAAATGAGAAAGAGAAGAAAACATGGCTTTGTTAAATAAAAAATGCACTGGTATTCCAAGTCTTCATTAAATATAGTCAACATAATAGGTTGTTTTGTAAAATAAGCGTTTGCTCTGAAGGCTTTAAATATACAATTATTTTAAGTTTTATTTTTAAAAAAGGTGATCAATTTTTCGCAATAAACAGTATTTTTCTGTTGTAGAAAACTGGCACTTCAAATATTTATTGTCCAATTCACATTTTTGGGAAACTGAGAGCCACTTTGCCACCAATAAACTCCCCTTTGTTTGTATAGATATGGCTTATCAACTCAATGCCTTCATTATTTTTTTTATTTGGAAACAGTGTAAAAGTCTTGTTGTCAGAAAGGCCAAGCAGCTCTTGTTAGATTTTTACACCCGGCAAATCCTGTAGTGTAGCAAAATCCCCAATCCTGAAAAAGTAGGAAGAAATAAGCAACAAGAGAGAAGGAACTCTAACAACATACAGACAGCTGCTGAGTCCATCTGTCCATTTGATGAAGTAAAATCTGTTGATATGGGAACATTCTCTAAAGCCATTTGAAGCCAATGGAGCACAATTGAGCTGAGAATTCAGACAAAAAAGAACAAAACAACAAAAAACATGCTTTCAAGTATGCATGCATTCTAAATAAATTTTTGTTTTTGGAAGGAAGATAAAAGACTATTATGCAGGCCTATAGATGTGTGTTCTCATGGAAATGACTTCAGTTTCTTATTATTGCATGATAGTAAGAGTAAATGACCTCTGTCTTGTATATTCCGATGGGAATTATGAAAGCAAAACCTTTTTGTGCTTCGAAACCAGAAGTCTTGTAAGTGGTAAAGCTAAAAAAAATAAAGATAAAAACATTCTACAACAAAAGAACCTGTCAGCAAGTGGAATGGACACCTTACCCTTAACGTACAGAATATTGCCAATAATGGTTGAAAGATATTTAATAACCTGTTCTTTGAGGGTGGTTTTAAGATGCGTGTTCTCCTGGCGACATCAGTTTTATCTCTTATGATGGAATCCATATGTACACAATCTACATTCATTCTTCCTCTGCCAGCCTATGTTTGTACCTCCTGCACTGGAGTGCGAAGAACAACTGCTTTGTAAACAGGCAGTTTTTCACCTGGATGTCACGGTTCACAAAGACTCTTCCTCTAAGTCTGGCATAACCCCACTGGCAGAGTTGATGCGGTGGTGTATTTCTGCATCAATGTCGGATTTAGAGGGATGAAGGCTGCCAAGGTAGGGAGTCATCCACGTTTTGAGGTTGATATATTTGATATGAATTGAGACACACTAATGCAGTGACTCACTACACATATACGCTTTCATGCGCACATGCATGAACACGCAGGCACATATATATATAGTTGAGATTAAACTGAACAAAGGATTAGAAGAGATGTGGAAAATAGTAAGTTTTTGTAACGTTTTGTTTGCAGTTCTCAGATTTATTCATGCAACCAGTGTGAATGCAGGCAGCCAAGATCATTTTAATAAGTAAACAGTATACTCTCACTACTAGTTCAGTTTCTTATTTGCTCAGCAAGTGGCTGTAATATCAGTACATATGAGTTTTATTCAGTTTGACAGGGAATGTCATGTTTTTTTAAGCTTGTGCCTCATCTCCTATTATGTGCAAGCAGTTTAAGGCAACCTTTTTTTAGACTATAGATACTCATTGATGAGTGTCTTTGAAATTAGATTTATGATGGGTTGTCAGTTTTAAAGACTTGGAGTGATTCAGGTACAGCCCTAATTGAAAGCATTCTATAGTTCAGATGGCCTGCTAACTAGACCATAAAAATTTTAATCGCAACTGCTTATTTGATAAGTTTATTTGGTTCAGTGACTTAAAAGTGGAATTCTTTTCAGAAAGAGACATAAAACATTTTTGCAGTTGACTCTGCATCACTGATTGTATGAAGAAGGAAAAACGAGTATTTGCATGTAATTGGAATTCATGCAACACAAAAGGTGAGACATTGCTGCTTTGTTGTTAAAATTGTTGTTAATTTGCTTTTTGGGCTGATTAGACAGAGCAGACTGTCCACTGATATGAATATTAATAGTAATGTCTGTCTATGTCGATCAAACAGTGAACTGGCAACTCATCAAATATATTTTTTCCTTCTTCTACTGCAGCCTGCAGTCTGTGCTTAGATGAGCTCTGGCACACTCTGACCCTCAATAGAAGTAGTAATGCATCAGATGAATGAGAAAAATACCAATTTATGGCTTGCTCTTCAATATTACCTCTAAAACAAGATCATTCAAGAGTTGATGAGCAGCGGTTGGTCTGAGCCTTGCCATTTCCTTCCTACACAATTTTGCTCGATTCTAAACTCCCTTCAGGGATACGTTTCGGCTTTCTCCCATTGAACTGGATTTCTCCAGTTTAATTTCAGCCAGGGTAATCTTAGAACAGAAGATGTTGTGAATGATAATATTTGTTTTTTTTGGCTGTTATAGAATTGCAAAGCGACCTGTAGTTTGGCAACGGCAGAGGAGGAAGTGAAAAACGCCGTTTCTGTCAGCGTTATCAAATTATGCTGGATCATCTCGTTCATTGTCTCAAACTGGCGCAAAAATTTGCCTCCATCCCTTTTATACGAATTTCCCTGCACTACAGACACATTTGACTACTTAATCACTAACAAGAAATATTGAAAGACAATGCTTATTTTTTGAGCTCTAGTTTGTTTACTAGTCTCATCAACATAGTGCTAAGTGTCATCTAGCATTTTCATTTTGCATATGTAAGTTGAAAATGTTGTCAAAAGCTACCAAGATAAAAACCCATCCATGCTACAAAGATGTCACTGTAGCTGAATTGATACTGCTCTGTATGACTATGCACCTCAAATCTATTCTGCAACATCAGTCCTGCCATTGTTTTCTTACAGAAGTCATCCCACTGTGGGTGAGTCACATGTCTGTTGCTCATCCTGCCATTTAGAGCATGAATGGTGTAACTGTTAAAGATGTTTTAGGATGCTTAGCAGATGCACTGTCATATAAATATGACCTGCCATGACAATTATTTGCGACCACTGGCCTAAAATAAAGTTAAATAGTTCACCTGAGATACAAAAGCCATAAAAAAAAAGATTACACTAAATCTTGCAGTAATATAATCTATGACAGTTGTGTCATATCCAAACTGAAAGAGAGCAAGAGGTGTGTGGTAAGTGGGAGCTTTAAGAAATGTGTCTGCAGACTGCATGGATATGATTTCCTCCAGGCAAAGTAATAACACTTATTACAGTCCTTTTAGGGACTCCTTCAGAGTGGAACCAAGTTGTTTTCCAAGTATGACTCTTTGGGCACCTTGCAGCTGAGAGATGGAAACTCAATCTTTAAATAATTGTGTCTTACATGATACTCAACCAATGGAGCTGGAAACAATTTCTCTCAGCTTTTTGGGAAAATGATGCCATTTTAAAGTATATGTTGCAGAGATTACTGTTCGGTCTCTTTGAAAAGTGGTAGAAGATTGAACGTTTTAGGTATAAGTGCATGGTTTGGTTTTAGAAAATATTTTCTGATGCTGTTTTCTTGTACCACCATCCACAGCCTTTCATAAACAGACTCCAAAAAAAGATACACTTCTTAAGTTTTTATGTGTTTGCTAAATTATGTATTAGGAACACAGTCTTGGGAGAATATCTATGCTTTTGCTAATAGTATTAGCATTTAAAGCATGTTTACACTTTTGGTTTAACAAAATATGCACAAACATGCACCAGCAAGCACACATATAAACATGTAAGATCCACAAGCATAGGATAGTATATTTACAGCATATTTCTTCTTCATAAAGCATTTTTGAATTTGAATTGGAGAGTAGGAAGTTCACGTTTTAAAATAAAACACTTATTGGTCTTAAAGGTATTTTCCTGCAGAAATTTGTGCAAGAAACGGATTTGTTCATATGACTCCTTTAAGGATCCTCTGTGTGCCCCAGGGTCAGTGAGTATTGGAGATCTGGGATGATTATCATCAAGAATTCATCAATTAAGTTGTCAGCAGAGAACTTAAGTCCTCCAGCTACACATCAAAGACAGATAGCCAATAATACAAAGTTATGACTCATTTTCTTCATTTTGAATGGAAAAAGCAAAAGAACTGCAATAAGTCCTAATGTAATACAATTAAATAATAGCCCTGCACAGTGAAAAAAGCTATATTATTAAAAATTGAAAGGACTTTCATCAACACCTATGGGTTTCTTAGAATCAGACAGTCTGCAGCTTATGTAAAACGTACATTTACTTTTGTACTCAGTAGCTTACTCTGTAATTTTGCTGTGCATATAGGAATTGGAATAGTATAAATTAATATGAATAAAAATAGTAAGTTTGCTGAAAAGTCACATTAAGTTTAACTTAAAGGAGATTGATGGATATTTTAGCAGATTTTCCATCCAGGTGACCATTAAATTTGCAGAACTTTACTATTTACTATTTTGAGATGAAAATTTTGTTTCTTTCCATTAGAACTATTTTTCTGTAATTTTATGTTATAAAATAACAGTGAGTGTTATCTTCCCCATTCTCTCCTCTGCCTCTCCCTTTATTTTTTGACGAGCTTACTACCCTTTTCCTGAGCTCTCAATCTTTCTCGATCTCGTCTTTGACATTTCTCATGATTATTTCCTAATTCTCCCTCTTTTCCTTCTATCTGTATCTGATTCACAGTGTCTGAGCTGAGATGTTGGAGTTGAAGCTTTTCAACTAGATGAAATATAGTGTGTAGCTCTGTCTAGTTATTTTGTGTGTAGAATTTGCCTGTTCTTGATGTGAGTATGTTGTTCCTGAAGGTATAGATTCATATTTTGTTGTAATCTTGCCGCCTAACTCGTGCTCACCTAAACTGGAAGTTTTTAAAAGTCTGATTGATTGAGGACTTTCCCTCAATCAATCAGTTTTGCATTTGCTTTTTGTGTCTATCTTTTCTAAAATCCCAGTCTTCTGGACTTGAACCACCATTTGTTGGTGTAATGACCACTGAGCTGCTACTTTGAGTCATAACAATGAAGTACAGATTTAAGATTGATTTTGCTGTTCATTTTTGAGCTTTTTCAGCTAGACTCGAGTTAGACAAAAAAAATTACATTGACAAAACAATATTAGTATTTCTATTTCTTCCAAAATTCAAGAGATGCCAGAATGTCAAACACCACTTGTAAAATAAATAAATAAACAATTTAAAATTATTTCAATGGTGACAAGGACACTTCCACAGTATGAAGGAAAAACAAAAAAGTAACATGTTAAATGTTACAGTTTGAACAAAAAGCACAATCAAATCTCAACAAGGTGATTAAGTATCAAGCCAGAGATTACAGGAGAGGAGTTGCTGCCAAGCAGAAGTAAACTTGAGACGATGCAAGCAATTTATAATGATACACAGCCAATCCTCCATTTTATTAAACCATACAACTCAAGGATATCAAAAAATGTCAACACTATCATTTAAGTAAAAGTATCTCCTTACTTTTTTCTCACATTCAAGGATTCAAACATGTAATTATTCTACTGAATTAAAAGAGAAGTTCATGAGTCAGGATTCTACACATTAATCACTCTTTAAAGTTGAAAAGCCATAGGTTATAATTAATTTTCTGATTTATTTCATTAACAACATAATGCTACTGATATTTGAAGGACTCTCACTTTTTGACAGCCATTCAGATAAACTATGAGCATTACAAGGTTATTAAAAATATATATTTTGAAGATTCCATCTGCATTGATGCTTCTGAGGGAGTTGCCAGATGAGTTAAATGAGGTTAAAAGTCACCTCTGTGTGCTACACAACTCATGCAGATTATTTTGTGAATACAGAAATCAGGCCACCATGCTGACAGAATGTTGACCCATGTTTCTAAAACCACCAGTCATCATGGCTGTACCAGCTGAATGAATTTGATGGTAGAGTTTGGGGTTTCCACACATTGTTTACACATTTGTGAATTTGCCATGCTTGCATTATCTGTCACAGACAAATTTATGGTATGAAGATGTCATGTCTGTTTTTAATGTTGCACAGCTGCATGCATATCAGTAATCTGGAACGCACACAGGGATTTGTACTGATAATACACATCTTTGCAAAGATTAAACTACTATGCATGCATGTGTCAGTGTGTGTTGTGTGCTGCATGTAGCCGTGCATGCTAGCCTAACTACACTTCTGGGCCTCTGTCTCCTTTTTCTTTTCGGCAGCATAATGGGCTTTGTAAGATAATACCCAAGAGACAACAATACTTCTGAGCTAGAGGATTGGGAAGCCGTCCCAGTTCACAGCATTCATTGGTTTGGCTCAAAGCTTGAGCTATGATTGGAAAATCAGGGAAACCTGAATTTACCAACAATGATATTAAGTGTTGTCATGGTTCTTTTTACCTGATCATGTCCTTGCTTTTCAGTCTTTTTGTTTGTAGTTTTATAAGCTATTTTTGTATCATTGTTATTTGCTGCTTACAATCAGAAGGCTAACAATGAGAGTCATAACTAATTATTGGAAAAGTTTTTTTTTATTACTTGCAGAAAAAGAGGGGCTTTGGCAGGTGTCAGTTGTGCTCTAGTTATGTCTATAGCGTTTTCTCTGCCTTCCATCGGGTATTGTCTTAGTTTGTGACAGATGTTTTGTAAAATTAAGATTTAATAATTTTAACAAAGTAGAATCACTGAAGACTAATATACATTACCAGATCAAGACAAACAAGAGTTTAATTAGATTCAAACTTTGGTATATTTGACAAATTAAATACAATAGTCAGTGCTTGTCATGATTTAGTTGGTTTAACATAACCTTTAATTCCTGTCAGATGTGTTGGACTATTGCAGTGATTACTGTCTTTCTTTGTTAATCCTGGCTTAACTGAGATGTAGACTGTGGCTAATATAAAAAGACAAATATGTTCAATCTCAAGTGATTTTGCAGTTCTGAAGAACTGCAAGTGAACTAGATAGAAGGGTGAATCATTAAAATAAAAATTAATGAGAAAAAGATGTAACAAATAAATATTTTTAGAAAAATTATGCCATGTGGTATTTAAATCCATGAACATAAGATGCGCAGTACGGACACACTACACACAGTAAAGTAAAGGGTACACAGGTACAATAATAATAAAAAAGATATTTATTGTATATACATATTCTAGAAAGTATGTTTAAATCTCTACAAACAGTTTTGGATATGGTGCAAAGAGTGAACAGCGACTCTGCTTTTTACAATATTGTTGTAGAAAGGATCTAAGTTTAAATGTGTACACGGATTTTCTTAAAGATATTTTCTGTTTGAATAAAAGCCATGCAATTGTTTGTAGTCATTTAGTGAATATCTGCCTGTAATCTGATAATATACATTTTAAGAAAAAAACTCATTGACCTTCTCTTTTTATACTGCTTCTGCATGATTGTATTATTTACTTTTTTGGGGTCTCTGGTTCTGGTTAAATTTATCATAATCTTACTAATGTTTCCATTTGATATTGATCAAATTTTAATTTATAACAAAATAGTTACATTAACAGCCAGATAAATTAATGAAATAAATAAAAAAACTCACATTAAACACTTAGAGGTAGAGGTATTATATGGGCATAAATTATGGCTTTGGCAGTGAAGTGTATCAGCTCTCTTGGTAATTGCTTTGGTGTGGGAGATGTTGTGTTGTGGAAGAGATTGAAATAGATAGCATAATTCACTTTGTGAAGGATGCACTGTTTATTAGAGATCTATCAAGTGAGATGGGGGTATTGCACTGTAACTTCACAGTACCTGGGCTTATTTATTGCCATGGCTTGATGCCTCTAGAAGGTCTGTAATGGAACTGATAAACAGAACAATTATGCTTGGAGCTGTTTTAGCTCGTATTGATAGAACATTTGCCACTAAACCATAAAATGTCTTGCCTCCATTTGAAATGACAGGTTGTAGTTCATGGTGTCCCACTTCCTTTGCCAGTTTGCTTATGCAGCCAATTAGGATTGTACAGAAGAAAAACAAAGGTAAGATCTCAAACCTTTAGTTGCCCAGTCAGCATTTTATTTTTCTGTTGTTTTTTTTTCATTTACTGCATTTTAATTTTCTAATAATTTAATTAGTTAGCCTTCATTTTTTTCTCCCATAGAAAGACCAGCTTTCTTTCCCATTGAATGCAGCAGTGACAAACACTGCCACATCACAGTTTGCTTTGGATTTCAGTAAATCCTGTCAAGTTTACAAAGTCTGTCAGTCAGAAAAGCCATCATTTTGCCTCAGAAGTCACAGGACTGATTTTTCCCCTCCTTTGTAGTTGAAGCATATCATGGGTTTTATACTGTCATTCAATAGCAACTCAGGGATGGTAAACAAACAGCAGAACTGGCAGCTGACATTTTCAATCTATCTGACCTAACTTTTAACTTCCAAAGTAGGTTTGAAACAAAAACTTTTACAGTAGCTCTAAAGTATTTATAAAAAAGAAAACATCTGTTTCTTTATTGTTTCAGCATTTTCTGAACTAATTAATGCATTGTTTAATTATGTCCTGTATTTAATCAGGTATAACTCATTTGAGATTGAGATCTCATTTTCAAGAAGAACCTTGACAGAAATCTGCAAAATGTCAGAGCAATGTTTGATACTAATAAGATATCTAAAAAATATGAAACATTTTCACTCCTAATTCCCCCTCTGTTGCCTTTACATACTTGTAGTTTGCAAAAGTAGTTTATCTGGAATCTGGAGTTTCTTATCACTTCTGTGTACTGTACCAGCTTTAATATGGTAATACAAACAAAGCAGAAGTACAATGTTTTATTGTATTCCTTTATAGTTACAACATGAAGTCTCCCTGTTAAATCAACCCAGTTTAAAATTCTGTAGGCCACCTTCTCATACTTCTACAAACTTAAAAATAGATGTTGTACTTCAGATGTGCTGAAGCTCAAGACTAATGTTGAGAAACATAATTTTTGCCTTTTATCCTACCTTTTCCTCCACTGCGACATCATTTTTAAAAATGTAATTTAACAGAGCCATATGAGCTTTTGTCCTCCTACCTGAAAACTCATGGGGAATTATATGACAATTGGCTTTATATTTAGTCTCAGAAATGAATTCCTGACACTGTATCTGCATTTGTTTGTGCATGCCAGTGTATGTGCTTCTGAAAGATTCTGTAAACTAGTCTGAAAAACATTTATCTTAATCTCTAAATACAGGTACAGTATTTTTTTCCACTGCAGTGTTAGAAATGGTTTGGGCACAGTTGTAATTGTTAAGTGAATATGATGCAAAAACAAAACAAACAAAAAATACTCGCCTTTAAAGAAAGAGGTAACATTTAAAAAAAAACAAAAAAACAAAGTGGTTCTTTTAAGATGCTTTTCCATCCATCTGTTCGTCCGTCCATTTTCTTGCATTTATTTGGGTTTGGGCAGCAGCCTAAAGTAGGGAGAGCCAGAGATCCACCCCCAAATGGGTGGATGCCTTGATGCCATGGGAGATTCAAGGATTCTTCAAACATGCATGAATGAGTCAAAGGGGATGAGCTCAAAAAGTGGATTTTTCATGATGCCCCATTTTAATGTTTCTAAAAATGTATTTTTTTCAATCTGGAGCAGTTAAAGAAGAGAATGGAGCTTGGGAAGCTGAAATACCTAGGCCCAATGCAACTTGACATGATATTGGCTGGTGTTTGCAAAGCAGCAAATACAGGAGCGCCATGTATTTTCCAAGTGCCGATTGACGATGCCCCCAAGATATAAGATAAAGAAAATCTAGTGACATTAGCTTCTTCGGTGGTGCCAAGGTAGCTTCTACTTCTAAGGTGCATATTATTGCACTGAGGTGTATTTGGTGTTTGAACTAATAAAATAGGTAGTTATAAGTAATAAGTTTTCAGAGGGATCTCAAGTATTTACAGATATTAGCTGTTCAAAGCCAGCTGTGGTCCCGAGCCACCATGAATACTGGGAATCCACTGGTGACACAGAGGGAAATTTATCCACTGGAAGTAACATATTGATTGGTCAGAACTGATTTTCCATAATATAGGTTATGTATATAATGCAGGGCTTTTTGTCACCAACTGTGTGTGTAACGTGTTTCGTGTGATGAGGAGCGCTCATAAACGGCAGAGAACAGATTTGAGGTGAGACAGGCAATTTTCTTGCCTCATGACAGGGGGCGCTCATAATCCCAGACATTGTGACTCCACAACTGCAGAGTAAGAGACAGTAACGGTGAGCTAGCAACACAGTCAAGTCAAGTGGAGCGATATATTATGGTTTTCTCCTCTTATCACAGCAATCGCTTATTAATAATCACAAAATAAACATTAAGCCTAAAACCATACTACTGCCACAGACGGAATGTTCTGCTCTTTGTGTGGGAATATTTAAGTGTTTTTTTTTTGTGGCATTGTTGTCAGTAACTGCGCTGATACAGAGAGCGAGAAAGAAGTGGTTTTGAGTTGTACTTTAATTGTTTTTCCCTTTGCTATGGTGCACAGCACGAAATTAGCACTGACTATGAACCTCACCACACGTCACTGCTTAAAGTTATCTCAGGGGAGAACATCTTTGTTTCCCCTTCAGCAACAGAAGTAAAATGTAGAAACAATCTCATTTTTCATGCTGGTCATTTTTCTACACATTGTCACCTTCCTAAAATAATGGCCAAAGTAATTTTTTGCCAAAAGTTTTTTTCTTCTTTTTTTTTTATTTGCCTAAAACATCTTTTGGAAAGAAAGAAGTGGTGATATATTCATTTACTTTATTATTATTATTAAATTTTTTTTGCCAAAGTCATATTTGGTAAAACGGTGGCTTAAGTTATTACTTTAGGAAGGTGATAATATAAGACATGAAAATGGCAGAAAACGAGGAAGGCATAGTTATGCCCTCAGATATCATACTGATACAGATTATCACACTGCACTTAAACGTTTCGCTGCCAAAGATGAGATTGCTGAAATTGGTATTAAAGATAATCTATGGTAATGTTTAATGCATAGGAACACATATTTTTGTTATTTATAGAATGTCTTCTATGAAGTTTGTAAAAAAAAAAACATGATAACTAACATGACCAATATCTCACAGTTTTGCGTTGTTTTATTTATGTAATGATATTTTGTATGTATTTACAATACCTGCTGTTTAGTTTACAAACTGCTGTTAACAGATGTAACACACTCCTTTTCAGTGAATAAGATAAACACAGTTTGAATGTAAAAAATTGCAAGAGCTTAGACCATGCCTGATCTTAAATGATAACTTTCTCCATCTATAGCCAGACATCTTCGCTGCCATGTTCTTTTTCTTTCACATTATGACAAAAGCTTTTCCTGAGCAGTGACATTATTACTGATAATGATTTTGTTTTTTATTTTAACTGCAGTCATGCATCTCTGTGGGAACAGGTTGAAGTGAGGCAAGAATTATTTGGAATACTGTTCCTTGCTTTTCAAATAAATGCTGTGACATGAAAAATGTTAGTACTTTTCATTACACTTTAGTATTTTTCATAATACTGTTCCTTGCTTTTCAAATAAATGCTTTGTCATGAACAACTTTAGTATTTCCAAGATGGTCTCTCAGGAGAGAAAAGATAAAAAGCGGGAGAAGTGTTGTGAAGAAAATGACAGGTGAAAGCATTGGGTCTTTCTTTCAGGAGAGGTAGCATCACAAATCATTAGACTCCAACAGTACAATTTACATTTACACTTCCTTTTAGAATTTCTTTGTAAAGGTTCGTGAATGAGCACAATTGGATCAATGAGATCCACTGGGACATAAAAAAATAAAGGCAGATCTTTCATATTATGACCAAAATACGTTAATCTGGAAATATTTATGTTCTGAAAATGTTTTTTTCTTTTTGAACCAAATGTTACATTGAAAAGACCAAACCTCTCCTCCTGAAAAGGCAGTATTATGTGAAATTGACTTTTTTGAGCTGTACATCATCTTATAATATTATTCCCTCATTAGAAACATACCTGGAGTGTTGCCTTGATTATTTCATGAAATTTTAAGAAATCCTTCAATCTTCAGTGGCAACTATTCATCTGTGCAAAGTGATTGGTGGAACCCAGCACCGCCCTCAAAGACGAAGCTCCTCCTCTGAGCTTTATGTTCTCCTGCGACTTCCCCACTACTGCCCCACTCAGTTCCTTCAGGTAGTAGCAATTAGCAAACACCTGGTGGAACATCTGCTGAGCCATTTCTCAGTGCAATGCTGTTAAAAACATTGCTAAAAGCTTAATAGAGGAGCAATGTTGTGATGACTTCATGATGATGGAGTGTCGGAAAGAGCAGGATTTTCTTTAAGGGACAGAGTCCAAATTTCAAACCATTTACTAAGTCAAATTTATTTCAAATATACAGCATTTTATAACAACTGAAGGTAACATTGTTACTCGATTGTGCTGTAAAATAGCACTACATTGTATTATGTTTCCCAAAAACATAATACTGCCCCTTTAAGAACATAGCCCAATTTCTCTTTGTTTAATTGTAATTTTTCTGTCTCTGACATTAGATTATTGACGTAAACATATTTGTTATCAAGATTCATAAAGAAGAGTCATTTATTGCCCCCACCCGGAACATGTTTTTCTGCTCCTTGTGTCTTGTCGCTAGTACTTTTATGAATCATTGCTTGTTAATGGAATATTGACTATTCCAGTCACAGCTGCAGAGAGGGAAGGGGGCAGCTGGAAGTCCCAGGGAGACCCAGACCTGTGGTAGATCCATTATTCATGGTTCACCATGGGCTTGTAGTGAACACTGACATCCGACCTGCCTAAATCAAACAGGGCCAGTGAGTTTAATGCCCCCTGGGAAATGTCAGGTTCAGGTAAAGGTGGGGGTGACTGACTATTGCAAGACGGGTAGAGTAGAGTAGTGGTGGTGATGGTTAGATCAAAAGGGGTGGGGGTGGTTTTTGTTCTGTTCAACTGGCTTATTTTCTTCAATTATTTTTTCTTCTGTTTTTGTTTTGATAAGAGATCAAGTCAAGCTCAAAATGCATGCTAGGTGCTTCTAACTAAATGGTGTCAAAGTCTAACAGCTTTCACTGTGGATGTTAAATGTTCAGATAAAAACAGCAAGGCCATATTAGTGCCTTGTCTCTGTCAGGGCTATGTAGATGTGTAACAGTAACAAGGCTCCATTCAGCCCATCAGACAGAAAGTGACAGTGAACTGAAGCCAAGTGCTATACCGAACGAGAGGCTAATTGCCTTGGCAACAATAGCATTGAAGTAAGTTAAAATCACAGTAACTATTTGGAAACCTTTGCTGCTGTTATGTTTCTAAAGTGTTTTGGATGAATAATTTACTATTCTCAAATGGCAAAGGAAGTCATACATAAAGCAAGCTATGTATTGTCAGGAGCATATATTTTTAAAATGAATTACAGAGAGAAAAGTAAATATTAAACATTTTTCCAAAAATATGTTTGTAATGGACTGATTGGCATGAAATTCACATCAAGTAATCAAAACAAGTAGGTCAGTTAAGTTTTATGTAATAAAGGCACATGCAGTAACCATTGAAAAAATATATAAACAAAGCTGTATAAAGGTGTTGAAAGACAACAAAATTCCTGACATTTGTTGATATTTAGTAAGCAGTTCTGTAACATTGTAGTCAAATAATATATGCTGATTTGGACTTAATTGATTGGCCTATGAAATAATTTCTCATTACCACAAGAAGCATTTCATGATTAGTGAAAGAAAAGCATTCTCCAAAGACCTATGCAACCTTATCATTGGAAAACATATTGATGAAACTGGATAGACTTTATGTTCCAGTGAAAACCTTAGAGGCCATAATCTGGACGTGGAGAGAACATAATTTTATCATAAACAAGCCACGGGCAGATTCTCCTCTCAATACTTCTGAAGGCGGCGTCAAAAAGTAATCAGCAGAGTTGTCCAAGATCCAAGGGAAGTGGTCAAAACACAACCAGAAAGATCTGGAACTAGTAGATTTAGTTTTCCAATGTGAAAAAAGCTATGTATTCAACCACAATGATGTCTACCTGCTCACTGCACCATGCTGCAAAAAAGAAAGTTTCCTATAGAACCTTTGGAAAAGTCAGTTTAATACTGAAAATATTCATTGTGCTCAGATGTGACCAGAATTAACTCTGAATTGCAGAGTTAATCCACTATGTTCAGTGGCTGGAATTCACTGCACATCACTCCAAAAACATCACATGAACTATAAAGTGGTGGTCAGAACATCATTGTGTGGGGCTGTCTTGAAGTCAGCTAGAAAAATTCAGATGAAACTAGGGCGGATTTTTGAGAAAGGTAAGGTCCCAAGCAGAAGCCATGAAAAACGCAATTGGTGTACTGGAAAAACAAATAAGGGTGCTAGAAAAATCTAACCTATCACCTCACTTAAATTCCTTTGAAGATTTATGGAAAGAAAATCCAAACATTGTGCATGAATTTTAGAGAAAGTTTGCGGGTCTACGACAGTATCCTAATTGGCATCATGTTCAACTTGATCTGTCTTTGTTTAATAACCCAAACTGAAAGTACTTATTTAGGCAGCCATTCTTTACCCAGCTTATTGGCCAAAGCCAACAACAACAGTGTTGTAAACAGAATTCAAACAGGGTTTGTTGATCTGCTGTGGGTTCATCCACACCGAAGCTTAAATGTTCTGCTGACTCAAATTACTCTGTAAACAAGCTAAATTTAAAGACAAAGCTTACTATTTCAAAACCTCTGAAACTGCTACTTCTATCACGGCTTGGTTTCTTCATAACTTCAGCCAGCATATTTAGCAAAAGTTGAAAATAACTATTTCTTCAGAAGTTGGTGGTTTTCTTCTTTTTCTCTATTTGTCCACTGGCAACATTTTCCTACTTTTGGAGTGACATGTCACATATGTTTAGCTCACTTTGGCTGTTACCAACAACTAGTATGAATTTCACCAGAAGAAAAATGACCACCTCATTGAGTATTTTCTCTACAGTGTCTGCTATATCATTGAACCTTACAATTCTTACCTGTAAATCCTTTTTCAATGTAATTTTCCCCCCATAATAAGCAGAACCGTAAGGCAGGTCGTTACTGCCTTATTTCTGCATGCCAGCTCTTTCTTGACTTAATTGTAGGAGATCAGTGGAATGTGAAGTCGTTGCACAACAACATAAGTAGAGTAATAGTTATTCTTTGTTAAGATATGGAAACTAATGATCCAAGAGGCTGTTTTTTTTTTTGCATGTACATGATGTGTTCCTCATTTCCAATAGACAAAGAGGCCCTAAGGTCCTTTATAATTACCCAAAGAGATGTTGAGTTCTTGGGATGCATGTTTATCTTCTTTGCTCGATACATCCCATGGGCAGCTGCTTTCCTGTTCCTCAAAAAAATCCTTAGTAATGCTGCACATTTTCTTTGATCCTTCAAGCAATTAAAATCTGGGTGAAATTTTCAAAACTATTTATTCAGATAACAATGAAGTCGTTTACATATAAACAAATCCTGCAGTCAGTGTAAGCATTTCAGGGCAAATACATCTACTGCAGAAATCCCGTATATACATTTCTCTCCGTATATACATTTCTCTCCGTATATACATTTCTCTCTGCAGATCTATCAGTTTGCAATTGTGTTTTATATTTACAAATGGACCTTTGTAATACATTGAATCTGCTTCTTTCTTTCCTTTCTTTTCCTTTTCCTTCTCTTTTTCCTTTCCTCCCCCTTACCTTTCCTTTCTTTAGTTGCCTCCTTTTATTTATTGCCTTGCTTCAGATTAATTCATTTGACAAACCAGTGAGCAAGAAAGGACATTAATTGCTACTCAAAGCAGAAAGCTATCATGGGAACCGTTGTTGTTAGAAAATGACGTATCTGTAAAACCTGCAAGGCGGTATGCAGGGATAACGGTATTCTTCAACGCACAGTCTCTTGGCTAAGCCTAAAAAGAAAAAAAAAGCGGCGGAGATTTGCTCTTCAACTGCCAAGACAGTGGATGTTTTTGTTTACTGGATGTAAGGCTAAAGACCTTTGACTCTAAAATGGCTTGTCCATAAACGCTTAATCATCATTCGACACATCATTATCCAGCGTAAAGTGTCAGGTTGACAATGTAGCTGTACTGCCTTCCTGAACCAAACTATCAATCAAATATTTAACAAATTCATTTGGATTTACTTGTACCTCAGTGTGAAAGCGCCTTTGGTGACTTTTTCTATAACGTCTAGGCCTGTTATTATTTCTAGAATTTAAGAAAAAAGTTTGCCAATTCTAATTTCCAGTAACTTTAATAGGTTTGGTTACCTCACATATTCTCTTGACAAATAAACACAACATGCTGCAGCATTTACCAGTCCACATGCATAGGATATATTTGACAACTTTATAAACTTCAACATGTTTTTCTCTGGTGGTTTAAAGAAGCATCGACACTAATGACCTTGCTCTGAATTTTATTTTTTCCTGCTTTTATAGAGGAATCATTAGTAAAATGATTAAAAAAGTAAACTGTTTCAAGTGCATAACCTGTTCAGGAGAATTTGCTAATTAAATTTCGGTTTTCTGCAATTCAAAACAATGCTTAGATTCTCTGCTTTTTTTTCACTTTCAGACAAGCTGTTGAAATGTCCTTTCTATTTAGACTCTTCTTGTTCTGTCAAAGACAATTATTCTTAAACCCTTGGAATATATTTTTTTAACACTCTATCACATTATACTATACTATAATTGAACACAAGTGCAGTTCTCCTGTTTGTTAAACATAATCTTGGTAAATGAAGCATGTATTTAATATTTTTTGTCGTTTCTCTGGGACACAATGACAAAGAAATTCTCATGCAGTCATTGTTTCCTTTGATCTTTAGAGGTTAATATAATACTAAGGAAAGACGGAATGCCAACTCAGTCATGCACACTTCACCAATACCTGGCACTCTTCTTTTAATGGTTGCTGATCCACTCTCTTGTTTCTCCTTCTTTTCTATCTCTTCCTAAACCTCTATGTCAATCTCTTCCTCCTTTTTCACTCCTTCTATCTTTTACAACACCATAGCCACAGCTGACACCATCCTTGTATGCTATTTAACAGCAACAATAATAAACTTTATAGCACTTTCACAAATAATTCAGTGTTGTAACAGCAGTACAAAAACAAAAACAACTTAAGATAAACGCTAAAGGCGCAGGAAATGAATTACTCACTTTATTTGTATTGTTCCTGAGCTGGTAAAAGAATCTATATATTCTGTATATCCCGATATCTTTTCTTTACTCAGAACACAGACTTTCCTCAAAAATGTTCCTTTGCAATAAGAACATGTGTGCCTTCTCTGGTCAGCCAGAATAGAGTGATTTTAATTGATTAAGCAGATTAATCATTTGTGCACCTGTAGTGTAACTTTGCTCATAGGCTGCCTTTAATTTTCTGTGTCCCTGAACACATTCAAAAACACAAACATGACACTATATAAAACATTATATTAAAAAGAGTTGTTTTCAAGAGGTATATTTTATCTGGTAAACAAACTTCATTGAAGTACTTTGTCTCATTTATTAAATATGACACTATCTAATAAACTACAAAGAAAACTTGCAGGCAGTGCTCCTCCAAAGGACAAAAAAGAGAAGGTGTTAGAGTGGCCTATGCGATGTCTGCACTTTAATCTGACTGAAATTATATTTTATGACGTTAAATGGCTGTTCATGCTTGAAAAGCTCTTTAGTTACCTTGGATAAAAAACAAGTCCACATAGAGGACTGTTGGTTTTAAAAAAACAATGATCTCATTGGAAATGCTTGCTAGCAGTTTTTGATGCCAACGATGTGACCACTAGTTATTTGATTTAAGTTACAATATTTTGTACAATATATGGACAGTTTGGTCTGAATAGCTTTTTCCCTTAAAAAGAAATAACTTAAAAACTGCTTGTGCTATTAACCCAGATTATCTTGTCCACCATGGCATTTAACATACTATTCTAAGATTTTACTCTACTTGCCGGTAGTGTTGAGGTACAGCTCAACAGGCAGAGGAACAGCTATTAATAAACAGCATATGCTTGAAAAAGTTTTTCTTTCAGCCTCTTCATTAGTCCTCTTCCAATTAGAGGATTTTGGGTTTCACACTCTACCTGACAGCCAGTCTTCAAACCGTACGTTTCTGTTATTTTTTATTATGATTTTATGAGTAAATGGCTTTTTGGAACATAGATAAAGCTAAAAAGGCAATGTATACCTATATATTATTTATTTAATCCTTTAACTCACTGTCCTACTTATGTGTTGACAGTCTGATTCTAATGGTGACAGACATTGCACCTACATGGTGTAAGCTCTTATCCACCACTAATCCAACGCAATTTTTCAGTCTATTTTTCAGTTCTATCTTGAAATCCATCAAATCTCAAAGTTCCTAATCCTCTCCTCTAAAATGAACTACACACATGGTTGCATTTAATAGCAAAAATTCTGTCTCTTCAGCTAGACAAAAAAAGCATCCATGCAGGTAGCCAACTCTGTTATCATTTGGACAAACCCCCCCAAAAACAAACAAAAAAGACATCTTCATGCTTAAACTCTATCTTGCAGACTACATTGTTGATTCAACCAGGCTGAAATCTTCTTATGATAGAAAGTTACTGTAAGCAAATTTTATCCTCTGCATGTTTAGTCTGTGCAATAAAATACTATCACTTTGCAAAATTATTTAGGAGAATATTTCTTGCACAGTGAAAAGTTCTTGGATATGTGTATGTAAATAATTCATGAAGAATAATTTAGTAAGCTTTGGACTTCTAGAGTCATTGCTAACTGCAGAAATATTTACCACCAAATCAAACATGTCTTATCTTTTGCAGTTGTGGCTATGAGATTTTTTTTTAGGAGGATAAGAAGATACACCACATTGGCAGGAGTACACAGACTGTGAAGGGAATGATTCTTAAGTCATGTAAATTTAATTGGAATGCTGGGAGAAGGTGATATCAGGTAACTGCCAAGCGATGTTATTTTTAATTGACTGGAAGAAATCAAAGTTGACCTAAAATCTTTAGTGGGACACAGTCATGCACAACCCACTCATCCAAAACATATTGTGGCTTTATGTATTGGACTTTACTCTTTATTATTATTATTATTATTTTTTAAATAAATCTGCATTATTCAATAAATATGTATATTATTGAAGTCATTTATTTCAATAACTCAATTTGGTGAAACACATTTGTTAATTTTTGATAATTAGACACAATGAAGTTTAGAAGCCTTTATTTCTGATAATTATGACTAACTGCTTACAGCTAATAAAAACACAACATTAATATAAAATTTTTTCATCAAACTAATCAATATAGAAATGTGAGTTTAATGAGAAGTGTACTTAATACATACGTACTACGTCTAATTTATTGAATATCACTGTATAACTTTGGCAGTAAAAAAGTGAAATACTTAAATTCCAATGTTTTACAGTTTTACTGTGGTTCATTCATTCATTTTACTGTTTTATGCAGTAGTTATAAACATATTTATATTCTCAAATACACTTGCACAGATGTTCAATTTATTTATGTGAATACGTGTGTGTATCTGTGCAAAAATACAACGTGAAAGAAAAGCATTCAAAGCTAAGAACTTAAACCTTGATTGGAATGGCTTTGGGCATTCGGCAGAGTTGAGAAAATTACTTTTCTGTTTGTATAAAAATAACAAATATTCCAACATGTGTACACAAATCCTATGACAAAGACTTACCAATATCTATACCCACAAACACTAACATATTAACCTGGGCAAACACACACGCACGCACGCACGCGCCCGCCCACCCACCTCCACATGTAAACACAAATCCTGGCACTGATCTGACAGGTGAGAATAGCTTACAGCTAGGTTAAAGGGGGAGCACACTACAAATGCAGGTCACCTCTCATGGGACAGAGACATTTTTTAGCAGTGTGCTAGAGAAACAAAAAACAGAAATACACAGAGTAATTTAATAATTGAGTTCCTCTCAATCCTTTGGTTGCCTGATTGTTTTCTTCTTTTTTCCATCTCCATTTACATTACAGAAGCAGCTTCTTTATTTAATCCTGCCTGGATATATGTCAGCAAGTAGTAGAGAGGTTGCCCTTCTTTTTTGATAAATTTTAATATTCTTTCTTTTTATACATCGATTTTAACAATATTTTTCTTTTTATACATCTTGAACTATTTTGTAACAGTATAACCAAAGACTTCACTGTATTTTATTGGACTCTTATTTGATTGACCAACAGAAAATAGCTTGTAATTGTTTAGTGTAAGAAAAATTGATTGTGGATTACAAATTATTTACTTATAAAAAATAAAAATTGTGTCATGCAGTAGTATTCGACTCCACATTGTCAACACTTTAAGTTTACTTCTACAGTTGAAATATTTTGGGGTATATTTGAACCATTTTTGCAAATCTAGAGACATTTTGTTGCCTTTTTTTCTTTGCAACATCGCTGAAGCTGAGTTAGATTACAGTTTTCAAAACTTGAAATATAAATTCAGTTTCACAGAGTGGGGGAGCCGTTCTAGCAGTTGAATTTGTCTTAATCTACCCTATTCCTCTCTGTGTACTCTACCTGTATATTGACCATTGTCTTACTAAAAGTGAACATTCAAATGAGTTTCAAGTCTTTTGCCACCTCTTACCCTCTAGGTCAGGGGTGGGCACTCCTGGTCCTCGAGGGCCGGTGTCCTGCAACTTTTAGATGCATCTCTACTTCAACACACCTGAGTCAAATAATGAGGTCGTTAGCAGGACTCTGGAGAACTTGACTGCACGTAGGAGGTGATTCAGCTGTTGGATTCAGGTGTGTTGGACCAGGGAGACATCTAAGAGTTGCAGGACACCGGCCCTCGAGGACCAGGATTGCCCACCCCTGCTCTAGGTTTTCTTATTATTGCTGTGAGCAACTTCCCTCTCTAACTTGTCAAACAAAATCTCCACATCATGATGCTGTTGCCACCACATTTCACCTGTGGTTCATGAGCAGTGCTACGTTGTTGTTGCCACACACAGCACATATTTGCTTTGTCCCCGAGAGTAAACTACAAACAGGACTTGACTTTCTATCTACAATGGCTTTCTCATTGTCCCACTTATAGAAAGGCAGTCCGCAACTGGTAGTTTTCATGTCAATAAAATCTCTTACCTGAGTTGTGGATCTTTGCAGCTCCTCTGCAGAGGTGCTATAGGTGCCTGAATGCTTCTCTGGTTAATGTTGTGCTTGCCTGTCAGCTTAGGCCTATGTCTTGTTACTTTGTCTTGGTATGTCTGCTTTTGTGCCTTTATCTTTGTATTTATTCAATAAATCTTGAATAAAAAGATTCATTCAAGGCTTAGAATATTGTTTTACCACCTAATCTTTTGTTAAACTTCAAACCACAAAGAAAAATATGTATACTTAGTATACATGGTATACAATATATACCTTTTTACTGCTTAGAAGACTACTGATGGCCATGGCTGATTTGGATAATTTTTAGTATCTTTCAGACTATATGCTTTATATATATATGTATATATGTTTTTGTACAATAAAATGCAAACTATGACATCAAATTTCATAAAATAGACTGAATTTACTGGCTCTGGCATGACAAAATAAAAAGTTTTTGTTAGGATTTTAGGCTGTTGTGTAGTTTGATTTGATTATAGTTTCATTATTATTTTGTGTTCCTTAGTTTGGTTAGAACAGTCTTGTTCCTGTTTATTTTCAGTTCAGTGCTTTCTTAATTATTCTAGCTCAGTATGTTTATTTCTTGTGTCTAGTTACTCTTAGTTACTCCAGTTTTAATATGTTTAGTTTGGTTTACTGCTAGATTCATTTTCTAATCCCCTGTGTGCTCTGTTTTGCCCGCCTCTCTCTGTTTCCCTTCTCCTCTGTCTGCCTTCTGCTCTCCTCCCTCACACCTGCAATCAGTTAGCTAATCAACCCAGGTTCATTGTTTTTGCATCAAACCTCCCAGTATTTAAGCACTTCTTTCTCAGTCTCTCCTCACTGCTTTCCTTCCCTGTCTACTTCTGTATTTCCTTTTTGGCTCTTTTTGCTGTGGATTACTTTTTGTTTCTACCCCGGCTCACTGTGATTCTTGTAAGTTTTGTTAATCATTTTTTATATTAAACATTCATCATTAACTCTCTGCTTCTGCTGCTCTTGCATTTGGGTCCTACTTTAAAACTACACCTTATGACATTTTTAAGCAAAACCAACATCCCAACAAACTTAGCTCCATTCTTTTCATCCAAATTCATATTTATGTTAAGATTTTTTTTCTTTAAGACTCCAGCTGTTTAAAATAAGAGCTCTTGAGAGTCAAAATACTATGTGTCTGCTGTTGTTACAAAAAGTTTTTTTGAGGATCTTGAATAGATGTCACTCATCAGACATGTTTCTTTTGTTGTGCAATGTGTGCACAAATGGATATCTCTAAGTTAGAAAATGGATGAATCTTTGGGACTGTCTGAAAGATGTTTTACAATACATCTTTTTTAGACTACATGAGCAATATGTGCTTATTTGGTTTAATTCTAAACAATGTTTTCATTTGGATAATAAAAACATTGGTCACCATACCAATTAAAGGTCACCATACCAAAATCATTTCCCAAAATCATTTTTTAAGACTAGGGAACCTGAGTTTGTAGTTGAAAAAAAGATTTTTATGTCTGTACTTGTTACTCTGAGAAGTTAAAAGCTTCTCAGAGCTGATGTGTGATGTCTTTAATGTCAAGGAGAGCTTCATTGACATTCCTTTCTGTTACTCAAATTCAAGGGAGGTGAAGTCTAACTAGAAAGACAGACTTTTAGAATGTGTCCAAGTTAGAAATGTTCACAACGTGTTGTCTATGCCCCTAGTTATTTGCCAAATTGTTGTTAGAAATTGTTCTGGTAATAGAATAGAATCTTTAAAAAATATCATTATGTTGAAGGTCTAAAACAGTATACAATCATCAAAGTGTAAATATTTATTTTAAGTCATTTATTCCTACCACAGACTCATTACAAAAACATTTACCACTGATCCATTAAAAGAAAAAATACAACTATATTTAAAAACAGTTTGTGCATTTTTACAGTAAAAATGCCCAAATCTACAAATTTGAAGAAGTTTCACCTACAATCTCAAACAGTTTTCTCTGTGAACTTATGGTTTTGCCATTAACAAGCTTAAGCTACACTAAAACCAAAGATTAAAACTGAAATTACTTATGATGTTAGTAAGGTCATGCAGTTAAATATGCTCATCGTTTCCCACAAACTTCATTAATGCACTTTCCACACATCCATTTGTGGATGTGTCTAAGATTTTTGGTTATCTTTCAACTATAACTCAAGACATGGCACCAAAACAGATGAATTTGCTTCTGCCAACATCTTGGCAAATCACAGGATTAGGAATAAGAAAAAGTTCTCTAAACATCTGGTCCAGCTGCTTTTCATCTTTTCTAATCATTTTGTGGAATTACAGCAACATTTCAAAGATAAAGTATGGCAAAACAGCCAATTAATTAAAGTTCCACATCTGTGATCACTGTTATCCACGGAAACATGGAGATTGTATTTACATCCATATCAGATTGATGTTAGGCTGATTTACTACAGGGCTGAGGGAAAACCAGAAAACCCAGAAAAAAACAGAAGTGCTTTGACATTTAAAACCCAATGCTCTAATGTGAAAAGGAGAAACTGTTAACGACTGCATTATTTTGACATTCTCTTTAGCTGATTGAAGTGTTATAGTGTAAGACTTGTCATCTCACTCTTGTTCTCTTTTTTTTGACAGGATATTGTATCAAACCTTAGAAAAACTATATGGTAACTAATGACATGAATGACATTTATCTGATTTAATAAATAGTTTCTCCTAAAAATCCATTTCATCCTGACAAATACTCTTTCTCATAAATTTCTTTCCACTTTCTTTAGGCTTCAAGAACAAAAACAGCCTCATTTAAAATTATGTAAGCGGATTCAGCTGAATTTGAGCTCTGGTATAAGTGTGCTACTTTGTTTCACCACATTTGGTTTTATTTTCTTTTTCAGTTGTCAGTATAGCACTATTTTGTACAGGACTGGCATGATATGTCAGGTGGATTTAGGGACTGAAGGTAGGGCTAATGGCACAGGCTAACAAGTGACATTCTCTCATTAAGTGGGAAGAATTGCTTGAGTGGCCAGTCAGGTGGAGGACATTAAACAAGGTCAGAGCCTCAGGCTGCCATGAAAAAAATAAGTGAAAAAGGAAGACAGGCAAAAGGACAAGATATTTGCTGCGCTTGGAGAAAGCTCTTCTCTCCTTTGGCTGGCAGAACATCATAGTAGAAGAGTTTGAAGTTTGGACTTTGGTCGCCACTGCGTTTGAACATGAATCTATTTCGGTCCTTGGCGGGGTGTGTGTGTGTGTGTGTGTGTGGTGGTGGGGGGGTGTACTTATAGAGGACCACTTTCACAGTATTTACTAACAAAGGGAGGTCATTTGAGGAAAGTGAGAACCTTTTACTGGTCCTTCTTTTTGCAGGTCTTTTGTTCTCTACTAGTTAGCTTTAGAAGTATGGTGTGAATTAGGTTTTGGTTAAAGTTAGGGTTAGGAATAGACTAGTAATAGTTAGGTTTAGTAACAATGTCTGTATTAGGCATAAATTCAGTTCCTAAAATGAATGGTAGTCAGTACAAAGTCCTCAGTCTGTATTGAAGTACAAGGATGTGTCTGTGTGGGCATGTGTGTTCAGTATGGTTTGGGTCGTATCTATTGAAACTGACTTTGCTGACCATCACCATGGGGCAAAGTGAATAGTCTCTTTTCTGGAGGGCTATGAGAGTTGCTAACAGAAAGGGAAATCAATAATGTCAATAGGATGAGCATTAGGAAGGCCAAGTGGCTTTAACAGCCCCATTGTCATTCTACTGTTTTTGAAAAGCCGTTTGTGGGCTGTTCTTTCTGCAGTCTTCAATTTTCAGACAGTTGAGGAAGACAGACAGTCATGTAGACAGGGAGACAAAGATGGAAGGGGAGAAACAAAGAAAAGAACCTTTGCAGATAAACAAACTGGAAGGCCATTCTGACATATCATCAGTTTGACCGCCTTTCACAGAGGGTTGAAAGGTGTTGCTTTTTCCAGGCCATCAACCTCTTAACTGAACTCTAGTTGTTTACTTATCAGCTTTAAACACTGCACAAATTTTTCTTCATCAAGGAGGCTGGTCTTTCTAAACCTTCATGTGCTATTAACTTCAATTATTCCACATTCATTGCACCATTTAAAATGCTTTTTCATTTAAGCAAATTCAGATTAACCACATCTCACTGAGGCTTAAGTAGAACTCTAATGAGCATTGCTCTTGCAGTGGCAGAGGAGGTAATAGTGCACAGGTTTCAAAAAGTTTATTGCCACATTTCTTGCATTCTAAAGTTACAGTATTTTAAGTCTGATTGCTTGAACGTGCCTAAATATCTAGAAAATCTTCTGTGTCTATCTGGAGTTTAAGTTGGTCTGCAATCATATATAAAATGGGGATGCCTTTACCTAATGGCTCTAGGTTACTATAGAGGATGCTGGGCAAGTCTCAGTAAGTGGGAGCTAGACCTACAAGACACATTACAATAAAAGCAGAAATGTAAAATCACTCATTTCTGAATATGGAGTACATATTCTAAGTCAGGTTTTTTTAAAAATCTTTGGAATTAAATGAAAAATTGGCATTAGAATATACTATGTTTTATGTTGTTCTCATATAAACTTATCACGTAAATGTGCCATTTTAATTGATTCCAAAACAGAGCTAATCCTATTTAGCTGTTGCATCTGTTGCATATCACTGAATGCTTCTCATTCAGTGATGTAAGTCTGTCTTTCTGCACTAAAGCCCTGTTCTGCCCTGTTCTTTATAGCCCTGTGTGCATAACTATTTAACTTCCTTGATTGAATTCAGAAATCCCAATTCCCTATAATACAAGTATGCATTCTTACCATTAGATAAATATAAGGGTATTTACTGACTCTAAAGAAAATGGATTCATTGTCACTTGTAATATTTCTTAGCAAATGTACAGTAACTGTTTTAAAGGTCATCTTCACAATGATGACTTTGTTCATCTCCTTGTACACTATTTGTGTATTCATTGGAGGCAAGACAATTATGCTTGAATAGAACATTTTCTCATCACCAGGCCTTGTCAGAGAGTTTACATGAATACAGTAATGTGGCGAGGTGACCTTAGTTAATATGCAAGGATCTGTGAATATGCAAACGAGTTTGGGTTTTTGTTAAATTGTTGTTGCTTAGTTTTGATTTGGAATAACTATGTTTTATTTGTAGATAGAATTTTAATGTCTGTGTTAAAGGTTTGCCTTTAATATAGATATTAAGTCATCAGTTTGCCCTCCATTACATTAACTAGATCGCTGGACTCAATGACATATCAACATTTGCCAGGAGCCAGTGTGGCTCACTTTTTTTGGTTGTGAGAGATGTCGTCTGCAAATTGCAATTATTAGGTCTTTGCATTGATGATAAATATGGTTATTTTCTGGGTTAATAAGTAGGATTTAAAAACAGCCTGATGTATTTTTTTAGAAGGCTTATGATCTGTGACGGATGCTGAGCTTCCAGACATGTTTTATGCTCTATGTTTTATACCAAGATGAACGTCAGGTTTCCTGTGCCGAATGCAACAAAGAAATACTCAAAATCAAACAGCCCCCTCCATGTTTCACCATTGGTAGAGTTTTCTTTTCTTTAAAAGTTTTATTTTTCTTCTGGTAGACAAAGAGCTGA
The DNA here is from genome assembly GCF_003331165.1 of Xiphophorus hellerii. Lineage (NCBI taxonomy): Eukaryota > Metazoa > Chordata > Actinopteri > Cyprinodontiformes > Poeciliidae > Xiphophorus > Xiphophorus hellerii. The sequence continues at coordinate 10,243,506 of NC_045691.1, read as the reverse complement.
TGGAACATTTAGGGCTTCTCAACAAGCATTTTTTCAAATTTCAGTTTAGCTTTTTTGTAATTTTCTGTCTACAGTGGAGCCCTCTTGGGTATTCAATCTGGCGTTGCATTTCCACATAACTCCAATTGAGTAATTATGTCTTTCCACACAAATTTCTGACATTAGCAGTTAAGAGTTCAAATCTCTGTTGTGGCCCTAAAATGTTGAGTTGTATTGTGTACTGTTCAGTTGTAACCTAACCCAAATTTGGTAGCTTAACTTATTAGCGTAGTTTTGCCTTACAAATAAACATCTGTCCTTTAAGTTACCTGCTGAAGTCAGATTTCCTTTCTGAGTGTGAGCAAGTAGAGCAGAAAACAGATTTTAGCTGTTAGGACAAGTTTTGAGACTTAGTCTATGGATATATTTGAATATGGATATATAGATACAAACATTACTCATTAGAAAACAGTTTGCACATGCTTTGTTTTACAACATTTGCACATATACATGCGATCACACACAAATCCACACACATTGAGTCATAACTTGATGTGTTTATAGCCATGGGGAAGTCCTTTATGCACATAACTAGATTATCTCACAGTGAGCTCTGATCAGCTTAATTTGGATTCAACCTACTTAGCCTTCCTTCTTCTGCCTGACTGTCTGTCTCTCTTCAAGTTTATTTATCATTTTTTTGAACTGGAATTGCAAAACGATTACTTGTATGTGTGCATGTCACAAACAAAATCTCTTGTTTTTGATGAGGATTACATTTAAAAATACCTCAATTTTTACTGTTTTTTCTGTTCGCAGTAACCTAGACCATGTCAAGCACAGTAGTTATTCTATTTTGTAAATAAATAAATCACATAAACTCTCATTGGTTTCTCAAAGAAATGAGAAACCAATGATGGTGCATAGATGGTGCACCATCATTGGTGCACTTTCTGCATAGATGGTGTAATTGTTGAAACTACATACAATAAGCTCATTTTGTCCTTGTTTTGGTAGAATATCAATGTCAAAATAACTAATTGTCTCTCAGTTATTTCCTTGATTGCAGAATCATTTGGGACCCCTCACTATACAGTACCATCCAAAAGTATTCATATCCTTTGAACTTACATGAATTTCATAGCAAATTTATGTATTGTGTCAACATGAAATAGTGCATGTGAAGAAAAAATGGTAAATGGTTTTCTAAACTTTTTCCAAGTAAAACCCTGAAAAGTGTAGCATACATTGACATTCAGCCCTATTCATGTTAATACCCCTAAATAAAATCCAGCTTTATAAATTGTCTTCAAATGTCACCCAATTACTCAGATGAGTTCACTCAATTTTGGTATAATTGTTACAAAATACTAGTGAACAATCAATATAATTAAAGACAAGCGCTAGCCACACCAGACAGCTCAAGGACAAATTCATGATGAAGTTTGAAGTAGGTATTAACAAACTGGTGCAAAGCATCTACTTCATTTAAAATAAATGTCACTACACACTAAATAAATAAATAATATGCCGATATACCAACCTCACTGCCTAAACATTGATTTTATTGTCTTGACAATAATTACAGTGGCAAGAAACATCCAAACGAAAGAAAAACATTTCAGAATAGAAGCTTGATGGTTAGACACACAAAAAAGTGTCTCATGACGTTCAAGTTGAGCACTAAACCCTTTCATGCACCTCACATTGAATCTTTGACTTGTCAAAGCGAATGACACAAACAGAAGCACATTTAAATTTGCAGTATACTCTTGTTTTCACTAGTGTAGGAATTAGTCATCCCTTGTGCTCATAAATTTGTGATCAGGCTCTATGTACTTATCGTTGTGACATGCAATGTGATTAAAATTGAATTCATTTTGCATTTTGCAATTTACTGTCATGTGTGTAGCTACATTAGGTACATGTTCTATATTTGCTCATTTACATAAATTTGATAATCACTAATCATTGGGACCAAAATAAATTTGTATAACCAATAAAATTTCATCTAGCTTTGCTTCATACAAAGTTTGAATCCTCAGTTATTGAGGAACAATTGATTAGTTAACTTTTGGCTGTAACAGATGTAATGCTCCATCTTGACATTATGAAGCTTAACGGAAATTGTCTCTGCTGTATACAACCCACTGCGAAGAGAGAAGTGCTGAGTTGAATGAGATGGCCGTTAATATGCAATGGAAAGGCTAATTTTCATCTGTAGTGATTTGTTTACTTAATATTTAGAGGGCAATATATCTGGAATCTGAGTGGTGATTGAATGGTAAGCAATAAGTCCCAGAATTCAGCCTTTGGTCATGGATGTAAGGTTTTATAACTTGTAATTTTTCCCCTTTTTGGTGATGAGCTTCAAGTCTAGTTCATTACTGAGGTTGAGTGAAAGAAAAGATGAGGGCAAAGAATCAAGAATGGCAAAGACACAAAACCAAAGGGAAAAAAAGGGTAAAGAGACACAAAAATAGCAAAGGAAAGGTACTAACAAAGAGACTACCAGAAAGCATGAAATCCTTAGCAAAAGAAGTGGGATAGAAATAATGAGGAACTGAAGGAAAGTGGGGATAAGTGAGGAATGGAGGAGAAGGAGGGCACAGCAAAGACAGAAGTGAGTAGGGTTGAGGAGGCACTGGGCCTGGGGGATTGCTGCACATTTATCCTCCTCTGCAGAAGGCTTCAGAAGCACTACCTCAAGAAAAGACTTAAAAGCAGGGTGGCGGCTGCTCAGTGCTGATCTGTTAATACCCACAGATACATGGGACTTCGCCATAACACTCTGGGGGTGGGGTGGAGTGGCACGGTGTGTAGGGGTGAGTATGTGTGTGTTTTTCCTCATGTGTTCCAGGATTGTATCATATTTCTGCAGAAGATATTTCATCCTTACCCCTAGCTTGGCCCATCTCACCCGGAGACATGAAGTAACTGAAGCGATTAAAAGATTAGATTGGACTATCATGTGGTTGTGTGTCAACGTTTGCCACCTTAAGCTGCTGCTGCTGTAAGGGTGGGGTTGGGATGTTGGATGAGTTAGACTACCCTGTTTTAAGATCCTGTATATATAGACTTTTACCTCTTGGGAATCAGTGTAAAACACCCTCAGAGTCTCAATATGCAGCAAAAATATACACACTGGGAGGTGGAAAAGCTGCATGGGATTTGAGATGGATGTTGCAGAGAGGACCCTGTCATGTGATCTCAGAGGTTGTACATTATTAATTCAATAAATGTAATCTAGAGTATTTTTGTATTGTGGGACACAGAATTTGAAAGATGTTGTATTGACAGCAAAATAAATACAAGTTTGATTTCAGAAATTCCTGAAAGCCAACCAGATTTTCTATAATCATGCACCCTATACAACGTACTTTGTGGAATGTAGTCGCAAGCTTCCTCCAGGTCCACAAAGCACATGTAGACTAGAGAAGCATACTCATGTGAGCCCTTTAGCAATTCTGTGAAAGAAGACAAACTGATCCCATTTTTTACGGCCAGGACAAAACCCATATTGCTCTTCCCAATTCCAAGATTTTATTGTCAGTCACAGTCTCTCTTTCTAACACCCCTGAGTAAACTTTCTCAGAGAATCTAAAAAGTCTGATTCTCAATAGGTCGTCACACACATTCTCCTGTCCTGCTTCTTCTTGTTTTTTTTTTTTCTCTAAGTCGGGACTACCATTTTTGTCACAATGTCCAGATTCTTCAGCATTTCAGGCCACATATTATTCACACCTGGTGTCCTGTCTTTTCTCAGGCCTCTGCCACAGTGATTGAATCACCTTCTCCTGGGTCTTCAGTATGTACCTCCTCCAAGGAATACATCGTGATTGGATTGACAATAGTACTAGGCAAACTTGCCTTTTTTTTGTCTACATAAGCTTCGTCAGAGTGGTTTCAGATGGTGATGCCTGTGGGTAGGAAAGATATCCTGTAGGGTTCTGTATTACAGTGGCTCTGATGAAACCTCAGTCTGAAGAAAATCTGTTGTATCATAGTCACATAAAGTAGGTGGTCAGGGTTTTCTATTATGTTCTTCATTTTAGGACACATTCTTGTGTGAACAATCAACCCTGAAGGGTTCCAGAGCATTATATAGAACAAAACTATTTTATTTACTTGCTTATGTAGTTTTTTAAGTCACTGGCTGCTAAGATGATCACCAGGAAAGCCTATCTATAACATATGTCATGGACATGTCAACATTTATGTCATATAAGTGTCCCAACTCTGAGATACAACATATATCACACTTAATGGCCGAATAGCACAACAATTCAAAAATAACATTGGATATTTTGGGGGATGCTATGAAAGCATTCCGTCTAAACTGATTAAGATATTCTCCCTCCAAATGCTAGACTGTTGGACTGACAGCATCTCAACTCACTTTCTAATTAATTATTACTTGATCAATCATAGTCTAATAAACCTAAGTGAACATCTGGCTTTAAAAATAAAATAAAGAAAGACATATGGGGGAAAAGTTATTTACCCAATCCTGACACAGTATTGCACTGTATTTTGCACCTTCATCCTGATGCACACAGATTTTACAAAATGGGAAAAGAACAAAAGTAACATACCTACTTGAAAGTCAAGACAAGGCTTAATTCTCCACAAAAATGCACTCAATTTCCTTATGGCCAGGTGCACACATACCACGTTTTGCAACACCAACATTCTAACATAGCAAAAACTTTTTTTTTTTTTTTTTTTTTACTTTGTATGTTTGTGTTTTGGATGTTTCAGGGTTGGAATAACAAAGAAGTATTTTTTTTATGTCTTATTTTATTTTAGGAGTTAAATAATACAGAACCTACAAAACAACATAAAATAAAATATGATGATGGTAAAAACGAACAATAATCAGTAAACAAAATGCTACACAAATAAACCTAAACCAAGGAATTGAGTTAATAGATTGATTTATTGAGGTAACCACACAAAATAAATGCTCTCTAAATTTGCAGTATGTAACTTTTATAAAGAATATGCTTTTTTACATATTTATTAAAACTATGACTGTGTCATGACAGTATAATATGAGACAGATAATCAATGAAGAGATTGCGCTCCTCCACACAGATTATTTGCCTCATACCCTAAAATGTCACAACATAGTCACACTTTCAAAAGATATGGAAAAAAAAATATCAAAGTTACATGCTGTAACTTTCAAACCTTCTTCCTACTTTATATTGGATTAAATAGAGTAAACAACCCATGAAATGCAAAAAATGTGTTCATAATATCACAACAGCTAAAAATAGGGGGAAAAAATTGAGCAAGATGACAAACGGGTTTAAAACTTAAAGAATATCAGACCCTGCAAAGAAGCTGCACTATTCCTCCAAAACTTTCTTAAAACATTAGAGCCCAGAGCTGCTCAGCAGAAATCTCCAATATATATATATTTTTTGTTTTTGCAGTAATTTTATTTACTCTTTTACTTAAACTCTCATAATTCTAGACATTTGTTTACTGAAAAATTCGTTTAACAACTAAAAACATTATTTGGGGCGAAAACAGGGGAGTCAAGCAACGTTGGTGCTAAAATTGTCTTTAATGTTGATACTTGACCTGTTTTTTTAGGCAATAAATGATCCTGCTCTATATAATAACACGTACACCCTTTTTTGGATACAATGCAATTTCCAGTGATTTTAAAAAAGGCCTTTTCTTCTCTTGTGACATGACAGTAAATAATACATAGCCTACTTTAAAAGAGGCAGAAAACTATTTCATTTGGTCATGGACATTTACGAATGGTGATGCAAAATGGCATGCACTTATGAAATATTTTAATAATCACTAATGTGATCAAGATGATCCTTTATGTGCAACAACTTGTTTAAAGTTACATCTTGGGCACTTGTCCCTTATAAGGGATCTGCATCCGTCAGCTATACAAACATACCCTGTTAAAATGACCTCTATTCCAGCTAGTCGGGAGATAAATCATGTTCCACTAAATTAAAAGACCCAAATCCCTGAGTTTCATCTTGCTTACAGAGTTTCTGGGCTATAATCTAGACTCACAACGCAGCTGTGTGACCGTGGAGTCTTTTTAAATATCATCATTAGGACAAAATTTTTGTGATTAGACTTAAGTTAGATATTAATTAACAGTCAAACGGTGACAATGCAATCTCAAGGGATCCTTTGTATAAGGGGCTGGGAGGATGGGGATGGCAGTGGGTGTGTGTGTAAAGGGGAAGAATGGGGGGTAATTAAATGAAGACTGCAGACTCCACCTCTACCTCATTCATATCGATTCTGAAGCATCCCCCTCTCAACTCTGTATTGCAGATGAGGAAAGCAGTTAATGATTGTGTTTGTTTAAACCACTTTACAGCCAGCCCTATAACTCACTCTTATTTTCTCCAGACAGATCTAAGGTGTCTTTTTTTCTCACCAATTTTATTATCCCTTTTCATCCCACCATTTTTCTACACATTCCATTAGCAGATTGCCTCCCCCCTTCCCTCCTCCATCCGCTCACCTGCTCCTTAACTTTCCCATTAAAATCTAACTGGGGAATTTATTCGCTTTAACTGAGAAAAAAAGAAACCCCCCAAAAAACAAAGAAGTTCACCCCACGGTATGTTTTATTTATCTTTTTAGAAGTTGAAGAAGAGTGTTGGAGCAGGAGTAATGCTGAATGACAATGTACAGACAAGCTGAAGGACCTGAGAGTCATCATTCACGCAGAGTGGCAGCAAGGTCTTCTGGCTGAGGAACGGTGAGTCTGTTATTTGCATACACCATGGTCCATGGAGTACTTAAGGGATAAAGGGTGACAGGAAAAACATTACTAATCTGACCAGCAGACTATTTCATCTAAATTTGGCTGCTATGTATTTTTATGCATGCCTTAATCTCTCAAAAGCAGAGTAGCATAAGTTTGTTGTTACACTGATCAGTTGGTGTTACAACTTTAAAACTTTTTATTGCGTAGCATATAGAAACAAATGACAGGCCACAAGATTATTGCTCTTCTAGACTCATAAATCTAGGCCTGATAGAAATAAAGAAAAAATCCTCTTCATAGAGGTTAGCGTAATTTCCAAACTACAAGCTGCTTCTATTTTCACGTACTTTGAACACTACTTTGCGGCTAATATTTGGCTTTTTACCAATGGATTTCAAAAAGGTTGACTGCTGAGTGATGAAGCACAAACTCAATAGCGAAACATAAGTGACATTGAGAAAGACAACAAAAGAGAGACTAAGGAAGAGCGTATGGGGGCAGGGATAACTGCAGGACATTATAGCGGAGAACACACGAATTAGCGCACAAAATCAGCACAATGTACCTGACCCACACAAATGCAAGCCACTTGTGCATGATGCACATGGCACACAGAATCAGCAACATTGTACTATTCACCTGACAGTCAGTTCCTGACTACACAAATATACTATGTGAGCATAATGTGTTTGGCGCACATAAACAGCATATCTAACCCACACAAGGCTATGTGCACAATGCAAAGCATTCACACACATACACATATGACTCCATAGTGTATTTATTACAAATTACATTAAATAATAAAAGGAGAAACAAAGGCTAGCTACTTGTAGACAACTCTTCTCCTGCCGGTTCCTGGGCTCAAGTCCTGTGACATCCAGAGGAGAAGGAGGTGAAGAAACATTTGCTTTATTTCTACTCTTTTTGGTTTCGATGAGATTGAACTGTTTGAAAGACCACAGTTTTTATTTAGTTTCACTGCACAATTCTGGTTAATAGTAAAGAGAGAGAAAAAAATGAGTCAAGTAAATATAACACATTTAAAAAATAAAATAAAATTTAAGGGAAGCATTTCAGGGACCCACAATGTGGACACCTGCAACTTATAGGCAAGTGTGATAAACATATGCATGTTTTCTTCTTTTCCAAGTTAGTGGGTGGCTGCTTAAATTCAGGTATGCGCAATAGTCCAGGAATTACAACAAAGTTTTACTGTATGCATTCTAGGCAGGTCTTAAAAGCCTTTAATTTTTAAATCAGATTATTAAATTATTCCATTGCATTCAGAACTCATTTGTGTGACAGCATTCTATTCTGGGTAATCTGTTCTTAATTGGCATGAGAAAATAAACAAGTTTGTTGGTGCGACACATGGGATAAACATTTTTGTTTGTGTGTGTGTGAGCAAGAGCGAAAGAGAAATAGAGGGAGGAGGAGGAAAGAGAAAGAGTGTGTGTAATTTTACTTGTCATGCATGTATCCATTCCCCTGGATTACCCCACTTTTGAAAACCCCTGAGTCAGTAAGCTCGCTGGCTCCACAAACTCCTCTTAATATGTCTGGTCCTGTGTCAGGCCTTTGACTATCAGAGTTAATATCTAACTGAAGGATCCAATCTCAAGATTATGCATGTTTGATTTTGTTTACACCATCTGCTCTCGTATGTAATTGAATGTACTGCCTGGCATAATCTGATAGATCCGGTGGGGGAAGTGCAAATATTTTCCAGCTGCTTGTATTTTTGCATGTATGTATCTAGAAGAATCCATAGGACTTGTTGATGTCCATCCATCAGGAATAAATCTCAGTCCTTGTGGAGAATTCTAAATTGAAAACACCAAATAATGTTTTGCAATGAAAGACGTGGAAAAATATTAGAGGGAAAAAAAGGCCAGTGCTTCTTGCTTTTGAGTCTGTAGCTAACAGTTAAAAACCAAGCATAGCACCACCATGAATAAAAATACCTCATTTAAAATTCGTAGCTCTGGGTACAAGAGATGCATCAAAGAAATAGAAAAACACATTTCATTGCAAATATGGTGCCCAGAGTAAAAATACCTGGCTCAAGGTAAAGCCCTTTTAGCATCCTAAACCATTCTTTATTACTTACCAGTGCCATTGAAAATACTTAAAAATACCTGAGTAGTTGTTCAGAAATGACGAACAACTTTCTTCTGAACTAAAACATATGAAGTACATAACTTTACGTAAATATATATGACCTTTATACAAGCATGTATAACATAACACTGCAAACAAATCTACTGAAAACAACCATATTAATTTAGTTTTATAATGTATATTAGCCTACATGTATTTAAAGATGCTGCTTTGTTTACATGTGTTACTCATATTTATGCACTATTTATGCAAGTACTTAGTTATTGTTTTTGGTTTTTGGACAGGACAAAATAACTTTGATCTCAAAAATTCTAATACATTATTTTTTCGGAATCTTGTATTTATGCAATGTTCTGTTACGAATTAGGAAAAAAAAAAAGAAGAAGGTAAATAATTAGGCCTTAAAACTATAAGCCAATGGATACAAAGTTGTTTAAAAAGAAATTATTGTGCTTTTCCTTCACCCAGACAGGAGCGACAGTTCAAAGAGTTGGAGTTGGGTAAAAGTATGTCACTGGTACCAAGCCAGGATGAGGTATTACTTCCTTTTAATCCTTCAGCACTGATCAAAACCAGACTTACTGAGCACACTGAGAGTACTTCATGTACACACAAGCTTTGATCACTAGAACTTTCTACACTTACGCTGACCTGGTATAGTTTCCAGGCCACATGAAAGACAGCTGTAGACTTACTGTCTAGTGAAGGGGAATAATTTGATGTCCCTCTGTTTTCATTCTTTGTATAACATATCTGCAGCACTAGCTTTAGCATTGTTCATAATGCATCAGTAAATAAGCTTGAAATTGAGAAATACTGTTGTTTTATTGTAGTTGCAGGTTTTTTTTAATATTAAACTATCTAGCAGAATATGGTGATGTATCTGTTTAATTTATTTCTATATCCATTATAAATGTGTATCAGTAAGTAAACATTAAAATTTAATCTTTAGGAATAGTTTGCTTTAGACTAGAAAATCTCTGAGGCATGACAAGTCGAGATCCGGATTAACTACTTAAAATTAAAATATTAATAATAAGCCAAAATGCATGTGCTGCAGGATTGGAGAATATCTTATAGGTTTTTAGAAGTCTATTTCCCAGTTTCCTTCAGATAATGTATTTTGTGCCTCCTTTTAAAGTATACCATTATTTAGCATGTGAATATGGTCTTGCCTTTATTAGCTTTTTCCAATTCCGCTCTGTGTGAGGCTTGTCTGTATAACTATGTTAGACTTCCGGAATTTATTTGCTCATGGCTGTGTGCTCACACGCCTCCATATGTCTCATAAT